>NC_036875.1:32871340-32890491 GCF_002910315.2 Salvelinus sp. IW2-2015 | reverse complement strand
AAACGTGTTCCAAACTCTTCAGAGTGCACAACAAAGAAATTCCTCAAAATCGCACTAAACGGATATAAATTGATATAAAACGGTTCAAATTAACTACATTATGATGTTTTTAACAACTATAACGACTGAAAACATGACCGGAGAAATATTGCTGGTTAGAAAACGATTTGGAACGAGGCAGGTCCGATGGCCTTGACGCTTCAGGCGCACGTTGAGAAAGGGCGGTCTCTGTACATTTTAGTCTTTTATAATGGCTGTGAATGTCCCATCGATTTCATTGAAACGTGATGACGTACAGACACCCAGAAAGACGTAGGCAGTGTCGGTTTCTTCATAGCATTCACTGTCGCCTATAAACAGCCCCAGATCAGAGGTAAGAATTTCTGAAATCTGAACCCTGTCATAAAAGTGCTGTAGAGAATTGTTCTGTACCACTCAGAGACAAAATTCCAACTTCTATAGAAACTAGAAGGTGTTTTCTATCCAATAATAACAATAATATGCATATATTGTACGATCAAGAATTTAGCACGAGGCAGTTTAATTTGGAGACACAAATATGCTAATGCGGAACAGCACCCCCTATAGTTGCAAGAAGTTATTAAGGACAACAAAGTCAAGGTATTGGAGTGGCCATCACAAAGCCCTGACCTCAATCCTATAGAAAATGTGTGGGCAGAACTGAAAAAGCGAGGAGGCCTATACACCTGACTCAGTTACACCAGCTCTGTCAGGAGGAATGGGACAAAATTCACCCAACTTATTGTGGGAAGCCTGTGGAAGGCTACCCGAAACGTTTGACCCAAGTTAAACAATTTAAACCAAATACTAATTGAGTGTATGTAAACTTCTGACCCACTGGAAATGTGACGAAAGAAATAAAAGTTGAAATAAATCATTCTCTCTACAGTTATTCTGACATTTCACATTCTTAAAATAAAGTGGTGATCCTAACTGACCTAGGACAGGGAATTTTTACTAGGATTAAATGTCAGGAATTGTGAAAAACTGAGTTTCAATGTATTTGGCTAAGAACATATTATTAATCTCATAGTTTTGTACTTCAGACACATTTGGCAAAGTTTACAACAACAAAAAGTTTGAAGAAAACAGAAGTGGCAATTATTTCATTTCCCATGTTGAAAGTCTTGACAACAAACGCAACCGATATTGCCGCCTACCCCACACAACCCCTAACTACTCCAAATAGACGAGGAGTCTTTGATACTACGCTCAACAATACGGCTCCCTGCTTTCTATTCCACCCACCACTCCATAGCTAAATCACATAAACAACAAGCAGATGAAATCTAAAGTACCAACAACTGTAGCAGTATTCATATAGCCAGTGTTGTCTCCATTCATGTTTTCAGACAGACTCAGTGGTTAAGTGACCTTGGGGATTAGGCACGCCTGCTTCCCAAATGGTGCCCTATTTCCTATATAGTGGCTCTGGTCAAAAGTAGTGCACTACATAGGGAATAGGGTGCCATTTTGGACAAAATACTCTGCTGGGATAGAAGACTGTTGGGACCCACTAAGGTGATATTAAAATAGACATTTAATACATTTACAAATGTATAACTTCTTTTAAAAAACGTAGCCAAAATATAAATGAACATCTTTGAGGCTGAGGTTGCCAATTTTAAATATAAGAGTGAGTGGGGAGGATTTTGAAAAGGCTAAGATTTATATGGAATTCAGCTTTAATTCCACACCAACATATCTGTCACATCAATTACGGTCATAAGCTGAAATGAATGAAAGATGAATTACAGGTAGGAGAGAAAATATTGGAGCTTCATCATACTGTTAGTGGTGGTGGAATATTCTCCTCAGTTCATCCACAATGATTGATCAACAGGAACTAGCTGGATTTAGCTGTAGTTATTAGTATCTCAACTAGTATCTAAACCAATGGGCTCTACATTCCTAGAGACATGTAAATATCATATGAATTGGTCCTAACACTCAGCCCTGAGGACCACCAACTGCTCTATGTATAAAGGGCTGAGCTGCTGGCAGTAATTAAGAGTGTGCAGTCCACACAGGAATACCACAAGAGTGTGCTACTCAAGATGTTTGGGGCCATAATTACAGATCTCAGACCAGCCTCTGCTGGGTATAGCCTCTGAGAATCACTCAGAACAGAACAGAAGAGAGAGCGAGCGAGACAAATGGGTAACAAACCACACTACTGTCTGTGACCGCAACAAGGTCAGATTTGAAAAGCTAAAGCTGTGCCAAAGCTCTCTAATCTCAGTTGAATCTTCCTGGGTGTCAGAGGGAGAGAGGAAGCTGCCAACACTGTTCCCTTCTCAGTTCTGACCACATGGGCCTTCAGTCTCCAGTACACAAACAGACCCCTCTGTACACATCCAGCAGGCTATCATTCACCACCACCGACTAGAAGGGGGAAAATGTATACTTTATGAGACCTGTATCAGTTTCCTGATCCTACACTACAGACATCTCTATCTGACGCCACCTGGCTGTCCACATGGCACTGTTCTGCGTCCTAAACAGCACCCTATTCCCTAATATAGTGCACTACGTTTGACCAGAGCCCTATGGGCCCTGATCAAAAGTATTGCACTGTGAAGAGGATAGTGTACAATTTGGAAAGCATGCATCTATACTGATGGGTAATTCATGATTAATCACTAGCTCGCTCCAGTCTGAGGAAACTTTACACATATCGCTAGTGATTAGAATCACAGTCTAAAAGTCCCTAAACTGATGTTTATTCATCAGCACCTGGCTTCTGCTTCTGCTGCCTGACCTGTCGAATCTCCTGAATCCCTTTCTGCTTGTTGCTGGGTGGAACAGGAACACTCACAGTCAAATAGGTGAACATGCACTGTCCGGGTGTCAGCTTTGTTAGTGGAGAAAGAGCCTCTGGTCCAAGGTGGCCACCCTAATTAAGGACTGACTATCCACCACCTGTACTCTGAGGGACCAGCCAGTTAGTAGATCAGGACAGAATGTAGTTGTCAGGCAACAGCTGTATCAGTCAGTTCATACAGCTTACCACCAGGGGGACTTGCCAGTGTGTGTGTGTGTGTGTGTGTGTGTGTGTGTGTGTGTGTGTGTGTGTGAATCTCATGAATAGTAATGCAGTTTGTATAAATATGTATACAGTATATTCTATCTATTTACTCCAGAGTGTTTGAGAGGGGAATGCTGTCAAGTTTCTCTAAGCATTATTCATCATTCCACCTGATTGGCTTTGTGATGCGTCTGACCTTACTGTGAAGGTTAATCAGCCAGAGGAGCTCTGCAAACAGAAAGGAGCTCAGCTAAAAGGGGAGGGAAACAGAGGTTTCTTCCCAAATGGCACCCTATTCTCTCCATAGTGCACTACTTTGACAAGGGCCCATTTGAAATAGGGTGTCATTTGAGATGACCACACAGAGAGGAGGTATGATGGTTTGGCTCCACTACAGGCTCCTGATCTGCTTCTGTTCCAACCAGGGAGAGATATTCTGTCCTTTCTGTTATATGCTGTGCTTACATATTTCATATGAAGTTCCGCAAGATTCAGACAATGAATGCCAGTCTGGGAGAGATAAAACAGTGTTTTTAGTTGTAATCAAAATACATGTTATAACTTAAAAGGTCTCAAAAGCTAATTATTGTATCTATCTATTTCTTTAAATGATCCTCAGTGGAGATGATGGCACATCAGACCTCTTCATCTGGGTTGGAATCTGACCCGCTACTCTAGGGCTGTCTCCTCTCATTTAATTCTCTCTCTCTCTCTATCTTGTGTTGTACCTGTGATCGACCTGCCGGTCTTACCTGTGGTGTAGAAGGTGAGGAAGAAGAGGAGGCAGCCGGTGACCAGGTTACCGAGGAAGGTGACCACCCCGCAGGTGATGCCCTCGGGCACGGGGTACACGGTCTCGATCAAGAGCTCAAAGAAGATGGGCACACTACTGTTGATGAAGATGCCCAATACGATACAGGAGGTGTACAGGGTGGCTGATGGGAGGACAGAGGGGCGGAGGGTTAATTAATCAATGAATCAATCAGTAAATCGATCAAAAATCACATTGTATAAAGCAGAGGACAGGGAGTTAGGGTTAAATCCACAAATCAATTAAATGTGACTTATAAAGACCTTTTTACATCAACAGTTCACAGAGTGCATTAGATATGGCACTCTAACTAGTGTGAAATGACACTAGTCTAGCGAGACCGTGAGAACAGTGTCTCCATGAGAACAAATACCGGCCTCCGGGTTCCTCCAGGTATCAAAGATCACTCATAATGTCATTCCAGCTTAGTCAATGGTGGTTTAACAGTGGGTATTGGATAGGGAAAAAACCTGCTCTGCAGCCTGTCTGGGTCTTTTCATGAGATTGACTACATTTAGTTATTCTCAGGGCACAGAGGGATGTTTCTGTTCCAACGCAAGAGGCAAATTGTGTTAGTTAGTGCTGGCCAATGTCCCCAGTGTGTGTGTATGTGTGTGTGTGTGTGTCAGTGGAGGCTCTTCAGAGGAGGAAGTGGAGGACCATTCTTCTCAGTGAATTTCATAAAAATAAAAGTGAAACATTAAAAAAGGTTATCCTTTTTTTAGATAAAACTATACTACATATATTCACGTCACCAAATAATTTATTAAAACACACTGTTTTGCAATGAAGGTCTACAATAGCCTCAGCAGCACTCTGTAGGGTAGCACCATGGTGTAGCCAAAGACAGCTAGTTTCTGTCCTCCTCTGGGTACATAGACTTCAATACAAAACCTAGGAGGTTCATGGTTCTCACCCCCTTCAATAGACTTACACAGTAATTAATTATGACAACTTCCAGAGGACGTCCTCCAACCTATCAGAGCTCTTGCAGCATGAATTGACATGTTGTCCAACCAGAGAATGAATCTTGTACTGAAAGCATAAGCTACAGCTAGCTAGCACTGCAGTGCATAAAATATGGTAGCTGACTCAAAGAGAAAGAAAGACAATAGTTGAACAGTTTTGAACAAAAGTTAAGGCAACGCAGCAGAAGGAGAGAGAGAAAGCTAGCTATATCTTCTTTATAGTTTACCTATAGGCCTCGGTACGCCTATGTAGATATTCCATAAAAAGAAAATCAGACGTTTCCAGCAACAATAGTCATTTACAACATTAACAATGTCTACACTGTGTTTCTGATCAATTTGATGTTATTTTAATGCACAAAAAATTTGCTTTTCTTTCAAAAACAAGGACATTTCTAAGTGACCCCAAACTTTTGAACGGTAGTGTGTGCGCGTGTGTCCATGCTTGTGTGCCTTGGCCACTGATCAAGGTCTCAGCTGCTCTGAGGCTGAGCCCTGGGGCCCTGGGGTGGGTGAGCAGATTAAGCCATCACCATGGAGCAGAGCATGTTTGTGTCCCAAATGGCACCCTATTCTCTATATAGTGTACTACTTTTGACCAGAACCCTATGGTGGTACACTATATAGGGAATAGGGTGCCATTTGGGATGCAAAGCATGGCTCTCAGTTTTCTCCACGGCCGTCTCCTTTATCACTGCAGATTGGGTCAAATCAACTCCCCATTACCCAGCACCGCTCTTAATCACACTGCTGTCTGTGAGGACCGAGCCAGCCAATCTGCCTGCCTGTCTATCTGCCTGTCTGTCTGTCTGCCTGTCTGTCTGCTGCCACAGAGGAACTGAGGCGACACCACGGCACCGGCGACACAGGCATCAGTGAATATCCTCTCTGCCCTTTGTTCTACCACCCCCGTCCTGCTCTAATGATTGGCTGGTATCAAACACAGTCAACCACCGCTGCTCTGTTCCTCCACTACATCCGTCTCTCCCAGGTTGTAGCTAGTTGATCCCTTTATTACAGGCAGTAGAGGCAGTATAACGCTGCTCCATGATAATATTTTAGTCCTCTTTATTAGAGGAAGTATGGCGCTGCTCCATGATAATATTTTAGTCCTCTTTATTAGAGGAAGTATGGCGCTGCTCCATGATAATATTTTAGTCCTCTTTTCTTAGGGCTGTTACGGTGACCGTATTACCGCCACACCGGCAGAGACGAGTCATGATGGCAGTCAAATTCCATGTGACCGTTTAGTCAAGGTAATTAGGCTTCTCCAAGCTCTGATGCTACTGCTGGTCATTAGTAGCCTACCAAACGTGCTAACTGCCTGGTAGTCAGGACTCTATTGTCCCTCTAATCACTCTGACATCAATGCAAATGTGAATGAAACTCTAATCAAACACTTCATGAGAACCCATGAGCCCATGTTGCGCAACATTTCTATAGGCTATGCAATTGAGTGAGAAAACAGAGTGATGACCTCTATTAAAAAGAAGAGGATCCCACCAGCTTTCTATAGAACTATATATATATATATATATATATATATATATATATATATATATATATATATATATATATATATATTTCTCAACCCTCCTAATATTAAGCACATTGCTTCTCTTAACAACAGGAGTATAGTCTACCTGTCTGGCATGAAAATGAACCATGGGAAAAGCGTCCTCTATTCGCTATTTAAGTGCATAGATGACATGTATTTATGTAAAGACAAGATTAAATCAAGAATAGTCTGATGGGTGACAATATTAACCTATCACTTGTGAATTATATATTTGCCGCTGGGAAATACGAGGCATTATCAAGTGCTTGTCAAACTGTGAGTGAGAGACTGATGAAGGTTGTACAGCCTGTGTAAAAAACAAAGCAGAGCTCATGCATTTCATGCAACTATTTTCAAATCATCATTAGAGTCGCATCTTGCAGCCATTTAATGTATTAGAAATCTAAACATATAGTCCAACATTTGTATCACAACTAAAGTTACATAAATAACTCTAAATTAAGCATATAGGAGTACCTGTTTCTATGTTAACCGCTCAACACAGAATAGCCGTATGTGCGCGCTCCCTCAAATCATTTGGAGAAAATATCCTTTCTATTTTATTCAGCTTTGTTACACTGTGTTCTTCATACTATAAAATAATATAAAATAATGCCACGGAATTATAAGCAATTCTTGTCTACTAAATGAACTAGTGTAGCTCACAGCCATATGACAAAGACAGACCACACCCTAACATAAGGATACCTCTTCTGAAACAGACTACATTGGGACCTGATGCGTCTTCACTATTATTCTACAATGTAGAAAATAGGACAAATAAAGAAAAACCCTGGGTTGAGTAGGTGTGTCCAAACCTTTGACTGGTACTGTACATGAAGCTGCCTCATTACAGAAACAGCTACCTCACTCCTGCTCCTGTGAGCCATTCTGACTAGCACAAGCCAATGGCTACTTACTAAGTCCATGTGTTCCTTCCTGAATCTAAAGGACAAGTCTGCTATTGAAGTATCCATTGTGGCTCTAGGATGCTCTGGGTGTACGCCAGTTGCACTGCCTACATGTAAAATGCTCACTTCCTGACATGGAAACCGTGCTCTACCAGTTCTACCTGCAGTGGAGGGTAGGTGTGTGAGCCTGGTTAGACAAGTGAGTGTGAACCAGGTGGAGGCCAGGGAAGCCCCAGCCATCATCAGGACCAGGATGAGCTTCAGCATGCCCCGGATAGAGTCTGCAAACCTGGGGAGAGACAAAGACCGAGTTAGTAAACCTGGAGCACACAGACAGAAACAATCAAAGGATTGTTTGAAACAACAACAAAACAACAACTCGTATAACCTGGCTTAACATGGCATGCTTCCAAACACAACTGTGTAAACATGTCTCAGATAGACTTATATGCCTCCATGTCACCATCCATTAAAGGAAGCAGACATGGTGACAGGAGAATGTAGCAGTCGCTGGGTTACAACTGGTGGCAGCTTACAGCCATACACCATGATATGAGCTGATGTAATTTAGATCACCAGTGACTGTGAAGCAAGCAGGCAGATATTTGATGTCTGTTCCTCTCCAGCCATTCAGACAAGCTGTCCAAACAAAGCCTCTTGTGTTTTAGCATTCCTCTCAGCATGTGTTGAACCTACCCTTGACAGGTTTACTCCTGTCCTCTGGGTTTATTTGCCAGCACAGAACGCAGTGTTGGATTCGGAGAATATGAAATACACGTATTCATGTCACTGAGGGAGAGAGGGTAATGTATAACGTTTACATTATGTCAGGATATGTTATTGTTAGCCATCAGGGATCCTCTGGGAGGAGAAGAGACACAGTCTGGTACCAGGCACCATGACAGCTGTGTGTTGAGTGCAGGGAAGCGATCAGATGTGGCAGGCATTGATAAGGGGACAGAGCCATGGATTAGTGATGGAGGGGGGGGGGGGGGGGGGGTCGAGATCAGGTCAGGTCACGTTAGGGGAGAAATAAACGTTTATGGCCCGTATCACTTAGTGTCTTGCCTAGCAGTAAAGAATGATGTTTGTACAGATGTGTAGGAGGAGACTCAGCCTATGAGAAAGGGTTAAATATCAGTGCTTGTGTGAATATGTCTTTGTCTAATGCAGCTGTATTGATCCTCTGGGAGAATAAACTTGGTTTGAGCTTTCATCTTGTCCGTAGAGTTTTTACTCTGAGAATTACAGCGGTAACCGCAACCTTTCAACATCGTACATATAGAAGCTGGTAGTGGAAAGACACTAATTGTCTTTGTTGTGCTTAGAAAAGATGCTTCAGAGAGTGTTCAACCTGACAATGAACTATTTATGGAAAGAAAACACAGGAAATGTTTAATAAGTATCACAGTCTCTCAGAGTTCAATAAAAGTGTAGTCAGGGAACATATGACAGAAATCAGTTTTGAACAGCCTCTCAGCCAACAAAACTGTTTAGCTTCAAACCATTGATTTTCAGTGAGTTCATTTTAGATTAGACATTCATAGATGCACTGCAGGCACGTGCACAGAAAGGGGTCTACTTGTGCCCTCCCACCTGCCATTTGCCCTTTTTTGGGGTGATGGTACAGTTTTGCCATTGTTGTTTTGAACCCACTGCCCCCAAGTCATTGTGAAGTCATCAAGTTGCCACCCCACCATTACCCTTACCCTGTCCGTGGGTCTGCCCTGTACAGAGATTGTGTGCGCCCAGTATCCAAACATGCATGGCTTGAGCTTGGGAGATGCACTTACCGGACGTGTAGCAAGGTACCTACTTTACTTATCAACAATAGCCTACTGCTACAGCAGGATAACCCTTGATTTACATCATCATCAATATTGGGTCTGGTTGGCTAAGGCAGAAAGACCCACCATCAACAACCCAACACAGGTAGTCTAGACTCTAGCCAATCACTATATACTAAAATACAGTTTGAGCACCTGCCCCCTGAAAGGTCTGTGCCTGGCCCTGATGCACTGTCTGTGTGTGGATCATATCTGTCACTGTTTTAACATATCACCCCCACAGTGTTCTGTCTGACTGAAGAATACATCTAGGATCTACTTTCTATTCATTAATGGACTGAGAAGCATAACAGAGTTATGTACACTACTTATTGGAAGTGTACACGTTACATGGATGCTGGACCCTGGAAGTGGGTGCTTTGGTAGGGACAGCAAAGCACTGCCCAACCAAGTCTGCTACCTTTTCCCTGACCAAAGCCCTTAGCTCCTACCCATCTGCCACTAGCTCCCCTCTCCCCTCAGCTGACAAGACAGGAGCATAAACCTATCTTGTTGTGAGGTAATGTCTCAACTAAAAGCACATAAATTACAGTTGTGTCAGATTTATTGGCATGAAGATAGTGAGGCTTGAATATTCTGTAGCATCACATTCTCCTCTGGCTAACCTCAGAAATAATTCAATTCTTATTCCATTTGATATGATCATTACCAGGTCGATTTGTCTCTATTCTGATCTCAGACAAGGGCATGTACTGAATGACCAAACCAGTCAAACATGTTACATTTTTCGTAATTTAGCAGATGCTCTTATCCAGAGCGACTTACAATAGTGAGTGCATACATTTTCATATTGGTCCCCCGTGGGAATCAAACCCACAACCATGGTGATGCAAGCACCATGCTTGACCAACTGAGCCACACAGGACCACGTAATGATATCACCGAGCGACAATGGCCATCACTAGCCCCCAAAAATATGCCAAATTCAGTGACTTTAGTTACTCATTTTAAATCTCTTGTTTATCGAAACATAAATACATGATCATTTTCCAAGTCTTTAATGTGAGTCAGTGTGGGTAAAAACTCTCCCTTCCCCTCCCCCCTACCTTCTTCTCCCCCCTTCCTCTGTTAATTCAATTGAATGGCTTTATTGGCATGGGAAACATACAGTTGAAGTCGGAAGTTTACAGACACCTTAGCCAAATACATTTAAACTCAGTTTTTCACAATTCTTGACATTTAACCCTACTAAGAATTCTCTGTCTTAGGTCAGTTAGGATCACCACTTTATTTTAAGAATGTGAAATGTCAGAATAATAGTACAGAGAATGATTTATTTCAGCTTTTATTTCTTTCATCACATTCCCAGTGGGTCAGAAGTTTACGTACACTCAATTAGTATTTGGTAGCATTGCCTTTAAATTGTTTAACTAGGGTCAAACGTTTCGGGTAGCCGTCCACAGGCTTCCCACAATAAGTTGGGTGAATTTTGGCCCATTCCTCCTGACAGAGCTGGTTTAACTGAGTCAGGTTTGTAGGCCTCCTTGCTCGCATACACTTTTTCAGTTCTGCCCACACATTTTCTATAGGATTGAGGTCAGGGCTTTGTGATGGCCACTCCAATACCTTGACTTTATTGTCCTTAAGCCATTTTGCCACAAGTTGGAAGTATGCTTGGGGTCATTGTCCATTTGGAAGACCCATTTGCGACCAAGCTTTAACTTCCTGACTGATGCATTGAGATGTTGCTTCCTTTTGGGTTATGTTGATATATGACTCGTTTTACTGTGGATATAGATATTTTTGTACCTGTTTCCTCCAGCATGTCCACAAGGTCCTTTGCTGTTGTTCTGGGATTGATTTGCACTTTTCGCACCAAAGTATGTTAATCTCAAGGAGACAGAACGCGTCTCCTTCCTGAGTGGTTTGACGGATGCGTGATACCATGGGGTTTATACTTGCACACTATTGTTTGTACAGATGAACGTGGTACCTTCAGGCATTTGGAAATTGCTCCCAAGGATGAACCAGACTTGTGGAAGTCTACAATTTTTTTTCTGAGGTCTTGGCTGATATCTTTTGATTTTCCCATGATGTCAAGCAAAGAAGCATTGAGTTTGAAGATAGGCCTTGAAATACATCCACAGGTACACCTCCAATTGACTCAAATGATGTCAATTTGCCTATCAGAAGATTCTAAAGCCATGACATCATTTTCTGGAATTTTCCAAGCTGTTTAAAAGGCACAGTCAACTTAGTGTATGTACAATTCTGACCCACTGGAATTGTGATACAGTGAATTACAYGTGAAATAATCTGTCTGTAAACAATTGTTGGAAAAATGACTTGTGTCATGCACAAAGTAGATGTCCTAACCGACTTGCCAAAACTATAGTTTGCTAACAAGAAATTTGCGGAGTGGTGGTTGAAAAATGAGTTTTAATGACTCCAACCTGTGTATGTAAACTTCCGACTTCAACTGTATGTTAACATTGCCAAAGCAAGTGAAATAGTTAATAAACAAAAGTGAAATAAACAATAAAAAATTTACAGTAAACATTACACACAAAAGTTTCAAAAGAACAAAGACATTTCTCTCTCTCTCTCTCTCCCCCTTTTATTTGGGAGCATGTGTGTGTGTGTGCGCGTGTGTGTTGGGGAGTGTTTGTTTGGCTATCACAAAGCGCATCCTATGAAGCAAACTACTTAGTACCAGGCACGACTCCAACACCAACATTAAGTTTGCTGATGACTTAACAGCGGTAGGCCTGCGGTAGTGGAGCAGGACGAGAGCTTCAAGTTCCTTGGCGTCCACATCACCAACAAACTAACATGGTCCAAGCACACCAGGACAGTCGTGAAACATATTCCCCCTCAGGAGACTGAAAAGATTTGGCATGGGTCCTCAGAAGGTTCTACAGCTGCACCAATGAGAGCATCCTGACGG
This sequence comes from Salvelinus sp. IW2-2015, assembly GCF_002910315.2. Taxonomy (NCBI): domain Eukaryota; kingdom Metazoa; phylum Chordata; class Actinopteri; order Salmoniformes; family Salmonidae; genus Salvelinus; species Salvelinus sp. IW2-2015. The sequence goes on along the minus strand of NC_036875.1, from coordinate 32,878,460 downwards.
GTTGCATCACTGCCTGGTATGGCAACAACTCGGCCTCTGACCGCAAGGCACTAGCTTCTTGCCATCCAGGACCTCTATACCAGGCGGTGTCAGAGGAAGGCCCTATAAGACTCCAGCCACCCTAGTAATAGACTGTTCTCTCTGCTACCGCATGGCTAGTGGTACCGGAGCGCCAAGTCGAGGTTCAAAAGGCTTCTTAAAACCTCTTGACGCTAGGGGTCAGATTTTTTACTTTAAAAAAAATAACGTTCCCAAGGTAAACGGACTATTTCTCAGGTCCAGATCGTAGAATATGCATATAATTTACAGATTAGGATAGAAAACACTCCACAGTTTACAAAACTGTCAAAATATTGTCTGTGAGTATAACAAAACTGATTCTGCAGGCAAAAACCTGAGGAAATCTAACCCGGGAGTGATAAAAAAAATTTTTTTTAATCTGTGTTTCCTTGCCCGTCTTTCTTCCATTTAAAGGGGTATCAACCAGATTCCTTTTCCAATGGCTTCCTCAGGCTGTGACCAGGCTTTAGACATAGTTTCAGGCTTTTATTTTGAAAAATGAGCGAGATTTTTCAAAACGAGTCAGGTGTTCTTTGATTAGTTCCTGCGCGCGAGAGGGGTAGCTCTCCATTTTCTTTCTCTCTTTTATTGAATAGGTTACGGTCCGGTTGAAATATTATCGATTATGTTTGTAAAAAACAACCTGAGGATTGATTATAAAAAACATTTGACATGTTTCTACGAACATTGCGGATACTTTTTGGAATTTTCGTTGAACGGAACGAGTCTTTGGTTTTCTGAACATAACGCGCAACCCAAATGGCGTTTTTTTGTTATAAAAGTAATATTTATCGAACAAAAATAACATTTATTGTGTAACTGGGAGTCTCGTGAGTGCAAACATCCGAAGATTATCAAAGTTAAGCGATTAATTGTATTGCTTTTCTGACTTTCGTGACCATGCTAATTTGGGGCTATCTGTTCTAGCATTGATTGATACACTCACAAAAGCTTGGATTGCTTTCGCTGCAAAGCATATTTTCAAAATCTGACACGATAGGTGGATTAACAACAAGCTAAGCTGTGTTTTGGTATATTTCACTTGTGATTGCATGATTATAAATGTTTTTAGCAATATTTTGCGCCCTGCAATTCAGCGGTTGTTTAGGAAAGTGATCCCGCTAACGTAGCGCAGAGAAGGCTTCTTAACAGCTTCTACCCCCAAGCCATAAGACCCCACCCTCTTCTCATTGCAAGCTGCTCTCTGATGTTTGTGTGACGTAAGGTGAGGCGTTCAGGCACAGGAGGGTGTGTGTGTGTGTTAATGTGTGCTCTGTAATGTAACTCAGCAGCTCCATCAACAGAAAACCAGTAGGCAAATGATCATTAATGGTGTCAGCAAGGATCCAGCGCTAGGTAACCGGGGAATCTGTTACTGCGCTTCCCAAACACATCACCCATCATGGCAACACTCATCACCAATTACGGCAACGCACACACACACACACAACCTCCCATAGCTAACCCCCAACAGATGGCCAATTTAGCCAGACGTGAGGAGGAAGCCAATCAACTGCGTGACAGAGACTCATTAATGAGTTAGTTCTCCCCCTATGTTCCGTTTTTGTTTCTCTCCTACAATGCAAATCTAGAACTCTGTTTCAACTTTCTGTTGCATATGTAACCAGAGGTTGCAAACAGAAGCAAACCTTACCCAAACCTCATTAAACCTGGTTCTATACCAAACAAATAACATATTTGAGTAAGTTTGCAACAGCAGGAAAATAATTAATTAATTAACATTTTTGTAGGGGCTGATAATTTTTTTCATTCAAAGTTGGAATTACAAACTTCAGAACATTTTAAAACCTCAAATACACTACAAGTTTTACATTTCCTGCAACAGGGTGATCAAATGAAGATGTGTAGATCCACTCCAGTCCACTCCAGCCTATACCAAGAACAGAATACTTCCATGAATCAATAGTGTCGAGTCATGGTCTAATTTTCCTAATTACAGCGCAGTGAGACGTCGGCCCTGCCTGGAAGTGCTGATTGGGCCGGGCGATGAATATATATCTTTCAGCTAGACGACTGATCCCTTCCTTCTGCATAGTCCACAGTTTGGGGCCTAGGGTGTGTGGCTCTATCCACCAGCTACACGGACATGACCTACTGCATTACTATTCACTCATTCACCTCCCTCCGTCTATCACAACCATGGACTTAATACATTGAGACAGAGACAGAGAGAGAGAGAGAGAGGTGGAGGAAAAGAGTGGAGCTAAGGTGTTTGAGTGTACATCCCAAATTGCACCCTTTTCCCTATGTAGTGCACAAGTTTTGACCAGGACTCATAGGCATTTGGGATACAACCTGAGACTCCTACCTCCACCCCTCCAAAAAAAATATTAAAAAATCCTCACATCCTCTGCCTCTTAAAAACAACCTGGGGAAGCATTTTTCATTATTGATATCACTAAACCGAAATGTTACAAGAAGGTGAGAGAACCAGACTGGAATGCAGAAAAAGCAGAGAGAGTCCCGGGACAGAGTAGTACACCCGTTTATTCCGGTGAACATATTCTTGTGAACAAATTCCTGTGAACATATTCCTGTGAACATGCTTAGCAATGGTTTCTAGTTGCTAATCTTGTTGACAGGCCTTGGAGGCAGAGCCAAAGCTATTACGACCAAACATGGTCCATATATTTTCATGCATACTTAATCTGACGATACTAAACGAGTGTATGCTTATCCTCTAATTTGACGGCTCACCAGGTCCAGGGAGATCATTTAGGGCTGAATTTATGAGACAAGCCTATTACTAGGAGGATTTCTCCTCACACTCCGCTGGACACAGCTAGCTGTTTGTAGTCTGGCACAGTACAAGCACAGCCTAACTGCAGACAAGAGTGGGCCTACTGTAGACAGCATCTAGGGGCCAGATTCAGACTGGACGAGGCCTACTGTAAACAGCATCTAGGGGCCAGATTCAGACAGGACGAGGCCTACTGTAAACAGCATCTAGGGGCCAGATTCAGACTGGACGAGGCCTACTGTAAACAGCATCTAGGGGCCAGATTCAGACTGGACGAGGACTACTGTAAACAGCATCTAGGGGCCAGATTCAGACTGGACGAGGCCTACTGTAAACAGCATCTAGGGGCCAGATTCAGACTGGACGAGGCCTACTGTAGACAGCATCTAGGGGCCAGATTCAGACTGGACGAGGCCTATGTAACAACATCTAGGCCAGATCAGACTGGACGAGGCCTACTGTAGACACATCTAGGGCCAGATGCAGACTGTACTAGGCCTACTGTAAACAGCATCTAGGGGCCAGATTCAGACTGGACGAGGCCTACTGTAGTAGACACTCTTTTATCCAGATTCAGACTGGACGAGCCTACTGTGACAACATCTAGGGGCAAGATCAGACTGGACGAGGCCTACTGTAGACAGCATCCAGGGGCCAATTCAAGCAGGACGAGGCCTACTTAGACAGTATCTAGAGGCTAGATTCAGACTGGACGAGGCCTACTGTAGACAGCATCTAGGGGCCAGATTCAGACTGGACGAGGCCTACTGTAGACAGCATCTAGGGGCCAGATTCAGACTGGACGAGGGCTACTGTAACAACATCTAGGGGCCAGATTCAGACTGGACGAGGCCTACTGTAGACAACATCTAGGGGCCAGATTCAAGACTGGACGAGGGCCTACTGTAAACAGCATCTAGGGGCCAGATTCAGACTACTAGACCTACTGTAAACAGCATCTAGGGGACAGATTCAGACTGGACGAGGCCTACTGTAGACAGCATCTAGGCCAGATTCAGACTGGACGAGGCCTACTGTAGACAACATCTAGGGGCCAGATTCAGACTGGACGAGGCCCACTGTAGACAACATCTAGGGCCAGATTCAGACTGGACGAGCCTACTGTAGACAGCAATTAGGGCCAGATTCAGACTGGACTAGACCTACTGTAAACAGCATCTAGGGGACAGATTCAGACTGACGAGGCCTACTTAGACAGCATCTAGGGCCAGATTCAGACTAGCATGGCCTACTGTATAGACAGCATCTTTTATCCAGATTCAGACTGGACGAGGCCTACTGTAGACAACATCTAGGGGCCAGATTCAGACTGGACGAGGCCTACTGTAGACAGCATCTAGGGGCCAGATTCAGACAGGACGAGGCCTACTTTAGACAGTATCTAGAGGCTAGATTCAGACTGGACGAGCCCTACTGTAGATAGCATCTAGAGGCTAGATTCAGACTGGACGAGGCCTACTGTAGACAGTATCAGAGGCCTGATTCACAATTGAGATAAGCATACTCAACTTAGACATTCACGTAAATCCTTCAATGATTTCAACAGGAGACTTTTGAGGAATTTGAATTAAGCCTGTGGATCATAAGCCATAATACCGCCGTGAGCCTTTTAGGACATCACATATTTTGCATCTTCTCAGGCCATCATATTCTAGACAGTCTATAACAATAGCAGTCCAACATTATCACATTACGATAGCATGTTGGAGGCAGACAGTAAAGTCACACTACAATGTTAAACCACATGGAAATGATCTGCTGTTTCTGTTGCTTACCTGGCCATGGCCACTCCAAATACACAGCCGCCCACGACGGACCAGAACCCAATCCAGCCAGCATCCACCTGTAGAGAGAGAGGGGGAGAATTTGAATAATTTAACTTTAGCTGCAGGCTAAAGTTAAATCTAGACTTGGTTTCTATCATAATCGCTCCTCTTTCACCCCAGCTGCCAAACTAACCCTGATTCAGATGACCATCCTACACATGCTAGATTACGGGGACGTAATCTATAGATCGGCAGGTAAGGGTGCTCTCGAGTGGCTAGATGTTCTTTACCATTCGGCCATCAGATTTGCCACCAATGCTCCTTATAGGACACATCACTGCACTCTATTCTCCTCTGTAAACTGGTCATCTCTGTATACCCATCGGAAGACCCACTGGTTGATGCTTATTTATAAAACCCTCTTAGGCCTCACTCCCCCCTATCTGAGATATCTACTGCAGCCCTCATCCTCCACATACAACACCCATTCTGCAAGTCACATTCTGTTAAAGGTCCCCAAAGCGCGCACATCCCTGGGTCCCTCGTCATTTCAGTTCTCTGCAGCTAGCGACTGGAACGAGCTGCAACAAACACTCAAACTGGACAGTTTTATCTCAATCTCTTCATTCAAATAATCAATCATGGACACTCTTACTGACAGTTGTGGCTGCTTTGTGTGATGTATTGTTGTCTCTACCTTCTTGCCCTTTGTGCTGTTGTCTCTGCCCAATGTTTGTACCATGTTTTGTGCTGCTACCATGTCGTGCTGCTGCCATGTTGTGCCTCTACCATGCTGTGTTGTCATGTGTTTCTGCCTTGTTATGTTGTTGTCTTAGGACTCTCTAATGTAGTGTTGTGTCTCTTGTCGTAATGTGCGTTTTCTCCTAGATTTTTTTTTTTTTTTTTTTTTTTTTCATCCCAGCCCCCGTCCCAGCAGGAGCCTTTTGCCTTTTGGTAGGTCGTCATTGTAAATAAGAATTGTTCTTTACTTACTTGCCTATTTAAATAAAAGTTAAATGCAATTTAAAAATCAACAGAGCATTAATGGTCCCTGAAGACAATAGAGAGATTGAGATCGAGAGAAAAGAGAGCGAGAGAGAGGGGGAAGAAAGAATTAGAGGAAGAGAAATTCCGTTATTATTCCATGTTCAATATGCCATACACGGCTCAGAGGACCTAGGGTAGACAGACAGCAGGCTCAGAGTGTCTGAAGACCGTGAAACCTGTCAATCAAACCCAAGTAAAAAAGCCCTGATTCTGAAAGTGGAATCGAGTCAATGGAAACAGCTGGTGATGTCAGCATATGTTATCACAGACAAATGCCTGCTCTGACAGATAGAGACAGAAGAGAGGACAGACGTCATGACCATGGTCGTGTTCAGTAGAGCGAAAACAGAGTGAAACAGAGAACACTACCTCAACTTGTCCAATAAAAGAGCAAAAAGGTTTTTGCTACGGTGTTCTCCATGAACTAGACCCAGGGCCTACTGTTGCAGAATCAGTATGAGAGGCTGACTACATCACAGATGGAGGCCAATGAGTCATCACACACACACACACACACACACACACACAACACACACACACACACACACACACCACACACACACAGCACACACACACACACAACACACACACACACACACACACACACACACACACACACACACACACACACACAGCACACACACCACACAACACCACACACGTCTCCGGTAGGTAGCAGTAAAAGAAGTAGGCTTCAAATCAGTGTCTGACTTCCAAGCGAAGACTGCCAATGAAGTGTGCTGCGGTTCACATCAATCTACCTGAAGCTGTAACTCAGGTGGGAAAAGAGGAGCAACATAGAGATGGCCAGATGTGAGAGTCAACAAGACGAGACCAGAACGGCAGAAGAGGTCTAGAGGCCATTTCTAAACGTTTCTAGTAAAGGTACAAAGGTTCTTGAGATCACGTTAATGCTCACATCAATTTAGAAACTTGAACGCAAATCATTCTGTAAGCTATTTGAGTGTCAAAGAAGAAATCATTGCGTTTTTGTGTGTGTGGTAATTAACTGAATATGCTCAGTGCTAGCTGCACCTGTACAGGCCTGATTGTGCGCGTGCTCAGCTTAATTATGCGTGTGTTACTACTGTGTCAATAACCAGGAAATGCTTGCCGTTGTCATGCCGACATTTTGTACACGTGGAAGCCAAGGCTTCAGGTTCCTGGCACATTCCCATATTTGTTTTTCTTATTCTCTCTTGTTTCTAAGCCTTTTAAGACAGTTATCATGACACTGTGGGTTAGCACAACATGATGGCATTGCAATGCGAATTCATTCAGGTAACCACAGACAGCATCAAAAGACACAATGGAAGTTACAGTTGGTACACTGTTTGTCTGTCTGGAGGCATAACCAACCACCACCCCGGACTGGACCCATATTCATAAAGCATCTAAGAGTAGGAGTTTTTGATCTAGGATACATTATTATTTAAAGGCAAAAATGATCCTAGATTAGCATTCC
>NC_036875.1:32857862-32864211 GCF_002910315.2 Salvelinus sp. IW2-2015 | reverse complement strand
GGCGGCTCCGAAAAACAAAAACACCCAAATATATCCTTTTAGAAACGGCAAAGCTCTCAGTTATAGTGATACAGGTCTTTAGATTCTGTACACATGAAATTGTGTCATTCCAAACTTTATCTGCAACGTTATTTTCCATTTTGTAGCCCAGGAAAAGTACAGGAGTTCACAACAGTGACTTTCCCAGTGCAGAAAGATTGTCTGTAATCAGAAAGCTGATGCCGCTGTGTTCTCAGGTGAAGTATCAACCTTCAGAGGGTTTTTTCTGCGTAACACTTAATGGCCACCCTCCATTAACGGACCAATTAGATATGAGTGATTAACGCAGGGTGGGACCTTGTTCTTAATTAAAGCGATGCTAATTGCGTACAGTGACACAGAGACACTTAGCTACGTGCTTCAGGACACTGTCTGGTCCAGCACTGGGCTGGGTGCTGAAGGGAGGGAGGTTCCTGCCAGTACTAAGTTTCAGCTACAGCCACTTGCCCAGTCCCATCCATCCATCCACCCATCCCATTGCCCCATCCACCTACCTCAATCTGTCCTCTGCCCAATCCACCTCAACCTGTCCCCATCCCCCTCCTCCTCAACCTGTCCCCATCCCCCTCCACCTCAAACCTGTCCCCATCCCCCTCCTCCTGTCCCCATCCCCTCCTCCTCAACCTGTCCCCATCCCCTTCAACCTCTCCCCATCCCCCTCCTCCTCCTCAACCTGTCCCCATCCCCTTCAACCTGTCTCCAGCCCCCTCAACCTGTCCCCAGCTCCATCCCCCTCAACCTGTCCTCTGCCCAATCCACCTCAACCTGTCCTCTGCCCCATCCACTTCAACCTGTCCTCTGCCCCATCCACTTCAACCTGTCCTCTGCCCCATCCACCTCAACCTGTCCTCTGCCCCATCCACCTCAACCTGCCTCTGCCCCTTTCCCCCTGAACCTGTCCCCAGCCCCATCCCCATCCCCCTCAACCCCATCCACCTCAACCCTCCCCAGCCTCTTATTTATAGGATCAATTCCCTGTCCATATAAATGGCACCATATTCCCTACATAGGGCTTTTGTCAAAAGTAGTGCACTATGGGCCCTGGCCAAATGTAGTGCACAGTATAGGGAATCGGATGCCGTTTGGGATGCAAACAACATGTCAGGGGTAGTGGGTCAATGGGAGTGGGTGTTCTGGGAAGGACAGGATGATGCAAAAAGAGAGGAAGAAAAACAAAGTGGTCACCTTATCAGGGAAAGAAAGAAAAAGAAAGTCTCTGACTGCTTTGTCTACAGACACACAGACACACTGTGAAGACTGGCAGATTGAAAACAGCATTTGATATCTGCAGAACATAGCCTGTTAAATGAGAACAGCAGAGACCAGCACAGCCCCTGCCGTGGCTGGAGTGACACGGCAGCACTAACATTGGCAAGTGGCATTTGATTGGAGAAGTGGAGAGCAGCTGAGAGGTGATTGGGAGGCAGTGAAGGGGGACGAGGGGCTAAAGCAGCACCTCTATATCGATCGCCTCGCTGCAGAGAGAGAGAAAGAGAGCTCTGTCTGGGATGACAGTGGGACCACACAGCGTGTAGCGTAGAGAAGACTGGCAAATTAACCATCCATAAGAGGGATAGAGGGTGTGTGTGTGTGTGCGTGTGTGTCTGTGTACCGCATCACTCACTTTGCTTGCACTGTTATCCTCTTGATCCCTGACCTAAATAGGTTTAGTATGTCTGTCAGACAGTCACAGCTATAGAGCTATCATTTCACACCTCATATCTACCCTCACTGTATTCTTTTCAATGAATCTCCTGATAGCGTCTTATCAGAATAAGGTCATGGTTCGTTGGTTCCAAGACTGACGTGCACCTTGCAGGTTGTAGCGTATCGAAAGTTACCGTAGTGTATGAGGTTTGCCGCTCCCAAGCTGTATAGAAAGTTACAGTACTGTATGATGTTTGAAACTTTGAAATCAAGAGCAAACATAACACATCCTTAAAGTCTGAAACATGACCCAGCCAAGCTGCACTGATTCTTGACACAATTCCCGCTTAACCCAGAAGCCAGCTGCACCAATGTGTCGGAGGGAACACCGTACACCTGGCGACCGTGAGCGCGTGCATGCGCCCGGCCCGCACAGGAGTCGCTAGAGCGCGGGACAAGGAAATCTCGGCTTGCCAAACCCTCTCCTAACCCGGACGACGCTGGGCCAATTGTGCGCCGCCTCATGGGTCTCCCAGTCACGGCCAGCTGTGACACAACCGGGGATCAAACCCGGGTCTGTAGTGACGCTTCAAGTGCCTTAGATCGCTGCACCACTCGTGCAGCTCCTGCAAATTGATTTGAACAAACAATTGGTCCCGCCAAAAAAAGCGGCCCTCTGTTGAATTTCAAAATTCCGATGTGGCCCTCGAGCCAAAAGGTTTGCCCACTACTGTATTAGAGTGAGCCTGTGTCAGAATCCAGAATATAAATACGTGCTGTATATAGACCATATATCATTTGGAAGGAAAATGGTATGTACAACTATGTGGAGAAGTGTATCCAGTCGTGGCCAAAAGTTTTGAGAATGACACAAATATACATTTTCACAAAGTCTGCTGCCTCAGTGTCTTTAGATATTTTTGTCAGATGTTACTATGGAATACTGAAGTATAATTACAAGCATTTCATAAGTGTCAACGGCTTTTATTGACAATTAAATGAAGTTGATGCAAAGAGTCAATATTTGCAGTGTTGACCCTTCTTTTTCAAGACCTCTGCAATCCACCCTGGCATGCTGTCAATTAACTTCTGGGCCACATCCTGACTGATGGCAGCCCATTCTTGCATAGTCAATGCTTTCGGAAGTTTGGTCATGCCGCAATATTACGTCGTCGTTTTTTGTTTGTCTACCTGCCTCTTGAGGATTGACCACAAGTTCTCAATGGGATTAAGGTCTGGGGAGTTTCCTGGCCATGGACCCAAAATATCGATGTTTTGTTCCAGAGCCACTAAGTTATCACTTTTGCCTTATGGCAAGGTGCTCCATCATGCTGGAAAAGGCATTGTTACGTCACCAAAAAAACTGTTCCTGGATGGTTGGAGAAGTTGCTCTCAGAGGATGTGTTGGGTACCATTCTTTATTCATGTGCTGTGTTCTTAGGCAAAATTGTGAGTGAGCCCACTCCTTGGCTGAGAAGCAACCCCACACATGAATGGTCCTCAGGATGCTTTACTCTTGGCAATGAACACAGGACTGATGGTATCTCCTCACCTTGTCTTCTCTCGAGACAAGCTTTTTTCACGATGTCCCAAAAATCGCAAAGGGGATTCATCAGAAGAAAATGACTTTACCCCAGTCTCAGCAGTCCAGTCCCTGTTCCTTTTGCAGAATACAGTCTGTCCCTGATGTTTTTCCTGGAGAGAAGTGGCTCCTTTGCTGCCCTTCTGACACCAGGCCATCCTCCAAAAGTCTTCGGCCTCACTGTGCGTGCAGATGCCCTCACACCTGCCTGCTGTCATTCTTGAGCAAGCTCTGTACTGGTGGTGCCCCGATCCCGCAGCTGAATCAATTTAGGAGACGGTCCTGGCGATGGCTGGACTTTCTTGGGCACCCTGAAGCCTTCTTACAACAATTGAACCGCTCTCCTTGAAGTTCTTGATGATCCGATAAAGTGTTGATTTAGGTGCAATCTTACTGGCAGCAATATCCTTGCCTGTTAAGTCCTTTTTGTGCAAAGCAATGATGAGGGCACATGTTTCTTTGCAGGTAACCATGGTTGACAGAGGAAGAACAATGATTCCAAGCACCACCCTCCTTTTGAAGCTTCCAGTCTGTTATTCGAACTCAATCAGCATGACAGAGTGATCTCCAGCCTTGTCCTCGTCAACACTCACACCTGTGTTAACTTCTTATGGCTGCAGGGGCAGTATTGAGTAGCTTGGATGAAAGGTGCCCAGAGTAAACGGCCTGCTCCTCAGTCCCAGTTACTAATATATGCATATTATTATTAGTATTGGATAGAAAACACCTGAGAAAAAATCCAAACAGGAAGTGAGAATTCTGAGAGTGGTCGATGTTAAAGTCATCGCCTATTCAATTCCCTGTAATATATGGATCTGTTTGCACTTCCTACGCCTTCCACTAGATGTCAACAGTCAGTAGAACGTGGAATGAAGCTTATGRTGTGTTGTGGGACCGGATGGGAGGTGTTTGAGTCAGTGGTCTGGRAGAGTGCCAGTTCTTGGTCACGCACTTTCCTCATGATATCGCCATGCGTTCCATTACTTATAGAGACTGAAAAGAATGCTCCGGTAGGAACGTTATTGGATATAGATGATAACAACATCCTGAAGATTGATTCTCTACTGTTTGACCAGTTTATTCGACTTGTATTATAACTTTTTGAAGTTTTCGTCCGACGTTTGCCTGCATCTGCGCGAGCGTTTGGACACGTGTACTACACATGCTAGCAAAATTTGCTAATTGGACATAAGTAATGGATATTATCGAACAAAAGAACGATTTATTGTGGAACTAGGATTCCTGGCACTGCATTCTGATGAAGATAATCAAAGATAAGGGAATATTTATGATGTAATTTCGTATTTCTGTTGACTCCAACATGGCGGCTAATTTGGCTATTGTTCTGAGCGCCGTCTCAGATTATTGCATGGTTTGTTTTTTCCGTAAAGTCTTTTTGAAATCTGACACAGCGGTTGCATTAAGGAGAGGTATATCTATAATTCCATGTGTATAACTTGTATTATCATCTACATTTATGATGAGTATTTCTGTTGAAACGATGTGGCTATGCAAAATCACTTGATGTTTTTGGAACTAGTGAATGTAACGCGCCAATGTAAACTTTTTTTATATAAATATGAACTTTATCAAACAAAACATGCATGTATTGTGTAACATGAAGTCCTATGAGTGTCATCTGATGAAGATAATCAAAGGTTAGTGATTAATCTTATCTCTATTTCTGCTTTTTGTGAAAGCTATCTTACGCTGGAAAAATGGCTGTGCTTATTGTGGTTTGGTGGTGACCTAACATAATCGTTTGTAGTGCTTTCGCTGAAAAGCATATTTGAAAATCGGACACTTTGGTGGGATTAACAACAAGATTACCTTTAAAATGGTATAAGACACATATATGTCTGAGGAATTTTAATTATGAGATTTCTGTTGTTTGAATTTGGCGCCCTGCACTTTCACTGGCTGTTGTCATTGCAGCCATAAGAAGTTAATGAGAGAATCACTGACATGATGTCAGCTGGTCCTTTTGTGGCAGGGCTGAAATGCAGTGGAAATGTTTTTGGGGGATTCAGTTCATTTGCATGGCAAAGAGGAACTTTTCAATTAATTGCAATTCATCTGATCACTCTTCATAACCTTCTGGAGTATATGCAAATTGCCATCATACAAACTGAGGCAGCAGACTTTGTGAAAATGAATATTTGTGTCATTCTCAAAACTTTTGGCCACGACTATACTTACCCAGGAATTATAATTTGATAACTCCCGATAAGGGCGGTTCCCACCTCGGGCCAGGATACAGCCCTTGGAGGGAGTTGTCACACGATAATTCCCGAGTTCTCAGGCATTATTGCTTAATTGAACACTGGTCACCTTATATTCTGTTTCTATACTGCTGTTTATGTGTATGTATATACTTTATTCTCCACATAGCTCATCCGAATATACCTACTACTGCATTCTGAAGTTGCTACCCAAGTGGACTGGTCACTTTAGTTATTTTCTTATGTTTTGACCCAGTGGTTCATTCTAATTGTTCTATTAATTCGATGTTGGTATGCTAAACAAATCAGTGGCATGTAGCTAGCTAGCTGAGATTCAATGATAAGAGACAAGTTCAATAATGAATGATTTTTAAAAATCCAATAGGCATACATAGGTAACAACTATTATAGTGAGCGAGTCCGAGCTAACCAAGCTTGTTGGTGATGTTAATAGTAATGTTTCCATTGATGGCACGTGTGGAAGAACTGTCCATGGTCCTGGCGCTGGTTGCTGACAGCAGGTGCTTGCCTCTTCTTTGGCAGAGAACCCCACTCACATCGTTGGCAGCTAAAATGGCACTCCAGTGCTTTCTGCCAATAACTATTGAGTGAGCTCTCACACCGATTGCCACTCACAGCCATTATTTTCCTTGCATACAGGCCCGCATCGGATACCTTTTGCATTCTGAAGTTGCTACCCAAGCGGGCTGATGGTTCGATATTCTCATGTCTTGACCCAGTCGTTCATTCTAATCGTTCTATGCATTCAATGTTGCTATGTAACACAAATCAGTGGCATGTAGCTAGCTGAGATTCAATGTTGCTATGTAACACAAATCAGTGGCATGTAGCTAGCTGA
>NC_036875.1:32776833-32855337 GCF_002910315.2 Salvelinus sp. IW2-2015 | reverse complement strand
GATTCAATGGTTTGCTTATGTAACACAAATCAGTGGCATGTAGCTAGCTGAGATTCAATGTTGCTATGTAACACAAATCAGTGGCATGTAGTAGCTGAGATTCAATGTTGCTATGTAACACAAATCAGTGGCATGTGCTAGCTGAGATTCAATGTTGCTATGTAACACAATCAGTGGCATGTAGCTAGCTGAGATTCAACATGTTGCTATGTAACACAATCAGTGGCATGTAGCTAGCTGAGATTCAATGATTATGAGAACAACAAGTTCAATAATTAATTATTTAATAATACCAATAGGCTACATAAGCTGGTAAATGAATGAATGGAATTCTGAGTGTTTACAGTTTCCATGGTGAATTATTAGTTTCTCGTTGATACTTGGGCTAGCTGGCACAGGAGAGATCGCATTTGTAAAATGATACATTGTTGCACAGGTCGTAGAGGCAGACTGTAGGTTTATAACCCCAACTGTTGCAAACCAATAGCAATGGAAAAATAGTTAGCCTAGTAAAGTCCTACAGTATCACTGCCTAGTAAAGTCCTACACTATCACATGCTAGCAAAGTCCCATTTAATTCCATTATGAGTCATCATGACAAACTAAACGTTTAACTCAAAACTTTTACATTTGGTGATGAATGAAGGGTAATCTCTGGGGAAAGAAAAACGATCTATAACCCGTGTGCATGACAGGAATACATATGTCTGTGTCTGAGACAATACAGAGCAAAGCCCCATCCGTCCCCTTCCTTCTCTCTGGTTGATAATGTGTTGAGACGTGCCACCAGACAGCCTCTTGCTTTCCTATCCTGTCAGCTAGCACCACACAGCATCTCTGACTGTCAGGCACGATCTATCCCACATCACAATGTGGTGACAGAGAGATAAACACCTGGCCATGAACCAGGAAGAGATGAGAAGAGCTGCTTGACAGGCTGGCAATACTAGCTCCAAGATGAGGTTTGAATACAGGGGAGAGCAGCTAAGAAATGGAATCGACAAATGGAGAACCGGGATCCTTTCATGTGGTGACACCAACCACATACACAGACACACAGACACACAGACACACAGACACACAGACACACAGACACACAGACACACAGACACCTACTTAATCACGGATTTACTTGTATAAATGGGTTTGGAAATAGTAGCATGTCAAACAAAGTCATTTCATCTGAGATGTTGATCTGAGACAATGATTTCCTCTGATTGTTCTGTGACTCAAAGATTCCTGGAAGGAAGATTATGGCTTTCTGCTAATCGAGTGGATTACGCCAATCGCATCTGAATCAATTCCCCGGCCCTGCTTCCTCTCTGAGTCTACAACGGACACATTTACCACCTGCTGTAAACATAGTGTTCATGGTTGTGAGAACATTATGGCTGGATGCTATGCAGTCAGAAATGATGAGAGTGTATCGGTTAGGACCAGGGCCAACTAAGTGAGATACCTACGTTAGGGAAACAGAACCTAATCTTGTGTGCTCTTTCACTGGCTAACAGCCTGAGAGGAGAGACATAAGAGACTGAGGGTCTTTAATATAAACTGTTGTAAGGGGTTGGTCATATCAATGGGACTTTGGCCAGTTCTGTCAGTCTTTGTAAACACTGACAAACCACAGAGAGGGTGGTTATTTTCCTCAGGGTTGTTTTTGATCTCCCCCTGAGGATGAGGAAGGCCTTAAGAATTCACCAGATGCCCCTCCACCATACACACGGGACGCCGCTGGCATATCAATGGAAACAAACAAATGCATGAGTAAACGGCTGCTGTCCGTAGTGAACGGACGTTAGGGAAACAAAAACAATCCTCCTCAGAGAGACAGATTTCCCCTTCCATGACGGCTGCTGTCACTGTCAGCCTAGACGCCTGGTGATTTAATGGTGCTGTTAGGCGGGTGAAGTGATAGTTCCCAAATTAAATCAGCGGCGTGGAGACGCAGTGGGGACAGGGTCTTATGGTTGATTGTAATTGGTCATAGAGTGATTGGAGTGGTGCCAGACAGACAGTGTTAGCAGCTAGGTGAGACTGGGGGATGGGGGGGCTCCTCTGTTAGCGAGAGTCTCCGCTCTGTGTTCAGACACACACACACACAGGCTCCTGGATGCACTGGCCTGATGATTAGAGAGACATTTGTAGAAATGCTCATAAACCATGAAGGGCTGGCACTCTTACTCCTCTCACTTGATTAGCTATTAGTCCGTGCTGAGACGGAACAGGCATAAACTAACTCTAAGGAGAGAGACGGACAGGGAAGTCGACTAGGGGCTGTACGTATCAAGAGTAGGAATGCTGAGGATCAAGTACCCCTGTTCATTCATTATAATCAATGAGGTTGAGCTGATCAACACTGATCAACAGATCAGCACTCCTACTTTGTGAAAACGGACCGATCATGGATTTAAAAGAATTGGATTGGTGTAAGCATTGGCTGGAGGGAGTTTTCCATGATGTTTTCCACCCAGTACCCTGTCCTGTGGTACTCGACTACTTGGCCTTGGAGGAGTTGAGAGTCGAGAGAGACGGACTCGTAAAAGTGTGTTGATGGAACGCTCTCTCTATCTCTGCTGTGATGGCAGGAATCAATAACAGCACCTTTTCCCATCCCACAGCTTAGTTAGATCACTGTATAGAAAGGCTGTCCCAAATGGCACCCTATGCCCCATGTAGTGCACTATATAGCCCATAGGGCTCTGGTCAAAAGTTTTAATACATGTAATAGGGTGCTATTTGGGACACAGACTAAGTAAGCACAGCACAGGGCCGGCCTGTGGAGGGTGAAATATTCCAGGGAGCCATGAAGCCAGCGGCATCATCAGCTAAGTGCCATTTGTCCTTGACAGGTCTTGGCTGGAGTTCAATGCATCAGAATGAGCAGGAGAAAACGTTCCCAGGCAAAATGACTGTTATTGTAATAATGGGACCTTCATCAATGCTGCTAGCTAACATCATTACTATTCTCAGAGCAGTGGTCACGTAGTACTGATAACCTTTCTAAATGTGTGGAGAGCTGGGTAACGTCCCAAATTTCACCCTATTCCCGATATAGTGCACTACTTTTGACCAGACCTGTGTTGTGATTAGGCTCTGCAGCGGAAGGGAACGGCTGGGCGAACTTATCATTTACTACGGTTCAAACTCTCTCTGTCTGGCACAGCAACAAAATGGAAGGAAGGGGCACAAATGGTGAGGATGAGAGAGATACTGGCTTTAAGCACAAATATAACACAAGTGTAGCCACAACAGAATGTGTTCGCTTGACCGCTCAACGTGTACCATGTGTCACATCTCTCTTGTGACGAGTTGGCAACTTAGATACTCTCGAGGGGCACGCAGAGATGGCGAGGTACTTGCGCGGGGAACTATCACTGCAGTAAATTCTAGTCCACTAGAGATTCACCTATCCTGTCAATGCACGTACAGAGAAACTAGGCAACACAGTGAACGATGAACCGATGGCTGAACTCCATGAGTATGCATGGGCCACTTGATGGCACATGTGATAAGCGTCTGCGAATATTTTTCATTCAAAGAACGATAAAAACATCACTAGAATTGATTTATGAACATACAATAAGTGGTCCACATTGCTTCTGAGTGCTCCGTATATAATGTTCAGTAAACTCTGTCCCACCCTGTGCCGAGCCCGAAGGTGCATGGATCTCTTGGAGGTCTGTGTCCCAAGGGAGAAAAGGCTAGGACAAAGCGCTCGGTCTTAGTTCAAGCAGAGAGTGAACATTGTTCCCTGTGAGCTCAGCTCTGATAAAGACAAGGTCAGTCTGCCCCCCACGATTGCATTCTGAAGACAGTCCAACATGGCGCGGCAGCTCAGTCAGGTGAGAACAAACGAGTTTGTGTGTGATAGGGTGTTCGTGATAGAATGTATGGATATGAGAGTGAATGGGGTAGTCTGTCGTCGTAGATGAGATGGGTGTAGATGAACGGAGCTCAGATGCTGTGTTCAGTGTAGCTAGGTCGTGGCTCCGTCCGGCTGTTTGTGGCTGCTTGTGGATGTTGTGTAGTTGTGTTGTGTGTGTGTGTACAGACGTGTGTGGTACAGCTGGGTCTTTTAATGACCTCTCCTTGAAGCTCTGTGCTTAGCAGCTTAGTTTGTTATTGTTTATCATCGGTGAGAGTCAGTAGAAACTAGAGAGAGAAAGAGAGATCTGCCTGGCTGGAGGGGCTGACTGTAGGGAGTTACAGAGAGCCAAGCAGCCAACCCGCTTTCTCACTGGCTGTCCACGGCCCAGCGCTTCATCCCAGTCCCACAACACAGGCCATCATTCCTCGGCCCATTCCATTCCACACAACCAGACAGGATACGCACCACAGGAACAGAATCCGCGGATGGCAATGAGTGCTCTAGCTCCCATCCAAAAACAGCACCATTTCCCCAGCTCTCAGTGTGTGTGATGCAAGGCTAGGAGGACAGTGCATTCTGAATGCTGTATGAGTATGTTACACCTGACCAGACTCCAGAGGACCTGGCTGTATGGTACAGTATGTTACAGGACCATGGACTCCAGAGGACCATGGCTGTATGAGTACAGTATGTTACAGGACCCCAAGACTCCAGAGGACCCTGGCTGTATGAGTACAGTATGTTACAGGACCCCAGCCTCCAGAGGACCATGGCTGTATGAGTACAGTATGTTACAGGACCCCAGACTCCAGAGGACCCTGACTGTATGAGTACAGTATGTTACAGGACCATGGACTCCAGAAGACCCTGGCTGTATGAGTGCAGTATGTTACAGGACCATGGACTCCAGAGGACCATGGCTGTATGAGTACGGACCCAGACTCCAGAGGACCCTGGCTGTATGAGTACAGTATGTTACAGGACCATGGACTCCAAGAGGACCCTGGCTGTATGGTACAGTATGTTACAGGACCCAGATCCAGAGGACCCTGGCTGTATGAGTTACAGTATGTTACAGGACCCCAGACTCCAGAGGACCCTGGCTGTATGAGTACAGTATGTTACAGGACCATGGACTCCAGAAGACCCTGGCTGTGTATGGATGAGGAGATGACGATTCTGATCTATTTATTAAGAGTGGCCAGTGGAATGCCAGTGGAATGCCTGGGGAATGCCAGGGGAATGCCTGGGGAATGCCTGGGGAATGCCAGGGGAATGCCTGGGGAATGCCTGGGGAATGCCTGGGGAATGCCAGGGGAATGCCAGGGGCACCTTAAGGCAGTGTAATTAATCTAGGGGGAGAGATGATGTGTCTTTGATGCACATTAACTAGCGGCCCAAACAGATGGCAAGCGGCAGAGCAACAAGACCCCTTCATTAAGATTCTCTATCACCACTACTCACACCGACCGATTAATTCCTTCCTCATCTCAAAGTTAAGTTATCCTAGGATAGGATAAAGTAATCCTTCTCCCCCCCCCCACCCCCCCCCCCCCAAAGATTTAGATGCACTATTGTAAAGTGGCTGTTCCACTGGATGTCATAAGGTGAATGCACCAATTTGTAAGTCGCTCTGGTTAAGAGCGTCTGCTAAATGACTTAAATGTAATGTAAATGTTAAAACAGGAAAAGGCCTGTTGAGAGGCAACAAAGAGGACACACCAACCTCAGGCTCTTTCATGACAATTGTGATAAAGGCCAAATAATTTCAAGGCATCTTGAAGAACAATCTGGCCTTAATGGCCATGTACATAATCTCCACCCTGCACAGCCAGAAGAGGACTGACCACCCTTCAAAGCCTGGTTCCTATCTAGGTTTCGTCCTAGGTTCCTGCCTTTCTAGGGAAGTTTTCATAGCCACTGTGCTTCTACATCTGCATTGCTTGCTGTTTGGGGTTTTAGGCTGGGTTTCTGTATAGCACTTTGTGACATCTGCTGATGTAAAAAGGGCTTTATAAATAAATGTGATTGAAGGCATCATACAACTTAATTGCAGATCACTCCATTGATTCAGGATCATGACATGTGCTCTCAGCATGCTGCTCTATTCAGAGTGGTTTTGTAAAACAACATCAATATGCGTTCTACATTGCTGTACGATGCATTGCCTGTCAGTAAAGTAAAGTAATATGAATTCCTGCTTTTAGTGTTGGTGTGTGATGATGTCAAAGGAGCAGACAGCACATACCTGAGTAGTCTGCAGATGCTGCTGCTGTAGCGGAGTCTCTGGCTGGCAGCGGCTACACTGGGGGGTATGGGGGGCCGGGAGGGGAAGTAGAACAGCACCGCAGCAAACAGCACCGCCACCATACCAAACTCTATATGGCAGGAGGGAGAAAGACAAAATCAGTGGGTTATTAACCTTAAGGTTAAAGAAAAGGGTTATTATTAGCCTCCTAATGACCTGAACTCAGTCAATGAGTCAGTAACAAACCCATTCCACGCAGAGCTACAGTTGACGTCGGAAGTCTACATACACTGAGGTTGGAGTTATTAATACTCGTATGTCAACCACTCCACAAATTTCTTGTTAACAAACTATAGTTTTGGCAAGACGGTTAGGACATCTACTTTGTGCATGACAAGTAATTGTTCCAACAGTTGTTTACAGACAGATTATTTCACTTATAATTCACTGTACCACAATTCCAGTGGGTCAGAAGTTTACATACACTAAGTTGACTGTGCCCTTAAACAGCTTGGAAAATTCCAGAAAATTATGTCATGGCTTTAGAACTTTCTGATAGGCTAATTGACATAATTTGAGTCAATTGGAGGTGTACCTGTGGATGTATTTCAAGGCTTACTTCAAACTCAGTGCCTCTTTGCTTGACAACATGGGAAAATCAAAAGAAATCAGTCAAGACCTCAGAAAAGAATTGTAGACCTCCACAAGTCTGGTTCATCCTTGGGAGCAATTTCCAAATGCCTGAAGGTACCACGTTCATCTGTACAATCAATAGTAGGCAAGTAAAACACCATGGGACCACGCAGCCGTCATACCGCTCAGGAAGGAGACGCGTTCTGTCTCCTAGAGATGAAAGTACTTTGATGGAAAAGTGCAAATCAATCCCAGA
The DNA here is from genome assembly GCF_002910315.2 of Salvelinus sp. IW2-2015. NCBI lineage: Eukaryota > Metazoa > Chordata > Actinopteri > Salmoniformes > Salmonidae > Salvelinus > Salvelinus sp. IW2-2015. The sequence continues at coordinate 32,848,329 of NC_036875.1, read as the reverse complement.
ACAACAGCAAAGGGACTTTGTAAGATGCTCGAGGAAACGGGTACAAAAGTGTCTATATACACAGTAAAATGAGTCCTATATCAACATAACCTGAAAGCCGCTCAGCAAGGAAGAAGCCACTGCTCCAAAACCCCCAAAAAAGCCAGACTACGGTTTGCAACTGCACATGGGGACAAAGATCGTACTTTTTGGAGAAATGTCCTCTGGTCTGATGAAACAAAAATAGAACTGTTTGGCATAATGACCACATTATGTTTTGAGGGAAAAGGGGAAGCTGCAAGCCGAAGAACACCATCCCAACCGTGAAGCACGGGGGTGGCAGCATCAACATGGGGGTGCTTTGCTGCAGGAGGGACTTGTGCACTTCACAAAATAGATGGCATCATGAGGCAGGAAATGATGTGCATTTATTGAAGCAACATCTCCAAGACATCAGTCAGGAAGTTAAAGCTTGGTCGCAAATGGTCTTCCCAAATGGCAATGGCCCCAAGCAAACTTCCAAAGTTGTGGCAAAATGGCTTTAAGGACAACAAAGTCAAGGTATTGAGTGGCCATCACAAAGCCCTGACCTTAATCCTATAGAAAATTTGTGTGGAGAACTGAAAAAGTGTGTGCGAGCAAGGAGGCCGACAACCTGACTCAGTTACACTCAGCTCTGTCAGGAGGAATGGCCAAAGTCACCAACTTAATTGTGGAAGCTGTGTGAAGGCTACCCAAAATGTTTGACCAAGTTAAACAATTTTAAAGCAATGCTACCAATACTAATTGAGTGTACGTAAACTTCGACCACTGAAGGTTGATGAAAGAAATAAAAGCTGAAATAAATAATTCTCAACTATTATTCTGACATTTCACATTCTTAAAATAGTGGTGATCCTAACTGATCTAAGACAGGGAATTTCTACTAGGATTAAATGTCAGGAATTGTGAAAATCTGAGTTTAAATGTGGTTGACTAAGGTGTATGTAAACTTCTGACTTCAACTGTACATGTATATGTCTCTGATTCCACCCTACGTTTAGATGGAACAGAACAGGACAGCAGAGCACAGAACCTGAGGACATACAGACCTGCTGTGTTGACGATGTCCAGAGCAGTCAATTAAGAGAGCAGCGGTTTATCAGAGAGATGTCCCTGGGACTAGATTATCCAGCTGGCACAGACAATGTAGAGGGCTCTGATACTCTCTCTGTTAGCCTGCCTTCACGGCCCTGGCTTCCAAACAAGCTACTAAATCCCCCAACCCTTTTCACTGGGCCTGGCCTGGCATGGCTTGGCATGGGCAACCGAATCGGACACATCTCTCTTGGAAAAGCTATAGCATTTTCAGACAATCTATTTCCCAAAAAGTACCACCAGAATCATGAATCATGTTTTTTCTTGTCATAATGTGCAGATTGGTTGGACAGCAGCTGCATTTTTACTGGCTGGCTAGAGCAACATGGCTCACATTAGTTTTTTCAACACAAAAAAGACATCAGCCTTTTCATTTGGCACAAGGGTTGGCTGCTGCTTTTCTGTAGTGTGTGTATGGAGGTGTAGAATGTATTCTCCTCAGAGAAGTAGAAGGAAAACATCAAGGAATGTAATTCCCTCTAAATGCTTTCTGACTTTAAATTAATTTCCCTATGACCTCTAAAGAGCTCGGTTCAGAAAATGTGTCTGTTTTGTGCTTTTAAATGTAATATGAATACGCCCTTAGGTTAACACAAAGCCATAGCTTCAATGTACCATTGTGGGCGGTTAATATATTTTTATTTCATTAAATGCTTTAATTTTCTGAATCAGTTAAGCAGACCAGTCCAAGCCCCCATCTTCTTATGGCAGTCCGTTCTGTTCTGAATAGTACATTGTTGAAACGTTTGAGACTGGTATTCGTGTGATGAGAGAGTCAGATCACTTTGAATCTCTCCCTAGACAAGATCCAGACCAGAGATGGTGTGTTATTGATTCCTGAAGGGTAATGATGACCGACTGACTGACTGTCTGTGCTGCTGTCAGTACCTACCTACATACATACATACATACGACTCTTTGTAGGATATTGTACTGAATATCTTCCCATCTTCAGTATGCACATTGCGCCAGTGTTCATGCACCTTGGTTTGAATGCAAGGTAGCGACAGCATTTCTTTCTGTTTGGCAGTAGCTGTCTGCATACACAACCAGTTGGATCCTGTCTTGTGTATCTGGGTAACACTTTACTGCACGCCCCCTTATGTACGCATTCATAAACCCTTTATAACAGCTACATAAGACATAACATCAGTACCTGCATACAAAACCAGCTGAATCCTGTCTCGTATGTGATTGATCTGGGTGTCTGTCGAGACAACAGCTCGGGCCACCATGACACGGGTGGTGTCGTTAGGGGCGGGCACAAGCAGCGGGCCGACGATGAAGGAGCACGCCGCCCCCAGATAGCTGACCAATGAGGCGACAGCGGTGGCCGTGGCTCTTTGGTCTGGAGCGAACCATGTGGTGGAGAGGAGGGGTCCAGCGCTCATTATTGTTGGTCCGGCCAAACCATTCAACAGCTGACCACCGTGTATTAACCTGCAGAGAGGAGAGGACAGGGAGAAACATGAAACATTAATGTCACATCATGCATACAGACAAGGCAAACAGTGGAACCAGATAAACGTTATTGTACATGGCTTGCACATGTGATAAGCTCTCAATATTTTTCATTCAGAACGATAGAAAACATCATTAGATGATTTATGAACATACAATAAGTGGTCCCACATTTCCTCCTTAATGTTCAGTAACTCTGTCCCCTGTGCCAGCCCAGTGTGTCTGAGGTCTGTGGCCAGGGAGAACAGAACACTGCTGTGCTGATTAATTGTCTGTGAGCTCAGCTCTGTAAAGACAAGGTTCAGTCTGCCCTGTCTGAGATCACACAGCAGTGTGAGACGGATTGAGCTTAGAAAAAGAGAGAGAAGTGGATACAGATAGAGAAAAACGAGCAACTCTCAGACAGTCTGCCACCGTCTGCCTTGACAGTTCAAACCAGAGCAGCGCAAACCAAAACAGCTCAAACAAGAGCAGCTCATGGCAGATAACAGAGCCGCCAATGCTGACAAGGCAGATTGATGGAAGTGTCATTATCCCTTACCTCCTCCTGAGATCTTCTCAAACAACTCTTAACCCCCCGTCTTCTACACTAAAACAGTCTCCCTCACTTCTCATTGGTCTCTCTCCCTCCCTCCCTCTCTCCTCTCCCTCCACGTTCCACCTTCCTCCCATTTCTCTCCCTCCTCCACTCGCTCTCCATCTCGCCCCCCTCCCCCGTCTCTCTCCCACTCTTTCTCTCCCTCTCGCGCTGTGATCACTCATTCCATTAATAAAGCCAAACAGAATTATCAAAATTATGAAATTATTTATGGTGCCCGCTGTTCCAAAGATCTATGTTCCATCCACTATACTTGATGACATCCCATCCTGAAAACTGACCCTTGAAGAATTCCAAATCCTCAATCAATGGTGATCGGTACAAGACTACGAGTACTGTATCTAACTGATAATAATTTTCATTAGACATGATATCTGATTTAACACACTAGATTTGATGCATGGATATCTGAACGATTCTGATCGAGATCATTCAGTCTCAAGGGATAAACCTTCTAAATACCATCTGTGTGACCTTATCACTGTGTGGCCTAATATGAAATGTGACCTAATATGAAATGTGACCTCGGCCTCAACTGAAGCAATCAACATAATATAAAGGTCTTCAGATAGATGGAGGAGACAGGAGACTGCTAATCAAATTCTCAGATAAAGGGAGGATTAATCAATTCATGCTTGATGATTCTGGGGTGTGGAAGAGTGGAGGGAGGAGGAGAAGAGGAGTGGAAGAGAGGAGGACGGGAGGGAGAGCGGTCGTTCTACGAGAGATGATTAACTTAATGTGTATTGATGAACCCTGTCAGAGAGAATCTCATTGCTCTGAGACCAAGCCAGCCCAGCGAGGAAGAAAGTCAGTCAGTTAGATATACAATATGCTCATGTCTCTTAACCTGTCATAGTGTGACAGAGGTAATACTACTGCCACTGCCGGATACCCACTCCAATCTAACATGTCAGAGGATGGCACAATCAGAGAAGCCATGGCAGTATCATTGGCACAATGGGTCATGGCTGTGCGTATGTATGTGTGTGTGTGTGTGTGTGTGTGTGGCCAATCAATGAGAAATTAAGAGATCTCTAAGAGAGAGGGAGCTTTTCATCAGTGTTCTATGTATTTGTATACATTTGTCTAACTGAAGAGCATAACATCGCTGTCTGATGAAAACCTTTTATCTCCAAAACAAACAAAAAATGCCATATTTTGCCAATAACATACCATTTTGAAACGTCACAGGCTATTTTTAACATATTTTCTTGATCCTAGAGTCATGAAATGTTCAGAGTACATTGAGGGGAGTTACTGCTTTCAATATATGAAAATAATTGCAAAAATTAAGATTAATTGGCTTTCCAACAGCTACCTTAACCTGTTTTGATTCGAGAGGTATCATCAATGCTGCTCTGCTCTGACCTCTGTTTAATCAGTGACCACTGTAATGTCTCCTGCCCTGGCCTCTTTTCAGATATTCTGACTGACTCACAGATTCTCCTTGGGTATTTTCCCCTGAACTAGACTAGAGAATAGCTCTGACAACAGGAAGGTGTTTCAATCTTACAACTCACTCCCTTTGGTTCTCAGATATGAGCTCCAAACTGAACAACGTTTACCCTCCAGAGCATATGGTTAAAAAAGATGCCAATCGAACATGAAACGATGGTTCTCCCTCCTTTAAAAATAACATCTAGTACATGCTGTCAATGGATCCCTCCTGTTCCTAAATCAAGCTAACTGCAGCCATCCTTCTCCCTTACAGCACAGCCATCCTTCTCCCTTACAGCACAGCCATCCTTCTCCCTTACAGCACAGCCATCCTTCTCCCTTACAGCCAGGCCACCTTTCTCCTTACAGCAACAGCCATCCTTCTCCCTTACAGCACAGCCATCCTTCTCCCTTACAGCCACAGCCATCCTTCTCCCTTACTATGCACAGCCATCCTTCTCCTTACAGCACAGCCATCTTCTCCCTTACAGCACAGCCATCCTTCTCCTTACAGCACAGCCATCCTTCTCCCTTACAGCACAGCCATCCTTCCTCCCTTACAGCACAGCCATCCTTCTCCCTTACAGCACAGCCCATCCTTCTCCCTTACAGCACAAGCCATCCTTCTCCCTTACAGCACAGCCATCCTTCTCCCTTAACAGCACAGCATCCCTTCTCCCTTACAGCACAGCCATCCTTCTTCCCTTACAGCACAGCCATCCTTCTCCCTTACAGCACAGCCATCCTTCTCCCTTACAGCACAGCCATCCTTCTCCCTTACAGCACAGCATCCTTCTCCCTTACAGCACCAAGCCATCCTTCTCCCTTACAGAACAGCCATCCTTCTCCCTTACAGCACAGCCATCCTTCTCCCTTACAGCACAGCCATCCTTCTCCGTTTGATCGCTGCCTGCAATGCCCTTGAATTCCTCAGCTTCTCTTCTCTCCTCTAGTCCTCTCCTCTAAGTTTATCTCCTCTCCTCTCAGCTGCTCTCCTCCCCTCCCTCTCAGCTCCTCTCCTGCTCATCTCCACAAAGTGCTATTCCAAATCAGATCAGTAGCCAATTGGGCTTATTGTATCTAAATCACAGGTTGACGTTTATTGTCATGAGTCTTGTCCTGGAGGCAGACATGAGTGATTTCCCCTTAGATAGGCCAGCTGCAAAGTCAAAATTGGCTATATTGTAAAAAATGACTTCGTGGCTATGCCAGCTAGTGACCACTCTGCAGAGCTGCCTCCAGAACAAGATTCAAGATTAAACGCGCTAGCCTACATCTAAATTACAATCACAAGCCTAGCACCCACACTCTGGAAAGAGATATGTAAATTACATATGTATATGTGTGAGACACATACACAGCAGCAGTATAGGTTGACAATAACACAAACCCCATGTCTCAGAACTTTAACTCAGCAGGGTGGTGAGCAGTAATGTAAAGTACTTAAGTAAAAATACTTTAAAGTAGTACTTTAGTAGTTTTTTTTGGTATCTGTACTTTACTATACATTTTTTTTAAACTTTTACTTCACTACATTCCTAAAGAAAATAAATGTACTTTTTACTCCATACATCCCTTACACCCAAAAGTACTCGTTACATTTTGAATGCTTAGTAGGACAGGAAAATGGTCAAATTCATGCACTTATCAAGAGAACACGTGGTTATCCCTACTGCTTCTGATCTGGGAACTCACAAAACACAAATGCATAATTTGCAAATGATGTCTGAGTGTTGGAGTCTGTCCCTGGCTATCCGTAAATGTTTTAAACATGAAAATGGTGCCGTCTGCTTTGCTTAATATAAGGAATTTGAAATGATTTATACTTTTACTTTTGATACTTAAGTATATTTAGAACCAAATACTTTTACTCAAGTTGTATTTTACTGAGTGACTTTTACTTTTACTTGAGTAACTTTCTATTAAGGCATCTATACTTTTACTCAAGTATCACAACTGGATACTTTTTCCACCACTGGTGGTGAGCAATGTTCCCTCTAAGCTGTTTTGGGTCACCTAAATCATCCTCTTCCTACCAGTTGCCCCTGACTGCTGCTGTTCTAAGTGCTCCGCTGGCCTGCTGTTCTCATCTGCCCTCCTCCTTGGTTCATATGAAAACCTCCTCCAGGACTGCCTTGCAGAAGAGAATCCAGGCCGTGCAGAAACGCAAGAGATTGAACTTCACTGAGTTCGCCCCATTAGTTTGCACTATATAGAAGTTTTATTTCATAAAAAGAATCAACATTATACCAGCCCTTTTCAATGCAACAAACTAAAACAAATCTAACTTTCCAAGATTGAGTCTTGATTTTGTTGTAGGCAGATCCTGAGCGCAACGGAGTAGAATTCTATTGGCGGGGGTAGCCCACAAGCGGTCTTTCAATCACCCGCCAGTGAATGCGCCCAGTGTGCACATTTGTTGATATTCTTTGATAGTTAGCGAGTTATTAGCCCATTTATAGAAAAGTATAGTTCAGCAAGAGCACAAAACATGTAGGCTACATTTCAAGCTGCCTTTGAAAAGACAGTCAGCTAAAAAGCTTGTGTCTTAGTAAAAAGTGGCAGTGTTGTATTTTGAGACTGGCTTATTAGCATATTCAAGCCTATATGCAGAAAGGAGAGCCTACATTGTCTAATTCTCTCTATAGTAATACATTATATTTTGGAAAGTGGTTTCTTGCATCATACAACACAATGCAATGCAGGAGTGCAACTTTCACTGGGGACATTCCCCCACATTCTGAAATTGTATTTTTGTCCCACCCAGTTTTATCATTGGAATGTGATACAAAACGAGGCAACGATGTGCTTTAGGATCATGCGGACGTCTACGAGCAGTCGGGTAAGCTGTGAAGTGTTTATCCGACTGGTTAAAAAAAAAGAATTGATGTCCCCCCCACTTATAAAACCAAAGTTGCGCCCCTGATGCAATGTACAGTCACCTATTTGACCCATGGTGTTACAGACCAAGTAAAAAATCCTTAATTAATGTCAAGCCCTTCATAATGTAAAAACGGTTTTAAAAGTCTCATGCAATGTAGGCCTGCATTGAACACCACATATAGGCTACTGTAGGCTATATCATAGAAATCAAAAGCTATTTCCATGTGAACATTTTTTATGGGTTGTGCTCCATTGGTTTTGTTGGTAGGCCAACATACTCAAATAGCCACAATAGCCTATTGACTACTATCTAAAACTGTAAGGCTACAGCCTCAGTGTTCATTGTAAACGTGCGCCGGAAGTTGCGCAAAATTCTCACAACATTCAAGTTTCCACTAATAAGACCTAAAAATTTGCTAAGTGCCCCAATAKTTTTGAGGGAACATTGGTGGTGAGTGCGGCCCAGTACATCACTGGAGACGAGCTCCCTGCCATCCAGGACCTCTATATCAGGCTGTGTTAGAGGAAGGCCCAACATGTTTTTAAACACTCCAGCCACCCAAGTCATAGACTCTCTGTCAGCGCACGGCAAGCGGTACCAATACACCAAGTCTAGAACCAACAGGACCCTAAACAGCTTCCACCACCAAGCCATAAGACTGCTAAACAAGACTGCTAAATAGCTAATCAAACGGCTACCCAGACTACCTGCATTGACCTCTTTTTGTACTAACTGTCTTTCACTGACTCTATGCAAACACACTGTAGTCTACCCACACACTCACACATACTTACACTGACACCCAACACACACATACTGACACCTCACACACACACTTTTACGCTCACCACATACACTGCTGCTACAGCTCTGTCTATTATCTATCCTGTTGCCTAGTCACATTACCCCTACCTATATGTACACATAGCTACCTAAATTACCTCGTACTCCCTGCACTTCGACTCGGTATTGGTACTTTCTGTATATAGCCATGCTATTTTTGCTCGTTATTGTTATTCGTTATTCACTGTATATTTATTTATTCCTAGTGTTACTATTACTATTTTTTAAATATATTTTTTGCAWTATCTTTAATTCTGCATTGTTGGAAAAMGACCTGTAAGTAAGCATTTCACTGTTAGTCTACACCTATTGTTTACGAAGCATGTGACAAATAAAATGTTATTTGATTTAATAGACCTGTGTGCAGCAAAAGAACACACAATGCAATGACTGACACCTGCTGGTGACTTTGGGAACTGTTTAWGGAGGGATAATATACACCGAGTGTACAAAAGATTAGGAACCACTTCCTAATATTGAGTTGCACCCCCTTTTGCCCTCAGAACAGCCTCAATTCGTCGGGGGCCATGGACTCTACAAGACGTCAAAAGCGTTCCACAGGGACGCTGGCCCATGTTGACTCCAATGCTTCCCACAGTTGTGTCAAGTTCGCTAGATGCCTTTGGGTGGTGAACCATTCTCGATACACACGGCAAATTGTTGAGCGTGAAAAACCCAGCAGTGTTGCTGTTCTTGACACAAACCGGTGCGCCTGGCACCTACTACCATACCCTGCTCAAAGGCACRCAAATATTTTGTCTTGCCTATTAACCCTCTGAATGGCACATGTACACAATCCATGTCTCAATTGTATCAATGCTTAAAAATCCTTCTTTAACCGGTCTCCTCCCCTTCATCTATACTGATTGAAGTGGATTTAACAAGTGACGTCAATAAGGGATCATAGCTTTCACCTGGATTCACCTGGTCAGTCTGTCATGGAAGGAGCAGGTGTTCCTAATGTTTTGTACTCTCAAGGTACTGTTAATGCACTGCTCAACTGTTAAACAATAAAGCTTTACGGTGCACTGAAAATCATAAGGAATCATATAAGGCTCAATGGAAGGGTCAAAGGTCACCTCAGCTTATCTGCTCCAACTCCCAAAGGTCAGGTAAATGTAAAGCCCAAAGAGAGACTTCACAAATCCACTGTATGGTTTAAACACACCGAAGCTGCTTGCTCAAGCACTATAAAGTTCCCTGGACATCCCAGTTCTCTGGTTGGCATGATATGAAGTTCCACTAGTTTGGTCTGATAATCTACGCTACATTAACTCTTGATCTACATTTTTACATCACCAGTGTGCTTCCAACAAAAGGCTAACGTTGACCATAAAAGCATCACTTACTGACATTTCAACTGTTTCCTACTCTACTACTACAACTACAAACCATGAATAAGTACAGGAGTTCGGCTTGAGGAGCCTGTCTTGAATTGTTTGTCCCAGATAGCCTAGAGATGTTTAATAGTGTAATCCCAGGAACTGTGATTAACTGAACGAGCAAGGCAGCCTTCTCAGGGATAGTGCTTTGGATAGTATGGGTGTAAAACCTTTATGTATTGGCACTTTATCACCCCCATATAGCAACGCTGTCTGGGTCTCAGTTGGATGGTGGGATCTTTTACTACAGAGAGAATACTCTGAGGTGTTCTGTTGTGTTGGCATCCTTACTGCCTGCAATATATCTCTGTCTCCAATAAACCGCCCTGCACTACAACCGCATCTCTCGTTAGATGGCGTATGCCTTCGGCACGGTACGATGGCGTATGCCTCGGCACGGTTAGATGGCGTATGCCTCGGCACGGTTAGATGGCGTATGCCTCGGCACGGTTAGATGGCGAATGCCTGGCACGGTTAGATGGCGTATGCCTCGGCACGGTAGATGGCGTATCCTCGGCACGGTTAGATGCTGGCACGGTAATGCTCGCACTAGTGGCGTATGCCTCGCGCACGGTTAGATGGCGTATGCCTCGGCACGGTTAGATGGCGTATGCCTCGGCACGGTTAGATGGCGGAATGCCTCGGCACGGTTAATGGCAATGCCTCGGCACGCGTTAGATGGCGTATGCCTCGGCACGGTTAGATGGCGTATGCTCGGCACGGTTAGATGCGTATGCTCGCACGTTAGATGGCGTATGCTCGCACGGTTAGAGGCGTATGCCTCGGCACGGTTAGATGGCGATGCCTCGGCAGGTTAGATGGCGTAATGCCTCGGCACGGTTAGATGGGCGTATGCCTCGGCACGGTTAGATGCGTATGCCTCGGCACGGTTAGATGGCGAATGCGCTCGGCACGGTTAGATGGCGAATGCCTCGGCACGGTTAGATGTGCGTAATGCCTCGGCACGGTTAGATGGCGAATGCCTCGGCACGGTTAGATGGCGTATGCCTCGGCACGGTTAGATGGCGAATGCCTCGCACGGTTAGATGGCGTATGCTCGGCACGGTTAGATGGCGTATGCCTCGGCACGGTTAGATGGCGTATCCTCGGCACGTTAGATGGCGTATGCCTCGGCCCGGTTAGATGGCGTATGCCTCGGCACGGTTAGATGGCGTATGCTCGGCACGGTTAGATGGCGAATGCCTCGGCACGGTTAGATGGCGAATGCCTCGGCACGGTTAGATGGCGTATGCCTCGGCACGGTTAGATGGCGTATGCCTCGGCACGGTTAGATGGCTAGCCCGCACGTTAGATGCGTAATGCCTCGCACGGTTAGAGACGTATGCCTCGCACGGTTAGATGGCTATGCCTCGGCACGGTTAGATGGCGAATGCCTCGGCACGGTTAGATGGCGTATGCCTCGGCACGGTTAGATGGCGTATGCCTCGGCACGGTTAGATGCGAATGCCTCGGCACGGTTAGATGGCGTATGCCTCGCACGGTTAGATGGCGAATGCCTCGGCACGGTTAGATGGCGTATGCCTCGGCACGGTTAGATGGCGTATGCCTCGGCAACGTGACCCTGTATTTCTCACGACAGAGTTACACAGCATATGCCCTACTCAGCCAGGAGGCCAGTCACTGTAAAATGGTCCACACCAACGGCATAGATATTTGGAATGTTTATGGATGGTCAAGTACATGTATACTGTCAAGTCAGCGTTATGCAGGTCCTATAGTACACACGCACGCACACACACATATTCTGTTGTTCCATACTCAGCTGCCCTCTGAAGCATAAATGTTACAGCGAGAACGAAGACTAGTGAGTTGGACTGAAGAGGTTGTTTTCAGTTAAGTGCAGCCTTAGTCTGGTCCCAGATCTGTCTGGCAGCAAAAACAGATTTGGGACGAGGTAAACAAAGCCTGGGGCAATTTAAAAGCTGATACTTCTCTGCAAACACTTTCAATTAGTGGAATATTATTTTATTTAAAAGAGGAATCATTCGTAAGTATAATTTTCTAAGTATCCCTCCTAGAATGAGAGCCAATCATTTTCTGTTTATTTTACTATTTTTAGTCTGTATTAATATTGCATTAAACTGAACTAATGGTCCTCATTTTACAGATCCAATCACACTCAGAGAAAATGTGCAGTTAGACTACGACTAGTTTTTATTACCTGTTCTTTGGGACCCCAAATCAGCAACCTAACATAATAAATTCAGTGGGTGAAAGTGCTATATTTAAGAGAATTCAATTGAAATAGCCATAATGCATCACCTGAATTGAAGTCAATGTGGAGCCTAATAAGAAATAAGTGGCAGATTAACAATAGAGAAGGTCATAAAATTACCAAAGTAATTCAGATAACCTTGTCGTCTGGGCCTCCTTCAAACACACAGGAACTGTTTTAGAAAGAGGAAATATTGCCTATATTTTTTTAAATAGCGATGGAAGAAAGGACAGGTTTTTATTTTTTATTCTGGTAAAAATAAGGATGTCAGAAAGAAAAGTGTGAATGAAAGCCCTAGTCGATAAGAGAAACAGAAAACAAGTATCCACACAATTCAACAATTTAAATAGAATTCTAATCTCTTGAAGGAAATGGTGCGCCTCAATCCCATTCAATGTCTCTGCTATTGAGGCATTCAAAGCGAGCAGAAACTATTTCAATACGACAGTTCAATACCGCAACACAACAATGCAACTGGCAAAATAGCGATTTATAAATGCTGTCATTCATCAAAACTATGGTAGACTAGATGGGTAATTTCTTTCCTCCCTAAAACTGCAATTTACAAGCAATACCGGGCACCCTGAAACCAGAAAATTACCATATCTATTCACAATATTGGTAATTGTAATAAGTATATACATTTCTGTGGAGCCTTTGATAAGACTTTTCCAGAGGAAGAATCTTCCAACATAATACATATATGGGGCATAATTTTGGGAAAGCACTACCAGGTTCCAAACAACCCGTTTTATAAAGAGAGTATATAGCACATCTCTGGGTGTGAGGGGTTGTGTGGGGTGTTACCATCGCCTTAGTTGTAAGTCTAGGGCTGTTGCGGTGACCGTATTACTGCCACACCGGCAGTCATGTGTCATGACCGAAGTAAAATTCTATGTGACCGTTGAGTCACAGTAATCTCCTTTTATGCACCTTTTATGCCTTTTAACAACCATCAGGCCTAATGGCCTGGTACTCAGGGCTCTGTCCTTCTAACCACTCTGACATCAATGCAAACACAATTGAAAATCACATCAAAAACMTATCATCAAAACAGTATTGTGATTTTAAAACTCACCTCACTGTGATGATCAATTAGAGGTTCAACAGCAGGTTGAAACATGGTTGTTGTGGATGTTGTTTCAAAGCCTAACAATACGCATATATGAGCCCAAGCCCCCCCGCAAAAACCTGAAATAAAATTATGATTGTGCCGTTATACAATACATAGCCTAACGCCTACTACGCATGGCAGAGAACTGTATAGGCCTAGGCGATAATGTTGGTTCATTGATTGTGCAGGACGGCTTACAGAGTTAGCCTACAATTATAGTGAATTTGTAGTTAATTTTGAATAGCCTAGTAATAGGGTATTTTTATCTTTTCATAATTAATAGGCTAACACATTACCTTTGGCTACAGAATATCTCACCACCGTGTATTTCTATCTCCTCCCCTCCCTTCATTACTTTCTCAAGCGTGCAGAGAGAGGGGCTGTCAACAGTTTAATGAAATATGTTTTGATGTTCCCAAACAGATTTCACAAATGAAGCACTGGGTAGCTGCAGGAACAGGGTTAAAGAGCCCATGGCATACAGGGTTTGGGTGGAATATCACCTGTGGCGCAGCGAGGCCGCATGCTTCTCAAACAGTGATTGATGAGAGGAGTGAAATAACCAGAGTAGCCTACCCAGCATGAGTGAAAAACTAACTGTCTGGAAAGTGGCCTCCATTCGCTGTTCGAGTGCATACGGATGACACTTATTTTTTCCCTGCCCCTGTTCCTACCCATTTGATAATGGGCCATTCTAAATCAAAGGAAATTTGACACATTAGTTAAGACTAGATTAAATTGAGAATAGTCTGATGGGTGAAAATATTATCACTTGATGGGAGAACAGCATGTGCAGCCTAAGGAACAAGCTTTTTTGCGACTTTCTCAAATCATCAATAGCCCCTAGTCACATCATGCAGCCCATATATGTTTTGTTTTCTAAGAGATTCTAAGGTTTGTATCATTCACAACTAAAGTCTCCAAATAACTCTAYATCTAGCGTATAGGACCTGTTTCAAATGTCACTTTTACGCTCAACATAGTCACTTCATATGCACACTCGCTCCGGAATGGGAGAAATATCCTTTCTATTTTATTCAGCTAAGTTCAATTATATTCTTGGTACTATAAAATCATTATTAAGCAATAAGGCCCGAGGGGGTGTGTTATAAACCACAGCTGAGGGCTGTTCTTATGTACGACGCAACACGGAGTGCATGGATACAGCAATATACCACAATCCGCTGAGGTGCCTTATTGTCATTATAAACTGGTTTCCAACTTGATTAGAGCAGTAAAAATAAATGTTTTGTCATATGTTTTGTCATATGCGTGGCATACAGTCTGATACACTTGGTTGCACTCACTAGGAAAACTAAAATACCAAAGGCTGGCCCTAAGGTAATCTACCGAAGGTCCTACAGAGAGTTCAATCAGAACTCATTTGTGGATGAGATTAAGAATGTGCAATGGTTAGAAGTGTGTAGTGTTAGGTTCTAATTCTCAGAGTAAAAACTCTACGGACAATATGAAAGCTCAAACCAAGCTTATTCTCCCAGAGGATCAATATAGCTGCATTAGACAAAGACATATTCACACAAGCACTGATATTTAACCCTTTCTCATAGGCTGAGTCTCCTCCTACACATCTGAACAAACATTGTATCTTTATTGCTAGGCAGGAAACTAAGTGATACGGGCCATAAAAACTTTTCTTCCTCCCTTAACGTGACCTGACCTGATCTCGACTAGAGGTCGACCGATTAATCGGAATGGCCGATTAATTAGGGCCGATTTCAAGTTTTCATAACAATCGGAAATCTGTATTTTTGGACACCGATTTGGCCGTTTTTATTTTTTTACACCTTTATTTAACTAGGCAAGTCAGTTAAGAACACATTCTTATTTTCAATGACGGCCTCGGAACGGTGGGTTAACTGCCTTGTTCAGGGCCAGAACGGCAGATTCTTACCTTGTCAGCTCGGGGATTCAATCTTGCAACCTTACGATTAACTAGTCCAATGCTCTAACCACCTGCTTTACATTTGCACTCCACGAGGAGCCTGCCTGTTACGCGAATGCAGTAGAAGCCATGGTAAGTTGCTAGCTAGCATTATACTTATCTTATAAAAAAACAATCAATCAATCAATCATGATCACTAGTTAACTACACATGGTTGATGATATTACTAGTTTATCTAGCGTGTCCTGCGTTGCATATAATCGATGCGGTGCGCATTCGCGAAACAGGACTGTCGTTGCTGCAACGTGTACCTAACCATAAACATCAACGCCTTTCTTAAAATCAATACACAAGTATATATTTTTAAACCTGCATATTTAGTTAATATTGCCTGCTAACATGAATTTCTTTTAACTAGGGAATTGTGTCACTTCTCTTGCAACAGAGTCAGGGTATATGCAACAGTTTGGCCGCCTGGCTCCTTGCGAACTAATTTGCCAGAATTATGTAATTATGACATAACATTGAAGGTTGTGCATGGATGCACCCGTTAGATAAAAATACGTAACTGTTCCGTATTTCACTGAAAGAATAAACGTTTTTTTTTCGAGATGATAGTTTCCGGATTCGACATATTAATGACCTGTTATAATTAAGTCTATGATTTGATAGAGCAGTCTGACTGAGCGATTGTGGGCACCAGCAGGCTTGTAAGCATATTCATTCAAACAGCACTTTCGTGCGCTTTGCCAGCAGCTCTGCTGTTTATGAATTCAAGCCTATCAACTCCGAGATTAGGCTGTTGTAACCGATGTGAAATGGCTAGCTAGTTAGCGGGGTGCGCGCTAATAGCGTTTCAACGTCACTCGACTCTGAGACTTGGGTAGTTGTTCCCCTTGCTCTGCATGGTAACGCTGCTTCGAGGGTGGCTGTTGTCGATGTGTTCCTGGTTTCGAGCCCAGGTAGCGGCGAGGAGCAGGATGGAGCTATACTGTTACACTGGCAATCTAAAGTGCCATAAGAACATCCAATAGTCAAAGGTAATATGAAATACAATCGTATAGAGAGGAAATAGTCCTATAATTCCTATAATAACTACAACCTAAAACTTTCTTACCTGGAATATTGAAGACATGTTAAAAGGAACCACCAGCTTTCATACGTCCTCATGTTCTGAGCAAGGAACTTAAACGTAGCTTTCTTACATGGCACATATTGCACTTTTACCTTCTTTCTCCAACACTTTGTTTTTGCATTATTTAAACCAAATTGAACATGTTTCATTATTTATTTGAGGCTAAATTGATTTTATTGATGTATATATTAAGTTAAAATAAGTGTTCATTCAGTATTGTTGTAATTGTCATTATTACAACTAAAAAATATATATTTTTATTTTATTTTTTAAAATCGGCCGATTAATCGGTATCGTCTTTTTTTGGTCCTCCAATAATCGGTATCGGTATCGGCGTTGAAAAATCATAATCGGTCGACCTCTACCTCGACCCCATTCATCACTACACTCAGTACATTCCAAGCTTAACCATTAACCTCTGGTGTAGTCCCTCGTCTATGGCACCACTCAGGTCTCTATTACAACTAATAAATTAATAACATTTAAAGTTCAGAAATCCAAACCTATCAATAGTAAGGATGATCCTGAAATGTCACCAAGTTTGTTCATGAAATTATGTATAAGTATAGCTGATAAGCATGCCCTTTGAGGAAATGCACTGTGAGGTCAAACGGTGCCCCATGGATTGATGATGAGCTCAGAAATGTAATGATTCAACGTTATGACGCCAAAAAAGTAGCAGATAAATCTGCCACTCTGTTTGATAAGGAAAGTTATTGTAAATTAAGAAATCTAGTGACCAAGCTAAACAAAGCAAAATTGATGAAGTAAAGGTTGATGGGGGAAAAACATGGAAAAACACTATTATGGGTAGGAATTCAAACATGTCTGCCTCTATTATTGAATCAGAGGGTATATTTATGACAAAATGACATGACATCGCAAACTACTTTAATGAATATGTTACAGGCAAAGTGGACAAGTTGAGGAATGCTATGATTCCAATATACCCTTATAAAATATTTTATCATGAAGGAGAGGAAATGCATGTTTGAATTTCATCCAGTAGAAAGGAAAGAGGTAGAAAGGATGCTGTTGTCTCTGTCGGATGACAAGTCACCTGGTACAGATCATCTTGACGCCAAATTGCTTAGAGTCACAGCTAACCAAATATCTACCCCAATCTCTCATAGTTTACTAAGTGCTTAATGTATGGGGTGTGCCCAGAAGTCTGGAAGGAGTCAAAGGTTATTCCACTACCTAAGGATTTAAACATCTGCATTCACTGGTCCTAATACTCATCCTATAAACTTGCTGCCTGTGTGTTAAGTAAATTATATCTGTACAAATTAAGGATTATTTCTCATGTAAATGGTCTGATAATAGGTTTCCAGCATGCATACAAAGAAGGACATTCTACGAGTATGGCCTTAGCACAAATGACAGATGATTGGTTAAAGAGTATGGATGACAGGAAGTTAGTTGGTGCAGTGTTGCCAGACTTCAGTGCTGCTTTTGATGTAATTGATCATGAACTGTTACTAGGTCAACTCAAATGTTATGGTTTTAAGTCTGCAGCTCTATCCTGGATGGAAAGCTATCTATGCAGAAGGCAAAAAGTGTTCTTTAATGGTAGCTTTTCAAACAGTAAAGATATACACTGTAGTGTTCCTCAAGGAAGTTGCCTCTCAAGGAAGTTGCCTAGGCCCACATCTCTACTCTATATTTACTAATGATTTACCTTCAGTAATGAACAAAGCAAGAGTGGTCATGTATGCTGATGACTCTACAATGTATAGCGCAGCATCAGAATGTAATGACCTAACAGATGTACTGAGCAGTAAACTAAGAATGGGGTCTGAGTGGGTTGATATGAACAAATTGGTGTTGAACATTTCTAAAACTAAATGTATTGTATTTGGTTGAAGATATATGCTTGCTGATGATCCCCAATTGAATTTGTCGATGAATAGAACGCCTGTAAAAAAAAAAAACGAATAGGCGTCATGTTGGACGCAGCTTTATCATGGTCAGAACACATAGGCGTCATGTTGGACGCAGCTTTATCATGGTCAGAACACATAGGCGGTCATGTTTGGACGCAGGCTTTATCATGGTCAGAACACATAGGCTCAGTGGACGCAGCTTTATCATGGTCAGAACACTACCCCTTAGATAATATTGTTATTAAGACGGGTAGGGAAGTACTGTTACAAGAAAATGTTCGAGAAGTATTTAACATCTAGCACACGGAAATCAGGTAGATTTCAATCCCTGGTCCTATCACACTTAGAGTACTGTCCAGTTATATGGTCAATCCCCTGGTCCTATCACACTTAGAGTACTGTCAGTTATATGGTCAATCCCTGGTCCTATCACCAGCTTAGAGTCACTGTCCGGTTAATATGGCTCAATCCTGGTCCTTCCTTCTCATATCACACTTAGAGTACTGTCCATTATATGGTCAATCCCTGGTCCTATCACACTTAGAGTACTGTCGGTTATATGGTTCAATCCCTGGTCCTATCACACTTAGAGTACTGTCCAGTTATATGGTCAATCCCTGGTCCTATTCACAGAGTACTGTCCAGTTTATATGGTCAATCCCTGGTCCTATCACACTTAGAGTTACTGTCCAGTTATAACGGTCAATCCCTGTCTATCACACAGATACTGTCCCAGTTATATGGTCAATCCCTGCGTCTCTCACACCTAGAGTACTGTCCGGTTATATGGTCAATCCCTGGTCCTATCACACTTAGAGTACTGTCCAGTTATAGGTCAATCCCTGGTCCTATCACAGAGTAATGTCCAGTTATATGGTCAATCCCTGGTCCTATCACACTTAGAGTTCTGTCCGGTTATATGGTCAATCCCTGGTCCTATCACACTTAGGTACTGTCCAGTATATGGTCAATCCCTGGTCCTAATCACAGAGTACTGTCCCAGTTATATGGTCAATCCCTGGTCCTATCCACTTAGTACTGTCCGGTTATATGGTCAATTGCCGTCTATCACATCTAGAGTTACTGTCCGTTAATGGTCAATCCCTGGTCCTATCACACTTAGAGTGACTGTCCAGGTATATGGTCATATCCCTGGTCCTATCACAGGTACTGTCCAGTTATATGGTCAATCCCTGGTCCTATCACACTTAGAGTACTGTCCAGTTATATGGTCAATCCCTGGTCCTATCACACTTAGAGTACTGTCCAGGTATATGGTTATCTGCTGCAAAGAAAGATATAAAAAAGCTCCAAATGGCTCAAAACAGGGCTGCAAGATTAGCTCTTCATTGCTCTATCCGTATGAATATCATCCAAARGCATCAGAATCTCTCATGGCTTCACATTAAAAACAAATTACTATCCAGTCTTCTGATTTTCTTTAGGAATGTTTTATTTAAAATAAATAAAAAAAACTGTATTTTTCTGGTCAGTTAGTACATACTAGCAACATGCATAACCACCAAACCAGACAGGCAAATTCAGGGCAGCTAAGACAACCCAAGCCAAGAACAAATCGCCTTAAA
Source organism: Salvelinus sp. IW2-2015 (assembly GCF_002910315.2). Classification (NCBI taxonomy): domain Eukaryota; kingdom Metazoa; phylum Chordata; class Actinopteri; order Salmoniformes; family Salmonidae; genus Salvelinus; species Salvelinus sp. IW2-2015. The sequence continues at coordinate 32,828,745 of NC_036875.1, read as the reverse complement.
TCTAGTTTTATATAGAGCCATAGCTAAATGGAACTCTTTACCAATCCATATTTCTCAGGCAAAAAGTAAATCCACCTTCAAGGAAAAAATAAAAGATCAACTGAATGTAAAACTGAAATAAAACATCAACTGAATGTTAAATGTATTTCGTGTCAGGTATTTTAATTGTCTGTATTGTCTACTTGTTGAATGTTTGTGAAGTCTTGATTTGTGGTTGTTTGTAATGTCTTGTTAATTGGTGTTGGACGCCAGAAAGATTAGCAAGAGTTACGGTGTTAGCTAATGCGGATCCAAATAAAAACATGACTAAATATACCACGGCTTTCAGCCATCAGTATTCAGGGTTCGAACCACCCAGTTTATAATATAATGGCATGGGACATATACGCATATCTTGTATGCTAAAGCAAGCCTAGAGCCTATGGCATGGCACATAGCCAGATAACATACATCAGGCCAACTTATATATTGCTCATCTGAAATCTATTTTTCTTTATATCATAATGTTTCTTTAGACCTGCCTAAAATAAATAATGGATTTATTGTGATGGTGTATATTAAATGGATTTATTGTGACGTTGTACATTAAATGGATTTATTGTGACGTTGTACATTAAATTGATTTATTGTGACGTGTACATTAAATTGATTTATTGTAACGGTGTACATTAAATGGATTTATTGTGATGTTGTACAGTAAATTGATTTATTGTGAGTGTATACATTATATGGATTTACTGTGATGGTGTACATTAAATGGATTTATTTGACTTTTTTAAATGTAGATGTTCCAAACGCTCGCATCAGTGGCTTGTACGCAGCTTGTACGCAGCTTGTACGCAGCTTGTATGCAGCTTGTATGCAGCTTGTATGCATGGGGGCCTGGAGATGCTAAACATGTTTATGTTAATTAACGGTCAATTATGGTGAGAACATTATTATTTTTTGTCTCAGCATAATTCAAATGTTCATTACAAAATAATGAAAGGCAACATAACCAACTTTCAGACAGAAACACAGGTAGAGTTACTGTACAATGTCTTTCACATGACAATAACCGGCAGACAAAACGTAATGAGCACCACAGCCCTATATGGGGCATGATTTTGTATGTGAAAGTATTTCCAGCTTCCAAACAAGCCGTTTTATAAAGAGAGTATACAGTACAGCTCTGGGTGTGAGGGGGTGTGTGGGGTGTTACCATCGCCTTAGTTGTAGGTCTGGTACAGGGACACTACGCAGCGCTGCCCCCATCACCATGAAGAAGACTGACAGTAAAAGAGACGCCCGCAGACCTGCAGCACAGGAGAGGAGAGGTGGAGAGGGGAAAGGGAAGAGGTGAAATGGGGAGAGGTGGGGAGTACAGAGAGAAAACGTGGAGGTTATTTTGTATTCTGAAATTCTGTTCCAAAGGTCATATATTTTGTATAATTGTTGAGAGCTCCTTCTATACATTATCCAAAATATGAATCACGAGTCCCCAGCCAACTCCCTCCAAACCACAACATCCCAATTCTGTTCCTGACTTAAGTCAACATTTTCAGTTTCCACCACATCACCATAATTTAAGGGAACTTCTGTTCCCATACAATCATTATCTGTTCCCTGTTCTCTCAATTCCTCTTGGTAGTGATGAGTGAGAGAGAGTCACTAGTTGAGAAAGTACACAATTATTGGTGACAAATTACTAGTATTACAAACTAAAATATGACTTTAATCTGATATGAAATGTAGAGAAATATTGGTGTCTCTGAATGTTTCTGCGGGTTCCCGTTGGGAACTCTCTGTTCCTGTCTGTCAGATTGGCCTATCTCTCTGTACAAAGAAGGCACAACTAAACAACGGCAGATGCTGGTATGTAAATTATTTGTGTACAAAATATATTTCATTCTAATCTCTACCATGCAGTCGCTAGAGCTGCCTTTCATCTGGTTGGCCTACATACTATAGCAGGGTGATTCATCACGAAACTAGAAAAGAGAAATACCATGATTTGGGGGATTTTCAAGAAATGTTATCTATAGAAGGGTCCTTTAGAGGTAGGATAGTTTACATATATTTGAGAATTACCTCCTTTAAGACTCCATAATATTTAATATTTTTCTCCCGAGTGTAGCAGTGGTCTAAGGCACTGCATCTCAGTGCTTGAGGCGTCACTACCGACACCCTGGTTCGATTCCAGGCTATATCACAACCGGCCGTGATTGGGAGTCCCATACGGCAGCGCACAATTGGCCCAGCGTCGTCCTGGTTTGGCCATCATTGTAAATAAGAATTTGTTCTTAACTGACTTGCCTAGTTAAATAAAGGAAAAACAAAAATATGAATAATAATTTTTTTTTAAATTTAAAGGTACTACAAAGCTTTGTAATATGAGTAGTATTTTGATTTCAAATACACATTTCTTAGATACATTTATGAATATTGACAATTATAAACTGGGTTGTTCGAGCCCTGAATGCTGATTGGCTGACAGCCGTGGTATATCAGACAGTATATCACAGGTAAGACGAAACATTTATTTTTACTTCTCTAATTACGTTGGTAACCAGTTTATAATAGCAATAAGGCACCTCGGAGGTTTGTGGTATATGACCAATATACCACGGCTAAGGGCTGAATCCAGGTACTCGAGTTGCGTCAGCCCTTAGCCATGGTATATTGTCCATATTTCTTATTTAACCTTTATTTAACCAGGTAAGCCAGTTGAGAACAAGTTCTCATTTACAACTGCGACCTGGCCAAGATAAGAAAAGCTAAGCAGTGRGACACAAACAACAACAAAGAGTTACACATGGAATAAACAAACATACAGTCAAAAACACAATAGAAAAGTACATATACAGTGTGTGCAAATGAAGTAAGATTAGGGAGGTAAGGCAATAAATAAGCCGTAGTGGCGAAATAATTACAATTGAGCAAATAAACACTGGAGTGATAGATGTGCAGAAGATGAATGTGCAAGTAGGGATACTGGGGTGCAAAGGAGCAAAAAAATATAAATAAAATATATAACAATAATGGGGATGAGGTAGTTGGATGGGCTATTTACAGATGGGCTATGTACAGGTGCAATGATTTATAAGCTGCTCAGATAGCTGATGCTGAAAGTTAAAGGGAGATATGAGTCTCCAGCTTCAGTGATTTTTGCAATTCATTCCAGTCATTGGCAGCAGAGAACTGGAAGGAAAAGCGGCCAAAGGAGGAATTGGCTTTGGGGGTGACCAGTGAAATATACCTGCTGGAGCACGTGCTACGGGTGGGTGCTGCTATGTTGACCAGTGAGCTGAGATAAGGCGGGGCTTTACCTAGCAAAGACTTATAGATGACCTGGAGCCAGTGGGTTTGGTGACGAATATGAAGCAAGGGCCAGCCAACGAGAGCATACAGGTTGCATTGGTGGGTAGTATATGGGGCTTTGGTGACAAAACGGATGGCACTGTGATAGACTGCATCCAATTTGCTGAGTAGAGTGTTGGAGGCTATTTTGTAAATGACATCGCCGAAGTCAAGGATCGGTAGAATAGTCCATTTTACGAGAATATGTTTGGCAGCATGAATGAAGGATGCTTTGTTGCGAAATAGGAAGCCGAGTCTAGATTTAATTTTGGATTGGAGATGCTTAATATGAGTCTGCTTAATATACCGCCTTATTGCTTAAATATACAATTTTTGATTTGACAAATTTTTCTATATAATTGTTGAACATAATATACTCTACGGGCATATTAAAGTTATCTGCTAGTTTATTGTTTTAGATTATGATTATTGAAATCAAAATACTACTCATATTACAGAGCAAGTGGTAAAGCGTCATATGAGAGGCCTGGGGAAGGCCAAAATGTCACAAATATTCCAACTTTAATTAATTATTTCTCAATTATGCTTTAGGTTTACAAATATATGTCAACAATCGTTACTCCAAAAGGTCCATTCTAATTAGTAAATTTTGTAAAAAATCTCCCAAAATCGTGATCTTATTTGGTTCTAGTTTTGTGAGGAATCACCCAGCAGCAAAACAAACCAGAAAGTGAAACTTCCAACGTTGAGTGTAATAGGTAGAAATAGAAGAAGTGTGACTGGTCATGCCGGATTATAACTTGATTAGGAAATCATCTCCTTCATTTGAGAGTCAGGCACACCATCCTTTGAAGGTTACTGCATAGCTACTCTTTTTGCAGAGCAACATATAACAGCCCCTGCCTGCATGTACAGTACATCCCTGAGCGGTCTCTGAAAATCAACGTCTGGCAGGATTTTATGGCTTTAAACATGTCGACTTAGAAAATCAGATGCACCGCAGCACACAACTTTTTAACGCAAACTCCCAACAAGTGATCTCCTTTCTCTGACACATTCTACCACCCTCAGCATGTGTGCGCTCCACTCGACTTAAGCATATCACAGGAGCCTATTCCACAGATGGGTCATATATGATGGACTCTGTCTGTCACCTTTCAGATGCCACAGAGGAGAAGAGATCATCAGCATATTTTAAATGGTGGTAAGAGAAATCCCAGCAGCAAGCTTATTTCACCTTAGAGATGGGGCTTAGCTGTTACTACGCCTGCAGTCTATCCTGAAACCCCACAGACTCTTGTCAAAAGCAGTGGACTATATAGAGAATACGGTGCCATTCGGCATGCAGACACTGATTTACTACTACTATTGTACCTCACTGCTCCACATGGGCATAGACCAAATCATGCTACAGATTAACACACGCTTTTAAGGAGTTACATTTCAATAGGTTTTATTGATTTAGAGGTTGTGAATCCTAAACTCCTATTGACAACAATGCAAGTCTAAGTTAAAACTTAATTGAAGAGGAAGTTAGTATTTGCCCGAATGAATAAAGTTACGAAACACAATGAACGATATGGCACTGTTATGACCTTTTACTATGTAACACCCAATAGCCACTTCATCTTTTTGTTTTAAAGAGATTGTCATGAGATGTCCCTAGATGACTAACTAACCACAAACTTGTGACATATGCCCTTTCCTTTCATATGCTGTATATGTTATGTTCTTTTGTATGTATCCAAGGAGTCAAATAAAATGTTTTTGTCAGCTGATAGTGTGGTCCYGGTGTTAGATTGGTGTTAGCTAACTATTTTAATCAGGTGATGTGGAGGAACTGGTTTAGTGATTAGCAGGCATGACTGGTAGGCAGCACTTCTGAGTGTTACTTTAACTGTCAGTAAACAATACTTGACTGTTGTTTGAGAGCTCGATGAAAGAGATTCCACAAAATAGCACATAAGTGGCCCGTAGCAAAAATTCCACAAGGCAGGCAGTCAGTCACCATTTCGTATAGAAACATGTTATTTTGTGGTGGCTAGATCATAATGACTACAACAAAAGACTTGAACTTACTGAAAAGACAGAAGCATTATGTTATTTCTGTGTGTCAGACAACCGGTGAGGCCAACCTCTATGATCCCTTACATTAAAAAAACACATGATTTCACATGTGGAACACTTCATATGTGATCTTGTGCAGTTTCATGTTATCACATGTTGCTTTACGTGTTGTCATCACATTAACTTCACATAACATTACATGAAAACGTGTGATCACGTGAAATTCATGTGATTTTTCATTGGGATGACAGATGTAAATACAGGGAAATATTTTGATTGTTTACCTGCTGCTCAGACCCTTTCTCATGGTTTAATAATTTAAGGTAGTCTTTGGACTGGATGTATATCTTAACTATTCTTATGTCAACATAGGCCCACCAAAATTAAACTAGGCCAGTTATTTCTACAGATGTTGTGTATACATTGAGGGAAATGTTTGTTTCCCATTCTTATGGTTGATTGGATAAAAAACGTCAATCAATTATGACCTATGATATCTAGTCACCTTCTCATTTTTCCCCCAGGATGTATACGTCAACAATTCCCAAGTCGCTGCAGCACGCAATGACACAACCCTGGGGAAATATAATTTGGCAATGGAGACATACAATTGTAAAGACGTACTGCCACTTCGAACAAAACAACTCACCTTTCTTGTCCATCAGCCACATAAATAGCAGCCAAGGGGTGAACCCTACTGGCCCCCATAGAACCAGCACGGCGATGTCAGATTTGGCGAAATCGTACGCGTGCATGGCAGAGTTCTGAATTGGGCCCCAAGTGTTCCATACCATCCCTTGCATGAACGCCAGCAAAGAAAATAGAGTCAGAACCAGCCATCTTCTCCCGTAGACTCGGCTGTAAACTGGCTGAATACTCGTCTCTGGGTTAGGAGAAAAAATAAGTGGTTCCCTTTCGCCCTCGGTGCTCGATGCAGCACCCATCGCATTTGATACAACGTAGCGTTCGTTCAGCTGTGACTTAATCCGCGCGCGATGTCCAATATTCGATTACACAATGGCAACAAATGTATCTAACTTCAATATCAGTTGCCCAGAGAAACAATAACAACCCATGTCGCTGCAACAATTCAAGCTGCACTGCGCATGCCTGAACGGAAGTGGTCACAATTTTGAAATTTAAACCCGTTGTCATCCATGTTGGTCCCTTCCTCAATAGARGTGAACGTGATTTTCAGCCCTTATTGAGTCGGAATGGCCCCCTAGTTTAACATTACCGTATCCTTGGAAAAAAGTCGCTCACATGAGTTTTGTTTACTTCCTCTCTGATTTGTTCGTGGACGTGTAAAGGTGAGCCCCAAATGATTGCTGTGCTTGCAAAACTACATACTTAGGTTTATTTTCGTGAAGTGTGGTGAGAGTTTAGATATGTGTCCTTATTATTTTATTATCAATTGTCTTCTATGCTGTTGTCACAATAGAGTTGTAATGTGTGTGTTTGTTTGAGTCTCTCTGGTTAAGTGATAATGCCCGAGAAGCCAGTGTTTGGAGGATATATTGGCACGGGTGTTGTTGGCCCGAGACGAAGTCGAGAACCTGTGTTGTGCCGAAAATCTCCCCCCTGTCAGAATTCTCCCCCCTTACGCGTGAACGCGCACACACTCAATTCTTCATTGCTGCGACTTGCTTGCTGGTTGAGATTTCTGCTCTTCACTCTGTTGTCAGTTTAGCCTACATTTCACTGATCTTAGTAGCAGAAGGCATTTTTTATTTGTATCCTTCAAGGTAGCTGTCAATGATCCCGTTAAGCTGCGTTATATAAATGTTTTATGCCGATTTGATCGCGGGGTGGCACTAGTAATGTCTGCAGTTCTCGGTTTGGCCATTTGTTTCAAGTGTATTAGTCTATAAATAAATCTCTTTGTCATCTCCCATGTCTTATTCGACAAGTAGTTGTGAAATGTTTATTGCTTGCCTATATTTTACTCCCTCTGTGTTTAATGTAACACACATACGTTAATTATTAATTCAGGTTGCCTATCCTGGCGTGAAGTTTGTTCTATAGAAAGTATTTGACTGATGTGTGCCACAGAAAGTATTTGATTCTAGTGACAAAATTAAGGAAATTAGAAGGGGGTGAGGAGGATTTCGGCAAGGCCATTTTCTTGCCTTCTATCTTGGGACTGCAAGGCCTGGCACACTTCAGAATCATTTTGGTAGCTCATGTTGACCAGTAGTGTGTGCCACAGAACGTATTTGACTCTAGCCACAAAATTAAGGAAATTAGAAGGGGGGTTGGCAGGCAAGAAAATGGCATTGCCGAACCCCCCCCCTTTTAATTTCCTTAATTTTGTCACTAGAATCAAATACGTTCTGTGTCACACATCAGAGTCAAATACTTTCTACAGAACAAACTTCATGTCAGGTTAGGCAACCAAAATTAATAATTCATGTATGTGTGTTATATTAAACATAGAGGCAGTAAAATGTAGGAAAACAAACACTTCAGAACTACTAGTCCAATAAGACATGGAAGAGATTATGAATTTTGGTAAAGAGATTTATTTAGACTAATACACTTGAAACAAATGGCCAAAACGAAAACTGCAGACATTACTAGTGCCTCCCCGCGATTAAACCGCCATAATATTTTATGAAACGCAGCCTAACATGCTGACCAGACCGGACGCGTCGCGTTCCGAGCGTCGCAAAATACATTTAGAAATCCATGTTATCCAATTATTGCACTCACACTGCTTGCGCGCGCCAACGAGCGTCTGCGTTGCCAAGGGCTAAAATAGAAGTCATTCCTATTTCTGACACAGATCTTGTTGCAAGTCCTGCCTCTCCCATCTCCTCATTGGTTTATAGAAGCAGGTACCCACGTGCCATCTCCTCATTGGTTATACCCACATGGGTGATTGAAAGATGAAATATTTTGTCGGTTGTCGTGGTAATACTATGAAAGTGTAGATGCCAATCACCATATAAGTTAAAAGATGAAAAAGTCTGGAAGGAGGAGAGATGACTAGAAACGATTTGGTTGGCCGTTTTATGTGTGGATTAATTGTCGGAGACAAGTCTCCGCTGGATTCCTTGTGCATTTCAGGTAAAATAACTKAATGTTTATATCCCAGGACAAATTAGCTAGCAACAGCAAGCTAGCTAAATAGGACAAATTAGCTAGCAAGTGCAAGCTAACTAGCTAAATTGCCATACATGTTTAATGCTTTTCYACCTGTCCCCAAATGAATGTCATTGGTTCAGAGTTTGTTTTGATATTTTAACCTGCGTGTCGTGATCGCGTTTGGTGTAGGGGCACAAAATACATTTATGCACGATGGCGCACGTGCGCAGCCGGTTTGGGTTCCGTGTAACAAGATCATTGACAGCTGCCTTGAAGGACACAAATAAAAAAAATGCTTTCTGCTACTAAGATCAGTGAAATGGAGGCTAAACTGACAACAGAGTGAAGAGCAGAAATCTCAACTAGCAAGCAAGTCGCAGCAATAAAGAATTGAGTGTGTGCGCGTTTTAGCGAGGGGGGGGGGGATTCTTGCAGGGGGAGATTTTCGGCACAACACCGGCAAACCGTGCCAATATATCCTCCAAACACCAGCTTCGAGGGCATTATCACTTTTATACAATGGGTTACCAACATATTCAATTAATGATTGACATTTTCATTAAAAACATTCCGAATAATTTATTTATGGTCGTTCATTGTATCGGTTCGGTTTCCAGCGACGCGAACCAGTCGTTGTCTTTTTGCTCTGTGTCTATGGACGTTCGTTCGTTCTAAATGTTCTATTGCTATACTGGCTGGCAATGTTTCTTATCCTTATTGCTTGCTAGATAGCTAACTTACTGTCATGTCAAACAGTGCAGCCAGAATATTTWAAAAAAAGTTTCATTTGCATTTGTTTAAGCTGTTTTCTAGTGACATTAATTTGGATACATTCATAAGAATGAGCTAATGAGCGATTTCACCTGTAATAAAAAATGTGCTCATCAGGACACTGTTGTTCAGAGGAGCTAGCCAACAACACAGCTAACACAATCACTTGAAACTGAAGCTGGAAAGACTGCAAACTTGCTTAATTTTGTTTAGTTTTACCTGTTTTCTATTGACATTTCTTTGTATATGTCCATAAAAACTATGCTGATTCACAATTTCGACTGGCTGAGAAAAGCTGCCTGCCTGTATGTCTCTTCCCGACTCCCGACCCCAGGCTACACATTCATTACAATGGGACCGCTGGAGATCGAATTTCAATATGAAACAGTGTTGCAAATGTCAGAGACAGACCACAAGTTTTATACAAATCTCCACTATTGAATTGCTAGTGTAAAAGAAATTGGAGCTAATGTCTAGATGCTTTTTACAGTGGAGACCAAGTTTATACATTGTCTGGCTGGGCTGATGAGACAGTGGATTGCCAGGGAGATGGAACAGCATTTCAACGTTATAGCTTTTGCTGGTGGTAACTTGTGGAATAGACACTGGCTGGAATGCAGTTTTAACCAGTCAGCGTCCAGGATTAGACCCGCCCGTTGTATAATTAAGTGATAATGCCTGAGATGCCCGTGTTTGGTGGATATATTGGCACGGGTGTTGGTTGTTAGGCCCGAGACAAAGTCGAGTAGTAAAGTCGCTGCATTTGCCTTTTTTTMAGCTGTTTTCTAGTGACGTTTATTTGTCCAAATTGCAGAATGGCGCCAGGAGTCGTTTTACAGGCTCCTAACCAATTGTGCCATTTTTTTATTTTTTTGCATTGTTTGTCATTTATTTTGTACAAAATGTTTCTGCCACCATCTCTTATGACTGAAAAGAGCTTCTGGATATCAGGACAGAGATTACTCACCTCGAAATGGACAAAGATTTTTTATTTTAAGGAATCAGACGCAAAGGATTTACTGCTGACACCAGACCAGCCCCAAATCGTTGTCATTCTCATGAAGAAGAGACGCTGATACAGGGGACGCATGTCCAGGTGCCTTGTGAAAATTTGTCGGTGCATGGGTAACCCGCCTCTACCATCCGTCCTATTGGCCAACGTGCAATCATTGGAGAATAAACTGGATGAGCTCTGTTCAAGACTATCCTACCAACGGGACAWTAAAAACTGTAATATCTTATGTTTCACCAAGTCGTGGCTGTCTTGCATCGGCAACACAGAACAGCTGCCAGACGCCTCCGGTAAGACATGGGGTGGTGGTCTGTGTCTATTTGTCAATAACAGCTGGTGCGCAAATCTAATATTAACCTATTCACACGTATCAACACATGGGTGTGATAATTCTACAGTGGTCCCTGTAGTGTACGATCAAACAGTGTGATTAGAACGCGTATTTAGAACGTCCAGTTTCGAATGACACAACAATCAGCATTTGAGCTGGCCACATTGTTTTTTTCAGAAACATTTTGCACAAACACAGTCCTTACAAAGTTATGTCCAGAATGTGAGCAGTTTATTTTGGATGCAATGTTCAGACATTCACAGAAGTAGCTACAGCATAACACAATCATCCAAACCGGGAAAATGTAGGCTACATTTGTCCTAGCGCTTATTGAGGAAAGATTGACATAACACAAGCGGTCATATTTTTATAACTCTCGACTGACAGAAACGACAATATGAATTAGCTAATAGCAATTACTATTTATAAGTAATCACATCACGGGTGAGCTCACCATTGATCAAAATAATTGAGTAAAATACTTTATAGAAATCGAAAGTAATCCAACGATGGGAAGTTTGTGCGCGCCGCCATGCTTGTTCTTTTCGCATCAACCAAAGATAACAAGAGGGGACAAGATGAGTCTGGTCTGTTTTTAGTATGCAGGGGGTGTGTTGTCTATAATCATCCACTTCCCTTCATTCACTTCCGGAGGTTTACCCAAAAGATGAGTGAACCATTCCTTCACCTCATTATAACATCTTTSGTCTGGCAGATTACGTGACACCCAGAATGCATTGTATAATGTCAACAAACATGGCGCCACACATAGCTGGCAAATAGCTTAGCTCATTATAACACGTAGAACCTTCAAAAAAGTATTTTGCACACATCATAGGTGTCCATGACAATATATACATTAAACAGAATGCATTATTTGTCACAAGTAATTGAAAACGTGAARAAAACTCTAAATACATTATGCTCCATATATACATGCATACATACATACAGTTGACGTCGGAAGTTTAAATACACTTAGGTTGGAGTCATTAACTTGTTTTTCAACCACTCCACAAATTTCTTGTTAACAAACTATAGTTTTAGCAAGTCGTTTAGGGCATCTACTTTGTGCATGACAAGTAATTTTTCCAACAGTTGTTTACAGACAGATTATTTCACTTATAACTCATTGTATCACCATTCCAGTGGGTCAGAAGTTTACATACACTAAGTTGACTGTGCCTTTAAACAGCTTGGAAAATTCCAGAAAATTATTTCATGMCTTTAGAAGCTTCTGATAGGCTAATTGACATAATTTGAGTCAATTGGAGGTGTACCTGTGGATATATTTCAAGGCCGACCTTCAAACTCAGTGCCTCTTTGCTTGACATCATGGGAAAATCAAAAGAAATCAGCTAAGACCTCAGAAAAAATATTGTAGACCTCCACAAGTCTGGTTCATCCTTGGTAGCAATTTTCAAATGCCTAAAGGTACCACGTTCATCTGTACAAACAATAGTACGCAAGTATAAACACCATGGGACCACGCAGCCGTCAAACCGTTCAGGAAGGAGGCGCGTTCTGTCTTCTAGAGATGAACGTACTTTGGTGCGAAAAGTGTGAATCAATCCCAGAACAGCAAAGGACCCTGTGAAGATGTTGGCGGAAACCAGTACAAAAGTATCTATATCCACAGTAAAACGAGTCCTATATCGACATAACCTGAAAGGCCGCTCAGCAAGGAAGAAGCTACTGCTCCAAAACCGCCATAAAAAAAGCCAGACTACGGTTTGCAACTGCACATGGGGATAAAGATTGTACTTTTTGGGGATATGTCCTCTGGTCTGATGAAACAAAAATAGAACTGTTTGGCCATAATGACCATCATTATGTTTGGAGGAAAAAGGGGAGGCTTGCAAGCCGAAGAACACCATCCCAACTGTGAAGRACTTCACAAAATAGATGGCATCATGGGGTAGGAAAATTATGTGGATATATTGAAGCAACATCTCAAGACATCAGTCAGGAAGTTTAAGCTTGGTCGCAAATGGGTCTTCCAAATGGACAATGACCCCAAGCATACTTCCAAAGTTGTGGCAAAATGGCTTATGGACAACAAAGTCAAGGTATTGGAGTGGCCATCACAAAGCCCTGACCTCAATCCTATAGAACATTTGTGGGCAGAACTGAAAAAGCGTGTGCGAGCAAGGAGGCCTACAAACCTGACTCAGTTACACCAGCTCTGTCAGGAGGAATGGGCAAAYATTCACCCAACTTTTTGTGGGAAGCTTGTGGAAGGCTACACGAAATGTTTGACCCTAGCTAAACAATATAAAGGCAAACAAATACTAACTGAGTGTATGTAAACTTCTGACCCAAATGGAATGTGATGAAAGAAATAAAAGCTGAAATAAATCATTCTTTCCACTATTATTCTGACATTTCACATTTTTTAAATAAAGTGGTGATCCTAACTGACCTAAGACAGGGAATTCTTACTACTATTAAATGTCAGGAATTGTGAAAAACTGAGTTTAAATGTATTTGGATAAGGTGTATGTAAACTTCCGACTTCAACTATACATACATATACAGTATACATACATACTGCGCCTACAGTAGAAACGACAACACGATATACAGAAAATAAGGAACTTACTTTGATAGGAAAACACACATGTCCAAAGTTATTATGTGTAAGGAAAATAACATGGAAGGCAAAGTGAGCGCCAGCAAGAAAAATGTTCAAATTCTTGCAAGGCTGCGCAAATATATGCGCAAACATGAGTGAAGTGAGGTGGGTTCTCCTGGAAGAGAGAAGTTTATCTGGCTCAGTAAAGCCTCAAACTTAAATTGTCTGCAACGCTGAAATGGACTACTTCTATAGGAAATTAATGAGGAGGTGGAACACACTTCAATTCAAACTGTTAGAAAATAATTTGAAATTGACAAGTTGAAACGTAGCCTATAGATAATTAGCAGGCAGCGTGTGTTAAATGTCCTGTTGTGTAATAATCACATTTTGGAACAGTGAGTGCATTTTGACATCACGTGCATAAAACAACTCACGCTGGGGCGACCGTTAGAGATATTTGGAACTCATGTGAAAAGGTTAAGGAAGTTTCAAGGTTTTGAGTATCTCATGATAAGCTGTAGACCACACTATTTATCAATTGAGTTTTCATCTATTTTTTGTAGCTGTCTATTTACTACCACAAACCGATGCTGGCACTAAGACCGCACTCAATGAGCTGTATACGGCCATAAGCAAACAATAAAATGCTCATCCAGAGGCGGCGCTCCTAGTGGCCGGGGACTTTAATGCAGGGAAACTTAAATCTGCTTTACCTCATTTCTACCAGCATGATACATGTGCAACGAGAGGGAAAAAACTCGAGACCACCTTTACTCCACACACAGATACACGTACAAAGCTCTCCTTCACCCTACATTTGGAAAATCTGACTATAATTCTATCCTCCTTGTTCCTGCTTAAAACCAAAAATGTAAAAACTTGCTCAATAAGGAAGTGGTCAGATGACGCAGATGCTTAGTTACAGGACTATTTTACTAGCACAGACTGGAATATGTTCTGGGATTCATCCGATGGCATTGAGGAGTATACCACATCAGTCACCGGTTTCATCAATAAGTGCATCAATGACGTTGACTCCATAGTGACCGTACGTACATACCCATATCCGCGCTGAGCTAAAGGGTAGAGCTGAGGCTTTCAAGGAGTGGGACTCTAACCCGGACGCTTATAAGAAATCCTGCTATGCCCTCCGACGAACCATCAAACAGGCAAAGCYTCAATACAGGACTAAGATTGAATCCTACTGCACCGGCTCCGACCTTCGTCGGATGTGGCAGGGTTTGCAAACTGAATCCTGGCTTAGAAAGGCCACCAAAAACTCTGAAATTTCCATCCCTAACTATAACATTTTCCGAAAAAATAGAACTGCCAAAGTGGGCGGAGTTGCAATCTACTGCAGAGATGGCCTGCAGAGTTCTGTCTTACTATCCAGGTCTGTGCCCAAATAATTCGAGCTTCTACTTTTAAAAATCCACCTTTCCAGAAACAAGTCTCTCACCGTTGCCACTTGCTATAGATCACCTTCTGCCCCCAGTTGTGCCCTGGACACCATATGTGAATTGGTTGCCCCCCATCAATCTTCAGAGCTTGTGCTGTTAGGTGACCTAAACTGGGACGTGCTTAACACCCCGACCATCCTACAATCTAAGCTTGATACCCTCGATCTCAAACAAATTATCAATGAACTTACCAGGTACAACCCCAAATCCGTCAACACGGGCACCCTCAAAGATATCGTCCTAAACAACCTGCCCTCCAAATACACCTTTGCTGTCTTCAACCAGGATCTCAGCGACCACTGCCTCATTGCCTGTGTCCGTAATGGGTCTGCGGTCAAATGACCACCCCTCATCACTGTCAAATGCTCCCTAAGACACTTCAGCGAGCAGGCCTTTCTAATCGACCTGGCCCGGGTATCCTGGAAGGATATTGACCTCATTCRGTCGGTAGAGGATGCCTGGTCGTTCTTTAAGTAATTTCCTCACCATCTTAAATAAGCATGCCCCTTTCAAAAAATGTTGAAATAAGAACAGATATAGCCCTTGGTTCACTCCAGACCTGACTGCTCTCGACCAGCACAAAAACATCCTGTGCAGGACTGCACTAGCATCGAATAGTCCCCACGATGTGCAACTTGTCAGGGAAGTCAGGAACCAATACACACAGTCAGTCAGGAAAGCAAAGGCTAGCTTTTTCAAACAGAAATTTCTATCCTCTAGCTATCTAAAGTCCATGGAGAATAAGAGCACCTCCTCTTATTCAATTAGTGGGTTGCGCAGTCAGATGGAATAGAGTAAATTGACATTTTTAATGTCATAGATTTAGCATGTGGTAATTTATGGAATAGACACTGGCTGGAATGCGGTTTTAACCAATCACCATTCAGCATCCATTGTATAATTAATTACCTATAAGATCATTTGATCTGATGATGCAGATGACAGGCAATCAGAACGTTCCTCATGTTGKCTTTCATTAAAATATTGGCTATGTGGCAACAAAGTGTGTCAGACACAAATCGCATAGAATTTGGGCAACTAGCTAATAATAATTGTATTAACTAACCTCTCTCCTGACCCTGTTTACCTGTTATCCTCAGGCTCAGCTATGACCCCCAAGCCATTCAGCCCAGAAGAGATCCAGAGGATCCTGGGATCTCTCCAGAGGCCTGCCGTCTTCCTCAACATTACCTGTGATTGGCCAGTGCTCCTCTGGACTGTAGACCACCTGTCACGATGCCTTGGAGGGAAGGCTGTCCGGTTCAGAATGGGAAGCAGACAGCATGAAAAGAAGAGTAAGAGAACGGCCCAGTGCAGAAACAACTCCAGCCCCTACCCCCTATGCATGTCATGCAGCCCCTACCCCCTATGCATGTCATGCAGCCGCTACGCCCCCTATGCACGTCATGCAGCCTACCCCCTATGCACGTCATGCAGCCCCTACCCCCTATGCACGTCGTGCAGCCCCTACCCCTATGCACGTCGTGCAGCCCTACCCTCCCCCCTATGCACGTCTGCAGCCCCTACCCCCTATGCACGTCATGCAGCCCTACCCTTCCCACCCACCCCCTGAGCTACGTATGCACGTCATGCAGCCCCTACCCCCTAGGCACGTCATGCAGCCCCTACCCCCTAGGCACGTCATGCAGCCCCTACCCCCTAGGCACGTCATGCAGCCTTTTTAAAGTGTAGATGTTCCAAAGGACTGCATCAATGGCTTTTAGGCTGAAATATCACATTTACATAAGTATTCTAACCCTTTACTCAATACTTTGTTGAATCACCTTTGGCAGCAACTACAGCCTCGAGTCTTCTTTGGTATGACACTACAAGCTTGGCTCACCTGTATTTGGGGAGTTTCTCCCATTCTTCTCTGCAGATCCTCTCAAGCTCTGTCAGGTTGAAAGGGGAGCGTCGCTGCACAGCTGTTTTCAGGTCTCTCCAGAGATGTTTGATCGGGTTCAAGTCTGGGCTCTGGCTGGGCCACTCAAGGACATTCACAGACTTGTCCCGAAGCCCCTCTTGCATTGTTTTGGCTGTGTGCTTAGGGTCGTTGTACTGTTGGAAGGTGAACCTTCACCCCAGTCTGAGGTCCTGAGCAGTCTGGAGCAGGTTTTCATCAAGGATCTCTCTGTACTTTACTCCGTTCATCTTTCCCTCGATTCTGACTAGTCTCTCAGTCCCTGCCACTGAAAAACATCCCCACAGCATGATGCTGCCACCACCATGCTTCACCGTAGGCATGGTGCCAGGTTTCCTCCAGACATGACACTTGACATTCAGGCCAAAGAGTTCAATCTTGGTTTCATCACCCCAGAGAATCTTGTTTCTCATGGTCTCAGAGTTCTTTAGTGCCTTTTGGCAAACTCCCAAGTGGGCTGTCGTGTGCCTTTTTACTGATTGTGTGGCTTCCGTTTGGCCATTCTACCATAAAGTTTTTTTTATACATTTGCAACAAATTCTTAACCTGTTTTCACTTCGTCATTATGGGGGATTGTGTGTAGATTGATGAGGGGATTTGTTTTCTCATCTATTTTAGAATAAGGCTGTAACATAACCAATGCGGAAAAAGTCAAGAGGTCTGAGTACTTTCCGTATGTACTGTGGGGTCTGAAATTATTGACACTCTTGATGAAGATCAGCAATAATGACTGTGTAAAATAAATAATTAAAATACTGGGCTTTATCGTATGCTCCCAAAAAGGTGGGAATTACATTATTTATACAAATACAATTGCTCAGATTATTTTTTTTCCCACCTTTATTTAACCAGGTAGGCAAGTTGAGAACAAGTTCTCATTTACAACTGCGACCTGGCCAAGATAAAGCAAAGCAGTGCGACACAAACAACAACACAGAGTTACACATGGAATAAACAAACGAAAGGTCTATATACAGTGTGTGCAAATGAAGTAAGATTAGGGAGGTAAGGCAATAACTAMGCCATAGTGGTGAAATAATTACAATTTAMCAATTAAACACTGGAGTGATAGATGTGCAGAAGATGAATGTGCAAGTAGAGATACTGGGGTGCAAAGGAGCAAAAAATAAATAACAATATGGGGATGAGGTAGTTGGGTGGGCTATTTACAGATGGTCTGTGTACAAGTGCAATGATCGGTAAGCTGCTCTGACAGCTGATGCTTAAAGTTAGTGAGGGAGATATGACTCCAGCTTCAGTGATTTTTGCAATTCGTTCCAGTCATTGGCAGCAGAGAACTGGAAGGAAAGGCGGCCAAAGGAGGAATTGGCTTTGGGGATGACCAGTGTAATATACCTGCTTGAGTGCGTGCTACGGGTGGGTGCTGCTATGGTGACCAGTGAGCTGAGATAAGGCGGGGCTTTACCTAGCAAAGAGTTATAGATGACCTGGAACCAGTGGGTTTGGCGACGAATATGAAGCGAGGGCCAGCCAACGAGAGCATACAGGTCGCAGTGGTGGGTAGTATATGGGCCTTTGGTGACAAAACGAATGGCACTGTGATAGACTACATCCAATTTGCAGAGTAGAGTGTTGGAGGCTATTTTGTAAATGACATCGCCGAAGTCAAGGATCGGTAGGATAGTCAGTTTTACGAGGGTATGTTTGGCAGCATGAGTGAAGGATGCTTTGTTGCGAAATAGGAAGACGATTCTAGATTTCATTTTGGATTGGAGATGTTTAATGTGAGTCTGGAAGGAGAGTTTACAGTCTAACCAGACACCTAGGTATTTGTAGTTGTCCACATATTCTAAGTCAGAACCGTCCAGAGTAGTGTTGCTAGATGGGCGGGCGGGTGCGGGCAGGGATCTATTGAAGAGCATGCATTTAGTTTTACTTGCATTTAAGAGCAGTTGGAGGCCACGGAAGGAGTGTTGTATGGCATTGAAGCTTGTCTGGAGGTTTGTTAAGTGTCCAACAAGTAATACTGTTTAAAAAGTAATACTTTTTCTCTCAAAGGTAGGGGTCAGAATGATTGCCACCCCTAAAAATTCTTATAAATAAAGTAGTCAAAATGTTAGTATTTGGTCCCATATTCCTAGCATGCAGTGATTTACATCAAGCTTGTGACTCTACAAACTTGTTGGATGCATTTGCAGTTAGTTTTGATTGTGTTTCAGAGTACTTTGCATCACCTCAGCCGCTGAGACTAACAACTTTAGGCATTGTACACTAAAACTTTAGGCATTGTCATGAAGATATTCTACTCCACCAGTCATCATAATTGAAGTGCAGTCAGCCATTGAGCACTGTGCTATGCATCCCGAATGGCTATGTTGTTGTTAATATTTCTCCTTGATAAGTTGCCTCTTTGGCACCAAAGACCTTGTTGTTTACTGTTGTATATAACAATTTATGTTCATAAAGGTAAAATAAAATATGGTAGAAAACTGCAAATGTATGCCTATGTTTAGTTTAGTTCTGCTTTGGTGGTGATATATTGTGCCTTCCCAATGTCTTCAAACCATTGTTAATGGCCTATTAGTCATTGTTCAGCTGCAGAACAGTTGACCTCAAGCTTCCTCCAGTCGTCTCTGGCAAGTTTTGCAGTTGGATATGGTCTTAAATAAAACTCCATAAAAGTTGCTTTGTACATTTGGTAGCATAAATATTGCCCTTGGTCTGCCAGCCTTCAGTAGCCTATGTTAAAGAGATCATTCATTTCAAGGGCAACAATAGAGACTGTGTCCTCCAATAATATGGAGCTGGGTAATTTGACTGCTAAATCCATTTTTACAGCTACATAATTTGTGACAACAGAAGACAAGGTATAATTTAACATGGTTGATTATACATTTTAATACCGCCACGTGGTACTGAAACATTGTTCAACCAGACTAAATCAAATTGAGACGCCAATAGAGAATAGGCCTAGATGATTGAAATCAGGGTGTAAATAAAATGTCAAGTCTTTATAATAGTCTTTTGATTAAAAATGTTTAGATATGGAATTTATTGATTTAATAGCTTTATTGAAGCACATTACATGTTATCATGATTGTCTCTCTCTCTCTCCTCTGTCTGTCTTTCATTGTCTCTTCTCTATCACTCTCTTTGGCTTTCTCTCTCTCTCCAACTGTCCCTCTATCTTTTTTTATGTCAAAGCACCTCTTTTTGAGACTCAATGCTCATATGTGGATGCCAAACTGGGGGAGTTTCTGTCCTGGACAGAGGGTCAGACTGCTGCAGAAGATGTGGGGTGTTTCTCGAACTACCCCCTCTCTCTGTACTGGGCCTATGCAGACTACAAATACATTGCACTGCTGCTCCAAGAAAAGCCCTCCATGTTTGAGGTAACACACTCTCTGTTTGACACACACACACTTGTCATGACTGTTCTGTTCGGGTCAGGTTACAGTGGATCATAGTCCTACAGAGACATCTGTCACCCCAGCAGTGGGGGAGAGAGATTGATAGGGGGGGGGTTTATGACACCTCATGCCCATTGTAAATCATAAGGCAGCAGACAAATCTTTTGTCCTCTCAGTGTGGAGGATTAGAATGTATGGTGGGTCTATGGAGAATCTACCTCAGAACGGTAACATGCAATAAATGGACTTTGGGACAATATATTTCAACAGACAAATTTGTGGTAACAACYATAGATGGAATATGAAAATGAAGGTAATTTTTGTTATGTTAATAAAAGTTAAGACAACGTTATAACGAGAACATTGTATCTTGAAGAGTTTTCATAATATGTACATGATGTTTACATACTGTGCGTTTGTGTAGAAAATATCCAGATCAAAGAGCATGTTTTTGTAAAGATGAACTGTGAATTTTAGTTGTCTATCGAGATCAAAGTACATTGTGATACCTTGCCTCGTAACTAGACARGCRCCAGAGAACTTGCCATAAAGACGGAAACGCCCCTTTTTGKCCCGGGGGTATAAAACATGTGAGTTAAGAATTTACATATCAGGCAAAGTTGACCGCACGCTGCAGCCGAGGTCCATGACTAGTCGTGACCCCAAAACGCAAAACGAGGTTGAAGAAAAAAAGGAGCCTTTAACAATCAATGCTACGGTTGAGTAGCTGTACAGTTGAAGTCGGAAGTTAACGTACACTTAGGTTGGAGTCATTAATTATCGTTTTAGAACCACTCCACAAATTTCTTGTTAATAAACTATAGTTTTGAAAGTTGGTTAGGACATCTACTTTGTGCATGACACAAGTAATTGTTCCAACAATTGTTTACAGACATATTATTTKACTTATAATTCACTGTGCCACAATTCCAGTGGGTCAGAAGTTTACATACACTAAGTTGACTGTGCATTTAAACAGCTTGGAAAGTTCCAGAAAATGATGTCATGGCTTTAGAAGCTTCTGATGGGCTAATTGACATCATTTGAGTCAATTGGAGGTGTACCTGTGGATGTATTTCAAGGCCTACCTTCAAACTCAGTGCCTCTTTGCTTGACATCATGGGAAAATCAAAAGAAATCAGCCAGACCCTCAGAAATAAAATGTAGACCTCCACAAGTCTGGTTCATCCTTGGGAGCAATTTTCAACGCCTGAAGGTACCACGTTCATCTGTACAAACAATAGTACGCAAGTATAAACAGCATGGGATCACGCGCCATCATACTGCTCAGGAAGGGGCCGCGTTCTGTCTCCTAAGAGATGAACGTACTTTGGTGTGAAAAGTGCAAACCAATCCCAGAACAACAGCAAAGGACTTTGTGAAGATGCTGGAGGAAACGGGTACAAAAGTATCTATATCCACAGTAAAACGAGTCCTAATAATCAACATCAACCGCTCAGCAAGGAAGAAGCCACTGCTCCAAAACCACCATTAAAAAAGCCACACTATGGTTTGCAACTGCACATGGGGACAAAGATTGTACTTTTTTGGAGAAATGTCCTCTGGTCTGATGAAAACAAAATTGAACTGTTTGGCCATAATGACCATCATTATGTTTGGAGGAAAAAGGGGCAGGCTTGCAAGCCGAAGAACACCATCCCAACCGTGAAGCACGGGGTTGGCGGCAGCATCATGTTTGGGGCTGCTTTGCTGCAGGAGGGACTGGTGCACTTCACAAAAATAATGGCATCATGAGGGAGGGAAATGATTGTGGATATATTGAAGCAACATCTCAAGACATCAATCAGGAAGTTAAAGCTTGGTCGCAAATGGGTCTTCCAAATGGACAATGACCCCAAGCATACTTCCAAAGTTGTGGGAAAATGGCTTATGGACAACAAAGTCAAGGTATTGGAGTGGCCATCACAAAGCCCTGACCTCAATCCTATAGAAAATTTGTGGGCAGAACTGAAAAAGCGTGTGCGAGCAAGGAGGCCTTTTAAATGTAATGTATTTGGTTTAAATGTTTAAATGTATTTGGCTAAGGTGTATGTAAACTTCTGACTTCAACTGTATCTGTATCTAAGAATGTGAATTCAAGCAGGACCACTGGTTATTCTCTCCAAGGAATCGTGTGTCTACACTGCTTTCATTCCCACGCTGGAACCATCTACCAGGCTGATTAGCCGTCCTCAGAAGACCCCTCTTACAGAACGAGGGCAAGGAAACCGACAACTAAGAAAAAGGACATTGTCCACCAGATGTCACAATCAAAGACTTACACCCGTGAATGAAGTAGACGATCACCTAGAGAACGGGATGTTGGCCGAACATCTCTCACTAAGCTTAACTCAGCCCACGAAGCACTGGGCCCAACAGAGATACCCAACAAGTATTTACATTTATTATAATTCTGACCCACAAGAGCGGTAGTTCGGGGCAAGGTGTTAGGGCTAAACTAAGCATAGTTTACAAATATATCCAAGTGAGTAAATAAATAATCAACTCAATTGGTGTGGTACGGGAGGATTTAGTGAGACCCGGGTTTCTGCAGATTTACGAATTATGCGACATTCAGGATGAGACTGTAGAGGAAATTAATTAATTAGCGACTGTTGTAAAATCGATATTCTGATATTCTTTGAGTTAATTTGTGCCGAGGGGCTGAAAATGTTAGATTTCGATGCCATAAGCGGAAAAAAATTCAGAAATTGCGACAGACGCTCTCCAAAATAGACCATCAGGTAGATGCCTTGTGAAGGTTCTCTCCAGTTTAGCCCTAAACTATGCCCACCAGCAGAGATGGACAGTGGTCCAATACCTCAATGCCCAGCAGAGGCACGAGCAGGAAGCTGTGGAGTTCAAGGGACAGGTGTAGAGAACCAGGAAGTTGACGATAAAAGCCGACAAGACAAGATACTGGAACTGCGTTGGAGAACAGATCAATTGAAAGATCTGGCCAACATTTATGACAAAGACCGTGAGCAAACTCTTGACCAAGTCTGTATTCTACAGGAACAACTTGTAACCAAAAATAAATATGATTAAGTCCACGCAAAACTAGATCTGACAAGCTAGCTAAAAATAGGGGCGAGCAACTTGATGCCCTGCAAACAGTTTTTTTTTAATGAAACCACTCAAAGCAATAATGTTATATTCCAAAAGATGCAGACAAAATACGATCAGTTAATGAACACAATGACCAAGTTGGATGACAAAACAGCAGAACTCCTTGAAGTCGCTGATTTAATGAAGGATGAGAAAGACCAGGTGAGAAAGTTGCGCTCTTCCAACCCTCTCTGTGACTATTCGACTTGGGGCTAACTATCAATGGCAACCCGCTGTTGGAACTAAACGCTAGATCCACTTACCTCCTAGTATAGAATCTGACTCAAGCGGATATTCCCATTCCTCAGCACACTCCCCTAGGAACATTGATTGATTACTCCTTCCATGATTTTGAACTTGTTGTTCCCGTGATTGGGTCATTCTGTCCTCCCTAGACCTATGTGGCGAGGGCGGTACGCTTTTTACTTGTCCGTCAAAAGCAATCGCAATAACCCCCGTATTGCCACTAGACGACACATCGACGTTCAGGCTGGATGTCGATTCTGACAACAACCTGTTAATATACTCCAGGACGATACCGCATCCCCTCCTGCATGTGAGGTACACTCTTGTGAGGTAACAGCCGATGATTCTCCCACCATTGACATGCCGCCACCACCTGATGAAGACCTGTACGATGTCGCCAAACCATATCCTGGTTTCCATGCACAGGTAGTACAACTACTGTCGGAGGCTAACGAACTTGTCAATGAAACTGAACGACATCAGTTGAGGGTATTGTTTAACAAACACAGTGAGATCTGATTGACAGACTCGCTGGATTGTAGTGTTACGGGTATTCATGTGGTGCGTATTCCTACAAGATATTATCGACTCCCTATTAGCTAAAAGGATAATCAGGGAATGTAACAGTACTTACAGGCCAATGACACAGCTCAACCAAGAGTTGCCAAAGGTGGCAAGCGCCAAGTACTTCTCCACTGTCGACATAGCGAATGGTTTCTGGACCATGACAGTCGACCCTAGTGACCAACACAAGTTGGCTTTCTCTTTCTCAAACAAGGGCTTCACGTTCAATCGTTGTCCGCTCGGTTATGGAAACTCCCCCTCAGAGTTCAACATCTTCCTGCACAAGGCAATGCCAGATGCAGCCTCCAGGGGGAAGATTATCTACGTGGACGACGTTCTCGTGAGACTTGGTCACTTCACCTCAACGAGATGAACCACGTTTTTACCCAACTCTGGGCAGCAGGGGCTAAGTTGGCCATCATGTAAGGACAATGGTGCAGGACCAAGGTAAACTACATTGGGCTTCTGGTGGGTGCTGAGGGCATCCTGCCACTAACAGAATCTAAGCAGTCGGCAACATCAAAACACCTTCAAACCTTCATGAGGTGCGCAGTTTCTTGGGAGTATGTAATTACTCCTGTCAATTCATCGAAACCTACGCCAACTTGTCAAAGCCTTTGACCCGTCTTCTTCAGAAAGACACCCTGTTCATTTGGGATGGCACTCACGACAAAGCTGTGACTTCCTTGAAAAACCTGCTTTGCGAGGCACACTGCCTGGTATATCCCAACAAAGACCAAGACGTTCTTTTTGGAAGTCGGTTTCTCAGAGCACTGCCTTAGTGCTGGGTTGTACCAAAAATGCAACCAAGACAAACGTGTGGTTGCTTACTCGAGCAAAACACTCAACCCTGCTGAACACAAGTACTCAGACTGCGAAAAAGGCGCTGCTGTCGACAGTCTGGGTGGTCAAACACTTCACCAGTTATGACGGCGGACAGAAGTTGATCATAGAAACATGTCACCAGCCTGTGACTTTTCTGAAAAACCAACAGATCCGTGAGGGTGCTGTACACCACAGCAGAATAGCGGCTTGGCTTATGACGCTGCAGAGCCATGATGTAGTAGTCAACTACGCAAAAGTGAAAAACCTGCCTTTGGGCAGGGTTTTGACGTTGTGTCAACGCTGTGGTGACAATGAAACCGACATCGCACCACCCCCACGTGACGTAGCTCTGCCATTGCCTTCGAACCATCACTACTTCGAAGAGAACGTGTGTCTTGGCATGCCGATGGCATTTGTTGATGGCTGTTCTTACCGTCATCTAGACCACTTGCAAGCTGGTGTGGGATTGGTATGGCACAACGCCATTCCGTGCAAACCGCTGCAATTTCAGCTAGGCAACAAGACCAGCCAGTTTGCGGAGGAGAAACCCACTTTTCGGCATCTGTAATGACCGAACTGTGGCAGCTCCTGGGAGTCAAAGCTAAATTCCACATCGTGTACCACCCTAGGAGCTCTGGCAGGGTAGAAAGGAGCAACTAGACAATCATAAGAATCCTGAGGAAATATGTGGCAGCCAGCCACTAAGATTGGGACCTCAAACTCCCACTTGTACTGATAGCGATCAGAGCCACACGCAACAGGTCTATGGGAATAACATAATTTGAGATGATGACAGGCCGGCAAATGACACTTCCACTGCATCTCCTGTACCAACCGGGAGATGTTGCCGCAGCCACTGCCTACACGGCTCATCAGTACGTGACAGACTTGCGAACCCACCTCCCAGACTACCTTTGCGTACGCTCATGGAAAGTTGGAAAGAAGTGCAGAAGGTGACAAGACCTATTACGACAAAAAGGCCACACACCAAGTGTTCAAGGTCGGAGATAAAGTGTGGTACTACATATACAACAAACCCGCGGGCATCGCGACAAAGTTCCTTTCCCACTGGACTGGGCCACACGAGATTGTGATGAAACTGTCACCTGTAGCTTATCAAATTAAAATCATCAAAGGTAGACAACTCCACACTAAAGTGGGTCCACAGGAACCAAATCAAGATGTACACTCCCCCAATGGAAATAGAAGGTGTGCAAGCCAGCACCGAATAGATAGAAACCTAGCAAAGTCAGAGGCACTAAGAAAATTCTTAAGTATCCTCAGCTGATCCCTTCCAGAGATCAGTACGTTGCACATAACATATTTTCTTCTCTTCCCAACTACAAGATATATGTTAGTTGTCACTGTTGATATTGTCCTGCGCTGTGCTGTTCAAAATAGGAAAATCAGCAAAATTTGTTGTCAAAACATTTTAGTTTACAATAGCAAATAACTGAAATAATCAAACAATATCTCTGATTATGCGTTTCTGTAGGATGGAGTACCTTTGGCTGATCCTGACACTCTGCACCCTGGTCAAAACCAACCCAGCAGATGCAATCATGAGCGGATCCCATACGGGAATCGTTCTCCGCGATGATCCAGGACTCTTTATAACTAACTGCAGAGTACACACTCAGAGGGTGTACTTTGGCCTAGATGCAGAGAACGTGTACCGCCAACACATTCCACCTGCGGAGCATTTGAGTTGGGTAGGGGCTGACTGGCCCACCCAGACAGTTAAGCACGCCCAGTTAGACACTGCCCATATGTTGGCCCAACTCCAAAAGTTCAGTCACCCAGTCCGAAATAACAGAGCCCAGGCGAGGAAAAACAATTTGTTGGGGCGCTACTCTCGATAGGTGTAGCCGTATGGTCGCTATTAGCCCTAGGTACTACTGCCGTCAACGCAATCAGTCTAGCCACAGTCAAGAGAAATGTCTAGCCACAATCAAGAGATGCCAATTATCCAGCAACAGATGAAAGCACAGGCAGTGAGGTTGCAACATGTGGGAAAGTCTCTCGAGGACACTATTCTGGTGGTAAACACACACGTTACTCTCCTGAACAAAACCCTTCTGTCTGTAGGAAAGATAGTAGTGGTCATGAACCATGACTATGCCCCTTGTCCAATTGGTTTGATTGTTATTGGAAGATTTCCTCCGTGAAGTTAGCTCCTCTATGGACGATTTGGCCATGAATAGAATCCTTTCATATCTAGTGCCCCTCTCAATGGTGCACGACATAATGACCTCAGCTACTACTACCACGTTTGGACTATAGTCTGCGGTCGGCAATCCCAATACACGTTGATCGTAATGAAGTGGGATTTTTACTGGCACTGCCAGTTGGTGAACTGGAGAATATCTATAGATTGAAAATGGTTCTAAATGTAAGATTTTGGAGCGACAACACACACGTGAAATTTGCCACACCCCCAGTCCATAGCTTATCAGGAAAACAATCCAGATTTCTATCTCACCCCTAACCTGTTAATGTGTACTGTAAAACCAAAGACGTCCACTACCTCTGTCCTAGCAAACCGTTCGTCAGGGATAACACTGAGCGTCTTTGGTCTTAAGTCTATCACCAGCGAAGAACGCTGTAGATTCAAACTAACAGCAAGGGACGAGGTCACCACCACACAAGTGGAGGTTGTAGGAAATCGATGGTTGGTTAACACCCCGTTCACGTCTGCCATGATGACTTACGAACATCATGACTCAACCACCTAACTGAACCTCCCCAACCAGACTGTTTTTGTTACGGTACCAGAGGGAGCGATTATCCACATAGATGACCTTGCTCTATACCAACTTACCGATGACAGGATAGACACAGAGATTGAAATGCCTAACTCTTTTGCTAAGCGTTCCCTTGACTTACGACGAGCCATTAAAATCCAGTACGAGGGACCAATGACTGTTGATCTTAGCATACTGTATGAGGCACATTTAGTTGACCCGACTGACTACAATCCAAAAGATTGGTCTGTCACCCTCTCTTGGACGGTGCCGGACAGTATCCTGACTGTTACCATGATCCTTGGTCTTTTTTCCCTGCTACGTACACAGTCGCACACGTGCAATGGAAGACCTAATGAGGTCTTATACTAGGATCATCCGTGGGACAGAAACAATCTTGATTTTCAGAATGTTGCCAATAAGTCCTGAAACCCCATCAGGGGGTCGATCCCCAGCATCCTCTCCCGAATTCGCTAGGTCATCACTGTAATGTTCCCAATGTAAGCTTTGTCATTCAGGGTGCCAATTTTCTGCTACGATGATCCACCAACCAGGACATCCGATGGTCATCCTTATGGTGGGTTGCAAAATGCAGAATCATTCCAAGTTGAACGCACCAGAGGGGGACTGTCATGACTGGCCTGTTTGGGTCAGGTAGCAGGGATCACCGTCTAGCCTGGACATCTCTCACCCTGCAGAGCGTGACTGTCATGACTGGCACTGCTTTGAGGTCGGTTAGATGGATCACAGTCTTGTGACATCTCTCACCCCCTGCCAGAGCGGGACTGTCAAGACTGGCCTGTTCTGGCGTTTCAGGTTTAGATGGGATTCACCAGTCCTTTAGTGACATTCTCTCACCCTGCAGAGGGCGACTGTCCATGACTGCCTTTTGGGTCAGCTTAGCCATGGATCACACAGTTCTATGACATCTCTCACCCCTGCAGAGGCGGGACTGTCCTGACTGCCTGTTCTGGTTCAGGGTTAGCATGGATTCACAGTTCTTAGTGACATCTATACAACACACCATGACAGAGGGGACTGTTTTCAATCGCATGCCTGTTTCGGTCAGGTTAGCATGGAATCACAGTCTTAGTACATCTCTCCACCCCTGCAGAGAGGGACTGTCAATGACTTGGCCTGTTGGGTCATTAGCATGGCATCACCAAGTCTTAGTGGACATCTCTCGACCCTGCAGAGGGGGACTGCCCATGATGGCCTGTTGGGTCAGGTTTAAGCCATGGATCACAGTCTTAGTGACATCTCTCACCCCTGCAGAGGGGGACTGTCATGACTGGCCTGTTTGGGTCAGGTTAGCATGGATCACAGTATGCATGTTTTTTGTGTAGAGAACTTGCCATAAAGACGGAAACGCGACTAGTCATGACCCCAAAACGCAACACGAGGTTGAAGAAGACTAAGGAACCTCTTAACAATCAATGCTACGGTTGAGTAGCTGTATCTTAGAAGGTGAACTCAAGCAGCACCACTGTCATGAGAATTATGTTCTCCATGTTCATAAACCCAATTCAATGAACTTCTCAGCCTGAAATCCAGAATTTGTAGGAAACTGGTTGAAATTAATCAGACGGAGGCCCAGCTACGATAGTCAAATTTATTTATGAGAGCGCTCCTGTGCATATACAATGATGTTCCCTTTATAACGTTCTCTTAACATACGCACATACATACACACTAACATGAGGAGAGCTATCAGATCTAATTTTCTACCATTCTCACCACAGTTGATCACTACCCAGCTGACAGTTCCAGTCCCCCCCAGATAAGGGAAACCTGGAGGGGCTCTCCCTGTCTTATTTTATCTCCCCAGAGTTATAGCCGGGTCGGTTCAAACATAGGTTAAGGCTCCTCTTTGTTTTCTTTCGGCACACACATACATTCCTCTCTTCCCAGGTCCAACCTAGTTGGACTTATGTTTATCAGCTTGAATTACTCCTTGTCCATGCTACATAACCTCTAATCCCTAATGGTTAAGTTTCCGGGTAGAATTACTTAATCATTTATCTTAAACCTTGATAAAATATTTTAACCACCCGGTTATTCTCTCCAAGGAATCGTGTGTCTACACTGCTTTCATTCCCACGCTGGAACCATCTACATGGCTGATTAGCCATCCTCAGAAGACCCCTCTTACAGAACGAGGGCAAGGAAACCGACAACTAAGAAAAAGGACATTGTGACATCTGGTGGACAATCAGAGACTTACACCCGTGAACGAAGTAGACGACCACCCAGAGAACGGATCAATAGCCAGGACTGTATCTTTATATTATCATTTAGCTTGTGAGTAAATAAATAATCAACTCAATTGGTGTGGTACGGGAGGATTTAGTGAGACCCGGGTTTGTGCAGATTTACGAATTATGCGACGGTCAGGATGAGACTGTAGAGGAAATTAATTAATTAGTGAATGTTGTCAAATCGATATTCGGATATTCTGTGAGTTCATTTGGGAAATGGAAACTCATTAAACGTTTCCCATGGTGCACCAGGTTACTGAGTCAATGATTACCTGATTAATTGAATCACGTAATTATAAACAGTTCATTATTCGATGAATAGCAGTCGTCACATTAATGATACGTTATGACACACTCAATCAATCTCTTCTTTTTTTTACCTTTATTTAACTAGGCAAGTCAGTTAAAGAACAAATTCTTATTTACAATGATGGCCTACACAGTGCTACACAGTGCACCTCTAAACTATAATCAAGGAAACAAAAAAAACATACAAAATGATTATTCTCTTTTCATCAGAGGGACACTCATGATGTTGTGTTGGATTGCAAGTTGTCATCCTGCAATTTGTCTGTGCCTGTGATTTCTTACATTGAATTGTAGGCATTTCTTGTTGTCAATCACTTGTTTTCTGATTGCCATGAATGATGACTAACTTTGAGGGCAACTGAGGAGAGCACTCACAAATGAACATCTAATCAAATGGCTACCCGGACTATTTGCATTGCCTCCCCCCTTTTATGCTGCTGCTACTCTCTGCTGTTATCATCTATGCATAGTCACTTTAATAACTACAGATTACCTCAACTAACCGGTGCCCCCGCACATTGACTGTACCGGTACCCCCGTATATATATAGTCTTGCTATTATATATATAGTCTTGCTATTATAGTCTTGTTATTTTACTGCTGCTCATTAATTACTTATTACTTATTTCTTATTCCTATTTTTTAAAACTGCATCGTTGGTTAGGGGCTTGTAAGTAAGCATTTCACTGTAAGGTCTACACCTGTTGTATTCGGCGCATGTGACAAATAAAATTTGATTCAGGCCACGGGGCTCGTTGTATGGAGTGTTCTATGGAGTGTTCTATGGAGTGTTTACATTACATTTACATTTAAGTCATTTAGCAGACGCTCTTCACCCGGATCTGCCACTGCTCTGCTGAATTAAAGCCATTGTAGCTAACACATGGGCTGTTCTGTTCTGTTCAAAGCACTGACACACCTATGGGCTTTAAACTCACTCAGTTCAGGTCAGGAGATCTATTGAAATTATATTCATGGATTTAAAAAAAGCACTAGAATAATGGATGATTATCAAGTAATGACTTAAATTTTTAATTGATCAATAGACTGATCTAAAATGAAAGTGACTCCCACACCCTGACAATAAAATACACAATTAGAAATCTCAAACAGATGCGTGAAAGTCATCTTTAATAAATTCCTTTGCCCCATCGGCAAAACAGAAGCTAACTAAGCCTACATTGATATAGAAACTCAAATAAAACAACTTTTCTGCCATTAGCAGGCATTTTCTCTCTCTTTTTAATGATATCCTGTCCTGATGGCACAMACATTTTCAGTGGGACATTTCAATGGCAGCAGCTTTTTTCTTTTTAGTCCTCGGGCAATAAAGGACTTGAAAGTTCACTCTAGTTCGAGCGGGCCACTCCATTCTTTCAATGATGAAACATGCATATAGGGCGACCTGCATTTTTGACAGATCTGCCGAAATTCATGCCTTCGAGACAGGCAGACAGAGGCCTTTTTACATGATGAATCGCGCCATTTAAAAGTTGCTGAAAGTGAAGATTGCACAGTCTATCATTTACAGTTGCCTGAATATGGTAATGGGTTCATTATCCTGGGTGCTGGGCAGAATCCAAGTTATTTTACATTAGATTTTTTTCATGAAAAATGATTGACAGACCAAATGGTTTGATAAAGAGCCTACAGACAGCAAACATCTTGTTTCCTATACAGTAGTGTTTGTCCCAAATGGCGCCCTATTCCCTATATAGTGCACACATTTTGACCAGAGCACATAGGGGTCTGGTCAAAGGTAGTGCACTATATAGGGAATAGGGTGCCATTTGGGACGCAGATTTGTTGCCAATCATTACACTGTCTATTAAGCAACCGATGAGATGGGGAATGGGGTTTGCATTTTCACCTGTGTCTTGTGAAAATGGAGGTTTGCCTCCAGAGGATGTATTGCTGCTATACCATAACATTGAAACTGCTCATGGCAGTTTGTCATGTTTGAATGGCTTGTCATATTTGTACCATGAATATGAATTGTGTTGTATACAATTACAGATATATATAAATGTTCGATTAGATGACAGCAGGAATTGATATGAGACTGTAGCAACTGCATGAATATGTGTTTTAGGATTGATAATTAGTGTTAGTAATTGGAACTGTATTGTGTGCCTTACAGGACGTAGTGTGGTCTCAGTTTGGGTTCCCGGGTCGTAACGGGAGAGACAGCACACTGTGGATTGGTACAGAAGGTGCCAATACCCCGTGCCACCTGGACTCCTATGGGTATAACCTGGTACTACAGGTGCAGGGAAGGTAATTATACGTGACTCCTATGGGTATAACCTGGTACTACAGGTACAAGGAAGGTAATTATACGGGACTCCTATGGGTATAACCTGGTACTACAGGTACAGGGAAGGTAATTAATAACGGGACTCCTATGGGTATAACCTGGTACTACAGGTACAAGGAAGGTAATTATACGGGACTCCTATGGGTATAACCTGGTACTACAGGTACAAGGAAGGTAATTATACGGGACTCCTATGGGTATAACCTGGTACTACAGGTACAAGGAAGGTAATTATACGGGACTCCTATGGGTATAATCTGGTACTACAGGTACAAGGAAGGTAATTATACAGGACTCCTATGGGTATAACCTGGTACTACAGGTGTAGGGAAGGTAATTATACAGAGCTGTATTGTGTTCAGTAGCACAAAGCGGGGGGAAACACAGTGAAACAGAGCGGGACGAGCTGGACTTGTCCAATAAGAAGCATTGTTTAGTTTTCTTTTGCAAATTGTTTTGCTCCAATGACTCCTAATGAACACACCCAGTATTACATACCTCATTATACCACACACTACTTTTCCCTTTCCGCTGAGCTGCGTGTAGTAGTGGTGCAGACGATGGATGTTTCCCCTTCACCAAGGGAATTGCACTATAGATTAAAATGAAACAATCTAACAGCGTTATAGCTGAGAGAGAAAGAAGTGCTGGAGGCAGACAATAGATTCAGCAAATCAGCACAATGAGAACTGGCTCTGTACGGTAATGATCTACTCACCATTCGATGAGAACTGGCTCTGTACGGTAATGATCTACCCACCATTCGATGAGAACTGGCTCTGTACGGTAATGATCTACTCACCATTCGATGAGAGCTGGCTCTGTACGGTAATGATCTACTCACCATTCGATGAGGACTGGCTCTGTACGGTAATGATCTACCCACCATTCGATGAGAACTGGCTCTGTACGGTAATGATCTACTCACCATTCGATGAGGACTGGCTCTGTACGGTAATGATCTACTCACCATTCGATGAGGACTGGCTCTGTACGGTAATGATCTACTCACCATTCGATGAGAACTGGCTCTACGGTAATGATCTACTCACCATTCGATGAGAACTGGCTCTGTACGGTAATGATCTACTCACCATTCGATGAGGACTGGCTCTGTACGGTAATGATCTACTCACCATTCGATGAGGACTGGCTCTGTACGGTAATGATCTACTCACCATTCGATGAGAACTGGCTCTACGGTAATGATCTACTCACCATTCGATGAGAACTGGCTCTGTACGGTAATGATCTACCCACCATTCGATGAGAACTGGCTCTGTACGGTAATGATCTACCACCATTTGTTCCCTCTAACTTTGAGGAAAGGATTTTTAAAAACTATTTTGGATGATAGAGAGGAGATGGTACTAGGAAGGGAAGGGGTGAGAGTCAGGGGGTAAGGTAGTGAAAGGGGGGAATGTGGGCTAGGGAGGGGGGGAGGGGGAGTCACTTGGTGAGAGAGTCAGATTGTTCCACTGGCCCCTGAAAGATAAAGTAATTTTGCTTTGGCAATGTAAACATGTTTCCCATGCCAATAAAGCCATTTGGAGGGAGGGAGATGGGGGTATATGAGGTGAGGCTCTTTAGAACAGAGAGACATTAGTTATCATGTGGAGCACTGAGTCTACGACAAAAGCAAAAAATATCACATTATGAAGATCACTCTATCCTTGTTTTGTTTAAATTGGCTGTTGAAACCTTTCACATTGAAGTGATGACCTAACCAACAAAGAACTCGCATGACATGATATTTTCAATAAAGAGATGGATTGTATTGAACTATAGCTTCTTAAATTTCCTCAACTACGAAGGGTGTAACCATTGTGGTGGCTTTGGTGATGATTGCTGTCCCTTTCAAATAAATATTAATWCATTATGAATCTAAACTGATCCTAGATCCTACATGAGCTGATCCTATATCAGTACTCCTACTCTGAGACGCCCTGTTGTGTTTTAGGAAGCGTTGGCACCTGTTCCCCCCTGCAGACACGAGTTGTCTGTACCCCAGCAGGATCCCCTATGAGGAGTCTAGTGTGTTCAGCCAGGTGGACGTGCTCCAACCAGACCTCCAGAGGTTCCCTGCCTTCAGACARGCCAGGGCCTACACAGTCACCCTGCAGCCTGGACAGGTACAACACATTGGACCAGTTTCCCGGACATAGATTAAGCCTAATCTGTACTAAAAAACTATCTCAATGGAGATTCTCCCTTGAGCATGCTTTTTAGTCTAGGACTAGGCTTAATCTTTTTCCAGGAAACCAGCCCAACAGGGGCAACATATGTAACTCTCTCTACAAGTATATCAGAGAATCCATTCAGCAAACACAGCTATTTGTACAAACTGACACTGAAAGTGCTAATCTCTTAATTTATGAGAAAATATTTCCTCAGAGACAAATGTGTTTGAACCACATGAATACAATAGAGCACATGTTTGTCTCTATGGTTTGGTCAAAAGCATGAACTGAGGCATACCCCAAAATGTTTGTAGAGGTGCTGAGTAACGGAGAGTGAACTGTATAAAAATTAAGAAAGTTGCACACGCTATATATTGCGCTCCAAAAGTATTGTATAATTTCAAAATAACTGTCCCAACGACTGAGGTTAAAGTGCAGACAGTCTGCTTTAATTTGAGGGTTTTTTCATCCATATCGGGTAAACCGTTTAGAAATCACAGCAGTTTTTTATGGGACCAAAAGTATTAGGACAAATTCACTTATGTGTATTAAAAGTTTATGTGTATCAAAAGTTTAGTGTTTGGTCCCATATTCCTAGCACGCAATGATTACATCAAGCTMGTGACTCTACAAAGTTGTTGGATACATTTGCTGTTTATTGTTTTGGTTTCAGATTATTTTGTGCCCAATAGAAATTAATGGTATATAATGTATTGTGTAATTGTTAGCATCCACTTTTATTGTAAATATGATTATAATATATTTCTAAACACTTCTACATAATGTGGATGCTACCATGATTACGGCTGAATGAATCATGAATCATGAATAATGATGAGTGACAAATTTACAGAGGCACAAATATCATACCCCGAAGACATGCAAACCTCTCACCATTACAATAACAGGAGAGGTTAGCATCTTTGGGGGGGTGTGATATTTATGCCTCTAACTTMATGAGCCTCCATCTGTCATACTTTTGGTCATATAGTGTAAGTATGTGGACACCTGCTCATTGAACATCTTATTCCAAAATCCTGGSCATTAATATGGAGTGCACTCTTCTGGGATGGCTTTCCACTAGATGTTGCAACATTGCTGCAGGGACTTGCTTCCATTCAGKCACAAYAGCATTAGTGAGGTCGGGCACTGATGTTGGGCGATTAGGCCTGGCTCTCAGTCGGCATTCTAATTAATCCCAAAGGTGTTTGTTTGGGTTGAGATCAGYGCTCTGTGCAGGCCAGTCAAGTTCTTCCACACCGATCTTGACAAACCATTTCTGTATGGACCTCGCTTTGTGCAATGGTGCATTGTCATGCTGAAACAGAAAAGGACCTTCCCCAAACTGTTGCCACAAGGTTGGAAGCACAGAATCGTCTAGAATGTCATTGTATGCTGTAGCGTTAAGTTTCCCTTCACTGGAACTAAGAGGCCKGAACCATGAAAAACAGCCCCAGACCATTATTCCTCTTCCGCCAAACTTTACAGTTGGCACTATGCATTCGGGCAYGTTGCGTTCTCCTGGTATCCGCCGAACCCAGATTTGTCCGTTGGACTGCCAGATGGTTAAGCGTGYTTCATCASTRCAGAGAACGTGTTTCCACTGCTKCAGAGTCCAATGGRGGRGAGCTTRATACCACTCCAGCCGACGCTTGGCATTGCGCATGGTGATCTTAGGCTTGTGTGCTCGGCCATGGAAATCCATTTAWTGAAGCTCCCGACAAACAGTTATTGTGCTGACGTTGCTTCCAGAGGCAGTTTGGAACTTGGTAGTGAGTGTTGCAACTGAGGACAGACGATTTTTATGCGCTACGCACTTCAGCACTCGGTGGTCCCGTTCTGTGAGCTTGTGTTGCCTACCACGTCGTGGCTGAGCCGTTGTTGCTCCTAGACGTTTCCACTTCACAATAACAGACCGTGGCAGCTCTAGCAGGGCAGAAGTTTATGAACTGACTTGTTGGAAAGGTGGCATCCTATGACGGTGCCACGTTGAAAGTCACTGAGCTCTTCAGTAAGCCCATTCTACTGCCAATGTTTGTCTATGGAGATTGCATGGCTTTATGATATATTTGATACACCTATCATCAATGGGTGTGGCTGAAATAGCCGAATCCACAGTGTTTTCCATGTCACATATTGATACGTCTGTCTTGACATCAGATATTGATACGTCTGTCTTGACATCAGATATTGATACTCTGTCTTGACATCAGATATGATACGTCTGTCTTGACATCAGATATTGATACGTTGTCTTTGACATCAGATATTGATACGTCTTGTTTGACATCAGATATTGATACGTCTGTCTTGACATCAGAATTTGATACGTCTGTCTTGACATCAGATATTGATACGTCTGTCTTGACATCAGATATTGATACGTCTGTCTTGAACATCAGATATTGATACGTCTGTCTTGACATCAGATATTGATACGTCTGTCTGTGCAAATGAAACAAAGCATGCAGCAGTCAGAGCTTTGGAGACTGAATGAATTAAGACTGCAGTGGAACCAGGGGATCAATAAGGGCTGTTCACTTTAATAAAGACCAAATCCACATCATGAATGAGACAGAAGCACTTGGGAGGGAGGATACAAGCTGCCATCTAATGGCTAGTCTCCCCCACTGTGTTAAATTAGGTGGCGTTCAGTGCGAAAAAACGGTGTGCAACGTTCAATTAAACGGAAACGCTCTGTTCTGAATGACCAGTTGTAAAACGGGGATGGGTTGGGTTGTAGGATGGGGAACGCTGTCAACATGGCCGCTGCCCTTTTAATTAGTCACTCATTGCTTCAAGACGCACCCTGCCACACCCACCAAATGTACCTCCATGTCTGTTCAAGAACGTTTTGGGGAAATGTGTCGTTCAGTACAAACCGTCATGCGATGTAGTAAACGTTTTATCGAACTGATCAGTCCCTGACTCCTTCACTCTACTACTTATTGACTGGCTATGCTCTGCTCTGCTCTCCCATCCCCTGGACTATGAGCTGTGCTGCTAGRAGATATTTCTAGATATTTTTGACTCCTTCAAACCTTCTATTCTGTAATATGTTCCTTATCCGTATTCCTACTGATCACCTTGCATTTCTTCTGATGCGATCTGACCCTGTTGCCCTTCTGCTCCAATAGGTGCTGTTTGTCCCCAGACACTGGTGGCACTATGTGGAGTCTATTGACCCCATCACCGTCAGTGTCAACTCCTGGATTGAGTTGGTATGTACAGTAAAGTCACCTCCAACTAAATGGTGTTAAGTATGTTTATGGGGAAATTGGATGTTTGAGAGGAGGGCCATAATTACAGTACAGCTTGATGAAGAGTTTCCCACCACTAGCTACCACTACCGCCCATAGTGCCATGGTCAGAATTAGTGCACTATATAGGGGATAGGGTGTTATTCAGGACACAGCCACAGTGATGGATGTGAGAGGTGTTGAGGCTCTCTGATGCTGTGGGTTTTTGAGTAATGAACAGGCATCAGAGTAAAGGTACCCCTGTCATAATGATTTGTGAGTTTGCATGTAGAGGAGTGGTGCGCTGCATAACACAGTCACATACAGATAATTGCCAAAATAATGGAAACACTTGAGTAAATGAGGGAAACAAAGTATATTGAAAGCAGGTGCTTTCACACAGGTGTGGGTTAATTAAGTTCTGAGTTAATTAAGCAATTCATATCCTATCATGTTTAAGGTCATGTATAAAGATGCTGGGCAGGSCATTATTTTGGCTACCATGGCTATGCCCCCATAGGATYACAATGCCCCCATCCACAGGGTACGAGTGGTCACTGAATGGTGTGATGAGCATGAAAACAATGCAAACCATATTCCACACATCTGAGAGATTCTGGAGCGGCGCATGAGACAGCATTTTCCACCACCATCAACAAAACAATGATGGTATTTCTCGTTGGAGGAATAGCGTCACCCCCCCCCCCCCCCAATCGAGTTCCAGACACTTGTAGAATCTATGCCAAGGTGCATTGAAGCTGTTCTGGAGGCTCGTGGTGGCTCAACACCCTATTAAGACACTTTGTTGGTGTTTCCTTTATTTTGGAAGTTACCTGTATCTAGATGAGAGGAATGTGTATTCAGGTAGTGTGTCACCTTCGATGCCTCCTGATAACTGTCTCTGAGACAAGGTCACAGACACAATCAATTATGCCTGCTGCACATAATGTCTTTATCAGCAACTTCTTTCCCTTAATAGGAGTTTTTCTTTCTACTTCCTGATCTGYTACAGGAAGTTGATGATGAGGCGAGAGTAGGCGAGGCCCTCACCAAAGCCATCGTCTGTGCTCTGAAGACGACACCTAGTAACGACAATGATGATGACTGGCTCAATCCCACTGAGGTACAGTATCCTGACACTAGCCTGAGTCCTAGATCTGTCTGTGTCCTAGATCTGACCAAATAAACAGATCTCGGACCAGGCTACCTTGACCCTGAGTTAACCTCTTCACACTCTAGGTCTAAAGATTGGCAGTTCAGTTAGCACTGTCACAAGCCACAACGAAACCCCTTGTACCGTGCAGAATCTGATGGCACATTTGCCGTGCACACTCAGGGTCAATCTGAGTGCAGTCCGACCATTTGTTCTCCTTATAAGAGCAGAGATCAGAAGGAGGAGCGTGTTCTGGTGGGCTGAGGTCCAGAGAAAGAAAATGTCCCAGGAATGCAGCATAGAACAACAGAGGAGATTCCAACCCCCCCATATTGACCAATCTGTCTAGCTCCAGTTAGCATTTGAGTTGTTGACTGATCTTGTGCTGGAGAATACCTAGCCTAAAACCGGCCTTTTTTTTATGTAAAAAAAAAATAAAAATATCTCCCCAATTTCGTGGTATCCAATTGTTAGTAGTTACTGTCTTGTCTCATCGCTACAACTCCCGTACGGGCTCAGGAGAGACGAAGGTCGAGAGCCATGCGTCCTCCGAAACACAACCCAACCAAGCCGC
This sequence comes from Salvelinus sp. IW2-2015, assembly GCF_002910315.2. NCBI lineage: Eukaryota > Metazoa > Chordata > Actinopteri > Salmoniformes > Salmonidae > Salvelinus > Salvelinus sp. IW2-2015. Next base: position 32,789,330 of record NC_036875.1, on the reverse strand, counting down.
ACTGCTTCTTAACACAGCGTGCATCCAACCCGGAAGCCAGCCGCACCAATGTGTCGGAGGAAACACCGTACACCTAGCCAGCCACAGGAGTTGCTAGTGCGCGATGAGACAGGCAAAACCCTCCCTAACCCGGATGACGCTAGGCCAATTGTGTGTCGCCCCTTGGACCTCCCAGTCGCGGCCGGCTGCGACAGAGCCTGGGCTCGAACCCGGAGTCTCTGGTGGCACAGCTAGTGCCTTAGACCACTGCGCCACCCGGGAGGCCTTAAAACCGGCCTTTTTAGTTAAGAAATTAAGAGCTCCACAGAGATGACAAGCAGAGCATTGTGTGTGTGTGACTAGTTTTAAAAATGTTTTATTTTATTTATCTAGGCAAGTCAGTTAAGAACAAATTCTTATTTACAATGATGGCCTACTGGAGAATAGTGGGTTAACTGACTTGTTCAGGGGCAGAACGACAGATTTTTACCTTGTCAGCTCGGGGATTCAACACTCTAACCACTAGGCTACCTGCCACCTCAAAGTTAAGAGCCATAGTCCCTGTAAACACACAGTACTGACCATAGTCCCTGTAAACACACAGTACTGACCATAGTCCCTGTAAACACACAGTACTGACCATAAGTCCCTTCCCATGTAAACACACAGTACTGACCATAGTCCCTGTAAACACACAGTACTGACCATAGTCCCTGTAAACACACAGTACTGACCATAGTCCCTGTAAACAACACAGTACTGACCATAGTCCCTGTAAACACACAGTACTGACCATAGTCCCTGTAAACACACAGTACTGACCATAGTCCCTGTAAACACATAGTACTGACCATAGTCCCTGTAAAACCACAGTACTGACCATAGTCCCTGTAAACACACCAGTACTGACCATAGTCCCTGTAAACACACAGTACTGACCATAGTCCCTGTAAACACATAGTACTGACCATAGTCCCTGAGTAAAGCGGAGAGTGACGAAACATTGGTTCATTTCATAACGGTTGGGTTTATAGTTTCGACTTTTTATTTATTTTTCCAAAGGAGGGGTTGGTGGGACATGACGAGAACATGCAGTACCTGAACCTGGCTGTGGGGGCCTGCATGGAGAAGAGAGGGATAACAAGTCACCGTGACCAACAGACCCAGGACACCCCAGCATGTCCAAGGGCAAAACGTGACTCCAGGGGCCAAGCTAAGAACACCAGCTCTTCATCACCACCAGCAGAGTACCTTTCCTCCTCTTCCACACCATCCACCATGCCCTTCGGCCCTCACCTCATCCCTGTGGCCTGGAACCAGATCACCAACCAGGAAACTACAGAGCAGAACCCCAAAAACCAAGACAGAACGTCACCATCCAGAGACTGTGACATAATCAYGTCTAGCAGCGTAACCCAAAACACCCCTCCCAGACCTGTCAGTGGGAGTAGAGCCCAGCACCAGCATGGAGGGGAAAGCATGTCCAGCTCCGGTTCAGCCTCAGACCCCCTACTGTTACCACAGCCAGGGTGCAGAGATGGAGGAAGGCCACCACCTGGGGACAGAGACCAGAGCAATGGTGACAGAGCACACTGCCCCATCGCCATCACCACCAACGACCTACTGCAGTGCCTGGTTCACCCTGAGGTCATTGCTAGAGTCTCTGAGCTACTGATGGAGAGAGTCCGGTCAGGGACAGCCACAACACCATAGCTTCATAATCTACATTCCAACGTTCATTCTAGTATGCTACTGAGATTGAATGCCAAAATACATTGCTTCATTCTAAGTGCTAAGCTAGAATGGATATTGCAACAGAGCCTAACAAGTAGATTGTACGTAACTTCCCTCAATTGTTAAAAATGGGGAAAGGAGTCATCATCAGTAAGTCTATAGAGTTTAACTGGGTTCAGTTGACTTGACGGCTGAGGTAGTCAAGGTGGAGCATATCATGGTATTAATACCTCTGACACTGGCTCTTATTTCCCCTAATGCTGCTGGGAGTCTCTGGSTGCGTCCCAAATGGCACCTTGTTCCCTATATAGTGCACTACTATTGACCAGAACGGCTTGATGATAAGGCGAGAGTAGAACGGTCCTGGTCAAAAGTAGTGCACTATATAGGGAWTAGGGTGCCATTTGGGACGCAAGCCTCTGTGGAGTTAACAGTGATTCAGAAACCACTGAATGAACGGCCATGCTCTGCAGTGCCCACATGGGAAATCCTGCCTGGCTGATAGTTATTCCAAAGTGTCAGAGAAGGGAAAACGGAAAGAGGTTTCACACTTTTTTCTATATTTTCCCTCCTGCTCCTCCTTTTTCTACCCCATCTACACTGAGTGTACAACACATTATGAACACCTGCTCTTTCCATGACATAGACTGACCAGGCTAATCCAGGTGAAAGCTATGATCCCTTATTGATGTCGCCTGTTCAATCCACTTGACACAAACCTGTTCTTGACACCGGTTTYTGTCAAGAACTGCAATGCTGCTGAGTTTTTAACGCTGAACAGTTTCCCGTTTGCATCAAGAATGGTCCAACCACCCAAAGGACATCCAGCCAACWTGACACAACTGTGGGAAGCATTGGAGTCAACATGAGCCAGCAGGCCAGCATCCCTGTGGAATGTTTTGGACACCTTGTAGAGTCRATGCCCAGACGAATTGAGTCTGTGCTAAGGGCAAAAGGGGTTGCAACTCAATATTAGGATGGTGTTCCTAATGTTTTATACACTCAGTGTATATGGTTTACACTGAGTGTAGTATGTTATAGTCTTGGCGACTCCATGAGGTCAAATCCAAGTCAAGAGCATTTCTTCCATTCTTACCATGTTTGTAMTCTTGTGATATTAGACATTTATTTTCTACCTATGCCGAGCAAATAGCGCTCCAAAATAGCACTGAAAATGTAACTTTGTATAATCCTTGTAATAATAACAGTGATAGCTAMTATTTCTCAGATGTCGSCTACATTRTCTGCCTTCCATTCCCCAGCTGGTAGGTTATGTTTGCGTCCCAAATGGCACCTTATTCTATATTTAGTGCACTCCTTTTTTGTGTTTTTTGGTATTTTATTAGGATCCCCTTTTAGCTGTTGCCAACCTGGAGCCAGTCTTCCAGCGGCTACTCTTCCTCTTTAGACCAGGGCTCTGCCTTCCATTCCCCAGCTGGTAGATTCTGTTTGCGTCCAAGGGCTCTGGTGTGAAGTGGAAGGACTATATAGGGAATAGGATGTCAGTTGGGGTGAAGGTGTTAGGAAGGCAGGCTGTTATGGTATTGTGATTAATGAATGCTGTCTAAGGAGTGATGATGTGATATGTCCCAGTTACCAGGAAGTGATGTGTTATTTTTCTGTCTCTCTATAATCCTGMGTCTGTGACAAGGGAAGGAAACCAAAGCTCTGAATGAATGTATTCTAGAAACATGTAAGCGCCACCAACAATGAGGTAGTCCTGCAAAAACGTAAGAGTAGCAAGCTTTCAGAAACCCATCAGAAATAAAAGTATCATATTCAGAGAAATGTACACATTTTTATTTACGTACGAGAGTACAATTAGAGTAAAATGGTTCCCAGGAGTAGAATGTTTTATGAAGGTCTATCTATCAAATGATTAGGACACACTAGACATTTTTCCCTGACTCATAGTTTGTCATTTGAATGAGGCTCTTTTAGTTAAGTCTACTCCAGTATTTGTCTCAGGTAGCCAGTCTAAAGAGCAGGGATGGAAATTAATCTAGGCCAATAGTAAAAATTGTTCTACTAGACCAGCTGGCTAGTACCCAAAATCCTTAAGTTTCATGCCTGCTAAAGAAGGACCCTTTTCACAATGTTCTGTAATTGTTTTGTTTATCAACTARAAGAGTCCGTTGTTTTCCTCTTCATCTTTGAACATCATTGTAAACAGGGGACTTCAGATCATTTTACTATGTACAGTAACATTTGATAAATTCACAAAAACAATATACAGCATTTCAACAATGTGTTTTGTTAGCACTGGTCCTGGTTTGACCTCCAGATTCTGGAAGTGTCTCAGTTGGAGTGCTAACTGTGGTTAGTCCATACTGTAAGAACACACAGACAGGGTGTGACAATAACTAACAACATACAGTAAGGTTCAGCAAGTAAAATACACTCAATCACCATATCTTAATACTTTGCTTCAATTTARAAATGTATAAAACAAAAACCATTCCACACTAGGGGCTTACAAATCTCCTGAGAGGGAAATATTCTGAAGTCAGTCACCAGACTACATCTTGGTGCTCTTCTCTATGGAGTTCAAGTACATAGTGTCGTCTGTCTGGTCCTTCTTCAGCTCGTCTTCATCCTCATTGACTGTCTGGTCTGGGAACAGCTTGTCTAGCTCGTCAGGGTCTACGTAGGTGTAGAAGTAAGCCATGATGGAGAAGATGATGCAGACTGCTACCAGGAGGCCAGCGAACAGCAGGAACTCCATCCACTGGGAATGGCAGAATCAATGTTAAACACATTTAACACTGGGGACTATGGTTGTTATTTGATAGCCATACTTATTATCCTGGTGTACTCGCTACTCAAGCTGGAGAYAGAAAGGGAACAAGCCATTATTATTGTTGTGATTGCAGTAGTCCACTAGAGGGAAACCAGACACTGCTCTGTTTGACTCTTTTTAACTGTTTTATGAGGTCTATGMGTTCAATGGTGCACTGACAAGGCTTCCTAAAAGGCACAGTAAAAACAAAACCGTCTTCTACCACTGGGACTTACCTGATCCAGACCTGCCCCCTCTGCTACGATTAGCACAATGACATTGCCAAAGGCTACAGTCAGCAGCCAGCCGGCCTGCAGCACTGACTTCATGTTGGCTGGGGCCTGTATTGAACATAGACCTAGATATTGTTTATCATTGGCAGGGAAAAGCATATCACATGTTCTTCACTCAAACATGATCTCCTTGTAGAGGCTGAATTCCTAATAATCAACCCGTAGCTGTCTATACCCCCTAGCCACTTCTAGTAGATCTGAAAGGTTTCTGGTTGGTATAAGCTAAGTGTTCATCATACTGGACACCAATTCTTTCAGATCTACACAGGTGCCTAAGTAAGCATTTGAGGTTTATTAGTCAATACTCAACCAATACTCAATCAATAATCACTGGATACCTACTGACCTGTGAATAGGAGAACTCGATGCCTGTGATGGAGAACATGACTTCTCCTGCTGTCATCAGGGCATACTGGGGGATCTGCCAGGCTATGTGAACATTGTTGGCCTTCAAAAATAATTGAATCACATGCTTCGTAAACAACAGACGTAGACTAACAGTAAAATTCCCAACAATGCAGAGAGAAAAAAGGAGAAATAATAACCTTCACATCCTCCATCTTCTGGGGAATGATCTGTCCAGGGCCCTGGACAAAAGTAAAGGAAGATATGAGTACTGTCTGCCAGAGCAGGCACTGACGATGTGAGCAATGCCAAGGTCGTGGGTTCAATTCCCGCAGGGATCACATACCTTTAGTAAGTGTAACTTACTAGGTAGCTAGTACTAGAAGTAGCTAGTACTGTGCTAGTCCATGTATTTATACTGTCAATGTGGTTTCAGGCCATAGCAGGCAGCACTTAATAGTACCTACATACAGTATGGTATTTTGTGATCTCATGTATAGGCAGTGGGCTGACTCACCCCTTTGAGGATGACGGTGTATGAAGCTCCAGAGTCAAGCAGGCCCAGGTTGATGGAGAAATCCTGTGAGCCTGATGTACACCTCACGTGTGTATACCTGTGAGAGATGGCATAGGTGAAGGATTTAGAGAGGGCAGAGGTAAAAGAGATCTGTGGATACTGYGATATGATACTGACTATCAGTGGAGGCTGRTGAGGGGAGGACGGCTCATAATAATGGCTGGAATGGAGCATATGGAATGGRATCAAAKACATGGAAACCACGTGTTTGAAGTATTTGATACCATTCCACTTATTCTGCTCCAGCCATTACCACGAGCTCGTCCTCTCTAATTAAGGTGCCACCAGCCTCCTGTGGACTGTATCTATTTCTAAATTATTACTACATTAGTCAGATGTTCAATGTTAGAAAATTAGGAATATCAATTATTGAATGTTTGTCAGTGGTCTAGGAAGAGACACTTTACACTATTTTAAGATGAACTGCAATGGAACAGAAATATGGCCACTCACTCATTTCTTTCCACACTCTTATTGGGAGATATGCCATAGTCAGCGGCTATGTAAAAGTCCACACCAGCCATTGTTACGTTCACAGCCTCACTCCGCGTGTTTATGAACCTGTTAGAGCAATACTTGAATCTTTMCAGCGTATTCACTGAACTAACGGAAGTCAGTCTTTCCGATGGAGTATTATTCCTATTTCAATTCAAACATAAACACATAATTACCTCAGGTATGCTTCCATTTTTTCACTTTTAAGTATGTTGTCTGTCGCCTATATTATTAAAAAAAATGAAAACAGAAACAGATTGCAAACACAGAAATMATTTCTGTAGTGACTGAAAGTACAGTTCTACAGAACTGTAAGATAATAGTGAACTTCAGACTCACTAGTTGACACACTATTCCCGAGGTTTTGCTGTGCAGGACGAGACTGTAGGCTTTCTGCTCTGTGAAAGTCTCTCTACACTCATGAAAGTGTCCATTGTGATTYATCCCCACAGTGATGGTCTTGTTGTGTCCCCCCAGTTCAAGATGCTGATATGCTTGAGGATCCTGATAGACATAGAGGCATGTGTATTACATGTATTGCCATGARTAATGTTCAGCTCTAATCAGACCTGCGTTCAAATATTAAATTGTTTCAAATACTCCAACTGGGCTTGATCYAGCTTTCCTGGCACAATGGAACCAATAAAATAGTCGCAAAACGGCAAACTCCAGGCAGGCTAAAGCAAACACAAAGTTTTTGAAAGATTTCAAATAGTATTTGAACCCAGGTCTGGCTGTAATAGCTGTAGAACAATGGACCTGTTGACCTCAGAACACACTCCTATCTGTTGCCGTGAGATGTAGCTGTAGACTCCTATGGTGTCAGACTATGGAGCGTCTACGGAGTCTACAGACATTTCTCATGGCAATCCTATCTGGTAGGTCTGCTTTCTATGAAGTCAAGGTTTATTATTAGTCACAGCATTATTAGCGTAGCAGAGTAAAACTAGGGTAAAACGCCCCAGCCCAGTTTACCTCATAGGATTTGATGGGTTGTGAGAATAGGTTACTCCCAGGGATGCTTAGTTTGACGTCACTGTCAGCCAGGTTGTAGACCTGTAGCAGACACTGTCCATGAGGTGCAGGCTCCACCACCGTTTTCTAGCAGAGGAATAGAGAGAGAGGGGACATCAGAGGACAGGTGACTGTCTCTGTTACAAAGGTGGCAATCCAGGTGGATTTGTTTTTACAGTTGCAACATATTAATGTTGTTCCTGCTACACTAAACACTTCTCCAGGCATTGTGACATCAGACCATCTATGCAGCGCAACTGCAAAAACAGATGACCTGGAGTGTCACTCAGAGGAGGCTGGTGGGAGGAGCTATAGTAGGATGGGCTCATTGTAATGACTGGAATGGAATTAATGTAACGGAGTCTAACGTGGTTTCCATATGTTGGATACGGTTCCATTTATTCCATTCCAGCCATTACAATAAGCCTATAGCTCCTCCCACCAGCCTCCTCTGCCAGAGATGCTGCGTCTTACCATGACGTTGACCTCCACCAAGGTGGCAGCACCGAAGGCCAGCGCTGCAAAGATCATACCAACAGCCATCTTCTTCAGCGGCCTAGGGGAGATGGAGACGGTATCAGGCATTCTGTCTCTAAAGGGGAGATGGAGATGTATCAGGCTTTCTGTCTCTAAAGGGGAGATGGAGACGGTATCAGGCTTTCTGTCTCTAAAGGGGAGATGGAGACAGTATCAGGCATTCTGTCTCTGAAGGGGAGATGGAGACGGTATCAGGTATTCTGTCTCTAAAGGGGAGATGGAGACGGTATCAGGCATTCTGTCTCTAAAGGGGAGATGGAGACGGTATCAGGCATTCTGTCTCTAAAGGGGAGATGGAGCCGTATCAGGCATTCTGTCTCTAAAAGGGGAGATGGAGACGTATCAGGCATTCTGTCTCTAAAGGGGAGATGGAACGTATCAGGCATTCTGTCTCTAAAGGGGAGATGGATACGTATCAGGCATTCTGTCTCTAAGGAGAGATGGAGCGTATCACAGGCATTCTGTCTCTAAAGGGGAGAATGGAGACGTATCAGGCCATTCTGTCTCTAAAGGGGAGATGGAGATGTATCAGGGTTTCTGTTTCTAAAGGGGAGATGGAGCCGTATCAGGCATTCTGTCTCTAAAGGGAGATGGAGACGGTATCAGGCATTCTGTCTCTAAAGGGGAGATGGAGACGTATCAGGCATTCTGTCTCTAAAGGGGAGATGGAGCCGTATCAGGCATTCTGTCTCTAAAGGGGGGAATGGAGACGGTATCACAGGCTTTCTGTCTCTAAAGGGGGGATGGAGATGTATCAGGCTTTCTGTCTCTAAAGGGGAGATGAGACGGTATCAGGCATTCTGTCTCTAAAGGGGAAGATTGGAGACCGTGTATCAGCCATTCCTGTCTCTAAAGGGATGGAGACGTAATCAGGCATTTCTGTCTCTAAAGGGGAGATGGAGACGTATCAGGCTTCTGTCTCTAAAGGGGAGATGGAGACGGTATCGGCATTCTGTTCTAAAGGAGGAGATGGAGCGATGTATCAGGTTCTTCTGTCTCTAGGAGTATGGACTGTATCAGGCTTCTGTCTCTAAAGGGAGATGGAGATGTATCAGGCTTCTGTCTCTAAGGGGAGATGGAGACGTATCAGGCTTTGTCTCTAAAGGGAGATGGAGGATGTTCAGGCATTTTCTGTCTCTAAAGGGGAGATGGAGACGGTATCAGGCATTCTGTCTCTAAAGGGGAGATGGAGCAGTATCAGGCATTCTGTCTCTAAAGGGGGAGATGGAGACGTATCAGGCTATTCCTGTCTCTAAAGGGAGATGGAGACGTATCAGGCATTCTGTCTCTAAAGGGGAGAATGGACGTATCAGGCATTCTGTCTCTAAAGGGAGATGGAGACGTATCAGGCATTCTGTCTCTAAAGGGAGATGGAGATGTATCAGGCATTCTGTCCTCTAAAGGGGAGATGGAGACGTATCAGGCATTCTGTCTCTAAAGGGGAGATGGAGACGGTATCAGGCATTCTGTCTCTAAAGGGGAAGATGGAGACGGTATCAGGCATTCTGTCTTCTAAAGGGGAGATGGAGACGGTATCAAGCATTCTGTCTCTAAAGGGGAGATGGAGCGTATCAGGCATTCTGTCTCTAAAGGGAGATGGAGACGGTATCAGGCATTTCTGTCTCTAAAACCACACTCCTATGGACTCCAACAAGACAACTTGGCGTCAACGCACATTGGTCAATATTGTCCCTACTACACAGAACTACACAGTAACAACGGTTTCCATTCTTAGAAATTATTAATGTGGTCAATTGTTTTATCTTTCTGTAGGACTACATAAGATGTTTGCACAACATTGTTTGAGCGTATCTTCCACGTATCTCAATGATATGATAAGATCACAAGGTACTGCAGAAAAACAGCTACAAACATTTTCTTTATGACCAAGAGGCGCATGAAAAATGTTGTCCAACCCACATGATGCTTGTTCTTGCCCCATTCCTTACTCATGAAGGATGACTTTTTTTATTTAACTAGGCAAGTCAGTTAAGAGCAAATTCTTATTTACAATGATGGCCTACCGGGGAACAGTGGGTTAACTGCCTTGTTCAGGGGCAGAACGACAGGTTTTTACCTTGTCAGCTCGGGGATATGATCCAGCAACCTTTCAGTTACTGGCCCAACACTAACTACTAGGCTACCTGCCYCCCCAAACAGCCTTCAACTACTGTTGAAGACTGTAGTTTCCAGCCYTCAAACKCTTTCTTCCTCCGTCCTTGTTTCCACAATTCCTCTTGAAGCTCATTGGAAGTGAGGATCCAAGAGCCGAGTTCCAAGCTCCCTACGGTATCCTCGTCCAATGAGCTTTGAGACAGAGTGAGGAAATAAGGACAGAGGAAGCAAGGATTTGACAGCTGCATAATAACGTTTTCAGACACAGCCYTGGTCCACTCACGTGAGATTGATCCTGCACAGGCCTATGAGTGGGTAGACAACCACGTCAAAGATAGGCACAAACATGAGGATCAGCAGAGCGTTTAACATCTGAAACAACAAGGAAGAACAAAACACAGGGAAGCTTCTGATGACTCAATATAAAATCACAACAAAAAATACCATCAAATCATATTGGTTGCTGAAGCAAACTTAGAAAAGACACTAGTAAATATTCTTGCTCAATTTATTTAGTCAATAACGAGATAGCATTATGGTGATAATGTCCATTATAAAAGGGTATGGGTTCAGGAGAGAACACGTGTGGTCTTACTCAAGGCCATTATAGAGAGAACCTATGGTTACAGTTACAGTATAAACATCACCAGCAGTCGTAATGCACTATAGAATACTAGGAAGAGAGTAAGAAGCTGCAGGCACCTGCATTTGATCAGGCTTCAGAACGAATGTTGATCCCTGTAACATAGAGACAGATTCCAAACAAGATCTCCACAGATTCCAAACAAGATATCTATTTCAGATTACAGTCAACGATAGTAAAACAATGCAAAATACTATGAAATCATAAATGTTGTACACTTGGGTTTTACCACAGTTGTAGAGCACATTGTTACACCGTTTCAAAAGCTAGAAAAGGAAAGGAACTTACGAAGGCCATTCACTACGAGACTCCTGTTGTAATGTCCTGTACATTGAAAGAAAGACAAAGAACTTACAAAGGCCATGTTCATCCGGGTGGCCTGGAGAGTCCAGCGGGATCCCTATAGTACCATATAACAAAGAAGGCTAAATGTTATCATGTTATCACTGGCCCATTCACTGTATTCTATGGCACTGGATAGCTGGTTCGCCATCACCATTCACTTCAATGGTATAATCAGACCTCATCAATCCAGCATGTCCTTGGCTTCTAACATGCCTAATGCAAAGCCAAACAAAATGTTCGTGCCTATAAACAACATAGATTCCCTTCATTAAAACTAAGATAGAGGTTTTTGTTCTTCTTGTTAGTTTTAATCACAGTGTTTTATCAGAGGAATGTGCCCAGGGACTCTGGGTTAGAGAAGGTTGGATGGATGGGGTTTTGGGGTTTGCACTTTTTCTTAATCAGTTGTTATTGTGGTGTTGTTTGGTCGTCTCCGTTGACGCAGAGAGAGGTGAGATGAGAAAGAGGAGATGGTAGAGGGAGGAGATGAGAAGAGAGGGAGAGCAGGAAGATTGAGAGGAGAGGACGTTGAGAGAGAGAGATGAAGAATGAGTAAGAGAGAGTAGGAGGAGATGAGAAGAGAGGATGAGAAGCATGAGAGGAGAGATGAGAGGTGAGAAAAGAGAGGAGATGAGAAGGAAGTATGGATGCAGAAGAGGGCGGAGATGAGAAGAGAGGCAAGATGACAGAGGAGAGGAAGAGAGTGAGAGAGAGGATGAGGAGGAGGAGAGGAAGAGAAGAAGGAGCAGAGAAGAGGGAGATGAGAAGAGAGGAGATGAGAGAGAGAGGAGAGGAGAAGAGATGAGATGAGAGGAGATGAGAAGAGAGGAGATGAGAAGAGAAGAGATGAGAAGAGAGGAGTGGAGAAGAGAAGAGAAGAGAGGAGAAGAGAGGAGAGGACGAGGAGAAGGAGGAGATGAGAGGAAGAGGAGATGAGAAGAGGGAGGAGAGAAGAGAGGAGATGAGAGGCAGAGGATGAGGGAGATGAGGCAGATGAGAAGAGAGGAGATGAGAGAGAGAGAGGATGAGAGGAGAGGATGAGTGAGATGAGAGAGAGAAGAGGAGATGAACCGAAGAGAGGGAGGATGAAGAAGAAGAGGAGGATGAGAGGGGGAGGGAGATGAGAAGAGCAGGAGATGAGAAAAGAGGAGATGAGAAGAGGGAGAATGAGAGGCAGAGGAGGTATGAGAAGAGAGGAGAATTGAGAAGAGAGGAGATGAAAGAGATGAGAATGAGGAGAGGTAGGCGAGGAGGGTAGAGGAGAAGGAGATGAGAAGAGAGGAAGATGAGAAGAGAAGAGAGGAGCTGAAGAAGAAGAAGGAGAATTGATGCGGAGCGGCAGAACCTGAGAAAGAGAGGAGATTGAGAGGCAGAGGAGAGGAGTGAGGAGATGAGAAAGCAGAGGAGATGAGAAGAGAAAAGAGAGGTAGAGGAGTAGGAGAGGAGAGCGAGATGGAAGAAGGAGTATTGAGAGGAGAGGAGATGAAAGATGAGGAGATGAGAAGAGAGGAGATGATTGAGAGGAGAGGAGATGAGATCGGGTGAGAGGCAGAATGATGAAGAGAGGAGCATGAGAAGAGATGAGAGGAAGAGGAGAGGAGAAGAGAAGAGAAGAGAGGAGAGGAGAGGAGTAAGGAGGAG
>NC_036875.1:32774473-32776808 GCF_002910315.2 Salvelinus sp. IW2-2015 | reverse complement strand
GCACGAGGAGAAGAGAGGGAGGAGATGAAGGAGAGGAGAATAGAGAAGAGAGGGAGTAGATGAGAAGAGAGGAGATGAGAGGAGAGAGGAGAGAGATGAGAGGAGAGGGAGATGAGAAGAGAGGAGATGAGAGGAGATGCAGAGGAAGAGGAGAGGAGATGGAGAAGACGAGGAGATGACGAGGAGAGGAGGAATGAGATGAAGAGGAGCATGAGTAAGAGGAGGAGATGAGAGGAGAGGAGGATGAGAGAGGAGGAGATGAGAAGAGAGATGATGAGAGAGAGATGAGAGAGAGGAGATGAGAAGAGAGGAGATGAGAAGAGAAGAGGGAGCAGAGGAGAGGAGATGAAGAGGAGAGGAGAATGGAGAGGAGAGGAGATGAGAGGAGAGGAGCAGGAATCCGAGAGGAGTATAGACGAGAGAGCATGAAAGAGCAGGACGATGAGCAGAGACAACAAGCAACAATGCCATTAAGATCAAGCAGAACTTGGGGTCCCAGAGGGCAAAGCTGGTTGGAATAATATCATTTAAAAAAGTAAAGAGTTGTAATCTGGTTGAAATTATGTAATTTCAAACCGTTTTTTCTTTACTTGGTCCGTATCTACTGTATTGGCCTGAATCCTGGGTTTGGGAACCATGAAAGGTCCTGCTTAGGGGCTTTTTAACAGCCAGGGTGGTGGTTACTGTTCTATTTAGGAAGGTCCAAGCTGGTTAGGGTAAGCATTGGGTCCTTACCTGCTGGTCAAACAGAGCCCAGAACATGGGCAGAGGGATGTAGAGCACCAGAACCCTCAGGACCATCTTAATCTCATGGATCAGACGTTTCTGTAGAGAAGCACATAGGAGAACATACAGTATGGGTCCATTTCACCAGAAACTTCTTCATACATACACATATACCTTTTCCTTAGAATGGATACATACCTTTTACCTGTAAGCCAGATCGCCATAAATGTTTCTCATCTTTATATTATATTATGGTATTATAATCTGAAACATTGTTAATGGGACAGTTAAAAGCTCCATGAAGTCATTATAGTCCTCACTGGAGTTATTTCATTCTTGATAATCATACCGGATACTTCTCCTCTGCCCAGTCCAGCCAGTGTTTCCTCTTAGAGTCATACTTAGAGCTCATCCAGATGTTCTTGATGTAGGATGGAGCGAGCAGGAACAGTCATGGTCCAGTAAGCCCAGCGGTAGTATTCTTCAGTTGTTTATCTTTCTATTATCTCAGAACCCAGAACCAGATCTTGAGTGTACTAGCCAGCAATGTTAACAATCTGCCACAAGAGACWCATCTTTCTATGGAAATGTGTGACTGTTGAGAGAGGTGAATGACTTACCCCCAGGCACCGACACACATCCAATAAGACGTTCCCCTCAGGTGGACTCTTCTTATACATCCCACTTCCAGAGATGAACACGACTACAAAGACATAGACACATTTGAGTGGATGTTGAGTAGAATCTACTGATTGTAAATGTACTATCGCAATAAAAAAAATCCTCCAAAGAGCATTGCCTAACCGCAAAACAAAATACCATCAATATTGTCTTTCTGTCAGATCCAAGAGGAAATGAGTTCCCTCTTTGAAATCCTTTTGACATGTAAAACTGAATTCTAGGAGTTCCTGTAAAACTGTGAATTCTAGGAGTTCCTGTAAAACTGAATTCTAGGASTTCCTGTAAAACTGAATTCTAGGACTTCCTGTAAAACTGTGAATTCTAGGAGTTCCTGTAAAACTGAATTCTAGGACTTCCTGTAAAACTGTGAATTCTAGGAGTTCCTGTAAAACTGTGAATTCTAGGAGTTCCTGTAAAACTGTGAATTCTAGGAGTTCCTGTAAAACGGTGAATTCTGGGAGTTCCTGTAAAATGGTGAATTCTAGGAGTTCCTAGAGTGGGTTTTTGGCATTTCTATCCGTGGTCATTTCTATCCCTGGTCATTTCTATCCGTGGTCATTTCTATCCCTGGTCATTTCTATCCCTGGTCATTTCTATCCCTGGTCATTTCTATCCCTGGTCATTTCTATCCCTGGTCATTTCTATCCCTGGTCATCCATGAAGGGGTAAAGGTAAAGAAGAAACACACTCCCTGTTAGAGTAAACTTCTTGTCTAGCACGGAGTGTTGATGATGTGTGTTATCTGGGTGTGTGACATTTATTCAGCCCAGGAGCTAAAACCAACTAGCCAAAAGACCTTCAGACTGTATTTTCATATGTCAACAACAGGTTGTATTGTTACTGTCCCCCACCCACCACTGAATCAAGCACTATGTTATTATGGACAAGACTGTGTGTGTGTGTGTGTGTGTGTGTGTGTGTGTGTGTG
>NC_036875.1:32771219-32773446 GCF_002910315.2 Salvelinus sp. IW2-2015 | reverse complement strand
TGCCTTTCACCTGAGAGGCCTGAGCCCTCAATGCCTTTCACCTGAGAGGCCTGAGCCCTCAATGCCTTTCACCTGAGAGGCCTGAGTCCTCAATGCCTTTCACCTGAGAGGCCTGAGCCCTCAATGCCTTTCACCTGAGAGGCCTGAGCCCTCAATGCCTTTCACCTGAGAGGCCTGAGCCCTCAATGCCTTTCACCTGAGAGGCCTGAGCRATCAATGCCTTTCACCTTTGAGATAAGGGTTAAGGTTAATGTGGACACGAACCTCGCAGTATTGGAGTGATGACTGTCGATAAGACACTCCCAGCATTGATGGACATATAGAAGATGGAGAAGAATTTCCTCCTTTCGTTCGTCTGAGGTAACAAGGGAGAAAACCCAATGATGGTGAACACCGTTTAATATCATAAATTAATTTGATACTTTTTCAGGTCAAATTCGTTTTTTCTTCAATTTGTAGCATAATTTTTTATCCCATTCTTCTGTAGCTAAGCCTACACATTTCAGTAATAACAGGTATTAGATTGAGAACTTCCTCATATGTTGCAATAAGAGTATTATTAGTGTGTATTTAAGACTAGACTGATAGAATCTCTTACATGTTCTTCATCAAACTGATCACCTCCGAACGCTGCTACACAGGGTTTGATGCCTCCTGTGCCAAAGGCTATAAGGATCAGCCCCACCATAGACAATGCTCTGAGAGAGAGAGAGAACATTGTTGAGTTTAAGGTTGGTCAACATTCCTATCTCAGATGCACATTGAAGTCGGAAGTTTACATACACCTTAGCAAAATACATTTAAACTCAGTTTTTCACAATCATTAAAAGTCATTAAAAGCTGTATGTGTTTTCTAGAGTAATACATGACTCATACTAACATGTCAGTCAGTTGATGCTATTGTCCATAATGCTTTACTACTGAGCAGGTCTCTGTCCTACACTTTAGCCAAATACATTTAAACTCAGTTTTTCACAATTCCTGATTTAATCATAGTAAAAATTCCCTGTCTTCGGTCAGTTAGGATCACCACTTTATTTTAAGAATGTGAAATGTCAGAATAATAGTAGAGAGAATGATTTATTTCAGCTTTTATTTCATTCATCACATTCCCAGTGGGTCAGAAGTTCACATACACTCAATTAGTATTTGGTAGCTTAGCCTTTAAATTATTGAACTTGGGTCAAATGTTTCGGGTAGCCTTCCACAAGCTTCCCACAATAAATTGGGTGAATTTTGGCCGATTCCTCCATGACAGAGCTGGTGTAACTGAGTCAGGTTTGTAGGTGTCCTTGCTCGCACATGCTTTTTCAGTTCTACCCACACATTTTCTATAGGATTGAGGTGTTGTCCTTAAGCCATTTTGCCAAAACTTTGAAAGTATGCTTGGGGTCATTGTCCATTTGGAATACCCATTTGCGACCAAGCTTGAACTTCCTGACTGATGTCTTGAGATGTTGCTTCAATATATCCACATAATTTTACTTCCTCATGATGCCATATATTTTGTGAAGTGCTCCAGTTGCTCCTGCAGCAAAGCACCCCCACAACATGATGCTGCCACCCCCGTGCTTCACGGTTGGGATGGTGTTCTTCGGCTTGCAAGCCTGCCCCTTTTTCCTCCAAACATAATGATGGTCGTTATGGCCAAACAGTTCAATGTTTGTTTCATCAGACCAGAGGACATTTCTCCAAAAAGTACAATCTTTGTCCCCATGTGCAGTTGCAAACCATAATCTGGCTTTTTTTATGGTGGTTTTGGAGCAGTGGCTTCTTCCTTGCTGAGCGGCCTTTCAGGTTATGTTGATATAGGACTAGTTTTACTGTGGATATAGATACTTTTGTACCTGTTTCCTCCAGCATCTTCACAAGGTCCTTTGCTGTTGTTCTGGGATTGATTTGCACTTTTCACACCAAAGTACGTTCATCTCTAGGAGACAAAACGCGTCTCCTTCCTGAGCGGTATGATGGCTGCGTGGTCCCATGCTGTTTATACTTGCGTACTATTGTTTATAAAGATGAACGTGGTACCTTCAGGCGTTTGGAAATTGCTCCGAAGGATGAACCAGACTTGTGGAGGTCTAGAATTCTTTTCTGAGGTCTTGGCTGATTTCTTTTGATTTTCCCATGATGTCAAGCAAAGAGGCACTGAGTTTGATGGTAGGCCTTGAAATACATCCACAGGTACACCTCCAATTGACTCAAATTATGTCAATTAGCCTATCAG
>NC_036875.1:32757439-32771204 GCF_002910315.2 Salvelinus sp. IW2-2015 | reverse complement strand
ACTTAGTGTATGTAAACTTATGACCCACTGGAATTGTGATACAGTGAATTATAAGTGAAATAATCTATCTGTAAACAATTGTTGGAAAAATTACTTGTGTCATGCACAAAGTTGATGTCCTAACCGACTTGCCAAAACTATAGTTTGTTAACAAGAAATTTGTGGAGTGGTTGAAAAACGAGTTTTAATGACTCCAACCTAAGTGTATGTAAACTTCCGACTTCAACTGTATCAATCAATTTGTCAGACTACTCACATGTGTATGGTCGAGTCCCCCACACTCGGTATGGCCCCAACCGACTTGACGACGTGACCGAGCACATAGACAACAGAGAGGTAAACAATGGTCCTGTGGATGACATGACACAGTAGTGACTTTCACAGTTACCTCAGCTTCTCGTCAACTAAGACAAGATTCAACATCGGAACAACAACAGTGGAGGCTGTTGGAGGGAGAAATCTGAGGACAGGCTCATTGTTATGGCTGGAATGGAATGCAGCCCATCCTCCAATCTAAAGTGACACCAGCCTCATATATTTCCCACTGAGGGATTGGAGGCATTGCCTTCTCCATCAAACTCACTTGAACTTGCCCAGCCAAGAGTCAGCAATGAGGGCCCCCAGAACAGGGGTGAAGTAGCAGAGGCTGGAGAAGGCATGGTACACTGCTGTGGACAGGTTCTGGTCCCAATGCAGGTAGTTGATGAAGTACAGCGTCAGCACCGCTTCACGCAAGCACAGCCGGGAAGTAAGGAGAAATAGATAAGGAAGCACCGGGGATCAGAGTTTGAAGAATACAGTATATCATCGCTCCCTCTTGGTCAGGTCTTTATTGTAAAAGAAAATGTGTTATCAATAAATGCGATAAATAGAGTTTGGCAATAACACAAGAAAATGTGTTTATTGATAACACATTTTCTTTTTCAAGAAGTGTGTTTCAGGAAGTAGAGGAAGTAGTGGTCAGACAGGGAGTCTAGATCATGTGATGTTTCCATCTTAAATCAGCGATAAAGCCCCTTGTGACAGCGGGAATGGAACCTTGTGTGCAATAGGGAGGGGTACATTTAATGAAAGCTTAACCCCAAAAATATAAAATTGCTAAAACCTTTTTAGCCTATCTATCTATGGGTAAAAGGGTTGACGTGTTATGCTCGACCCATTCAGTTTTCCACCACAAAACAGGCAAAAAGAGTAGAACCAGCTCACCTGCTCTACACTCCACAGCAAATTCACCAGCGTTAAAGAAATACAAAATGAACACTGAGACTGTTGAGTCTGTGGACCCATATAGACACCAAAACAGTGTTAAGTCTTGAACTACTCTGCTCTGTCGCCTATACACATTAAATTGTTAGGCCACTACTACCACATATCAGTTCAATTGGTAGAGCATTCTCACTAACAGGTGCAACAAATATAGCCATTTACAAGGCACGTCTCGAAATATGTTAATGAGCCAGCGACTCATTACCCGCACACAACATTTCTCCACAATGCACCATAATTCACAGCTTCCTCTGCTGGGATCTCTTTATTGGGCCAATACTGACTGTGAGTGTATCATTTAGAACCTGTGTGGTGTTGTGATATTGATTGCCATTGCAAGGCCATGCTGAAGAAGGGCTCATACCCAAACGTTCGTGCGGCAATAAAAATATGTCAATTTAAGTTATTTACCGGAGTTCTGTCCTTTTTCTGTTCTGTGGAATTACAGTACCATTCGAAAATAAAGCACAATGAACCATCATTTACAGTAAGCTGCACTAAAAATGTTCCGTTTTTTTTACTATTGATAATACCTAAAATGACCGTATAAATTACAGTTTTCCATTACAGTGTAGTTAGGAGAACCATTCTTAATTATAGGTTACCTACCTTTCATGCCATAGTAGGAGAAGCGTTCACAGAACTCATTCACCACAATGAAGGAGATGCAGACAGGGTAGTTGGTTCCACATAGTTTCTGAGGAGAAGAAAGTAAGAAAGAAATATGAAAAGAGAGAGCAAAAGACAAAGACAAATAGAGAAGGAGAAGACGGAGAGAAAACGAGAAAAGCGAGAGAGACGAGGAGGGGGGAAACGAAGAATGAAGACGAGAAGAGAGAAAGGAGGGAACAGAACAGAGAGAGGAGAGAGAGAAGAGAGCAGAGGGAACGCAAAGACAAAACCAGAGAGAAGAAGAGAGAAGAAGAGAAGACGAGAGAGAGGATGAGAAGCGAGAGGAGAGAGAGAGACGAGAAAACGAAAAAAAAGAAAGAGGGAACACAAAACCAAAGTCAGAGAGAGAGAGAAGGAGACGAAGAGAGAGAGAGAGAGAGAGAGGAAGAGAAAAGAGGGGACAAAGACAAAGAACAGAGTAGAGAATTAGAGAGAGGAGGGGACGAAAACAAGAGAGAGAGAGGAGACAGAGAGGAATAAAGACGAGAGGAGAAGTAGAGAGCGAGAGAGAGAACGAAGACAAAGAGAAGGAGAGGAGAGAGAGAGGAAGAAGAGAACGAGGACTGAGAGAGATGAGACGACGAGAGACAGAGAGAGAAACAGAGAAAGAGAGAGAGAAGGGAACGAAGACAGAGAGAGAGCAAAGAGAGAGAGAGAGCGAGAAACGGAACGAAAAGACAAGAGGAGAGAGAGAGAGAGAGAGACGAGAGAGAGAGGAGAGAGAGAGAGAGAGAGACAAACAAAGACAAAGAGAAATAGAGATAGAGAAAAGAGTGTGTAAGAGAAACGAGAGGGAGAGATGAGAGAAGAAGAGAAGAGAGAGAGAGAGAGGAGAACAGATAGAGAGAGGAGAGAGAGTCATTAAAAGCTGTATGTGTTTTCTAGAGTAATACATGACTCATACTAACATGTCAGTCAGTTGATGCTATTGTCCATAATGCTTTACTACTGAGCAAGAGTCAGTAAGTCTCCGTCCCAAATGGCACCCTATTCACTACATAGGGTAGTACTTTTGACCTGGGCCCATTAAGCTCTGGTCTAAAATAGTACACTAAATAGGGAATAGGATGCCATTTAGGATACATTATAAAGAGTCATTCATTAATCACACCAGCACATTACAGATTAGACTAAAGAGCAACTGACAGGTAATTTGACATTAATCATGGTCCAAAGAAAAGAGAAGTTAATAATAAGTCTGAAGAAGAAATGAAAGTTGAAATGATCAACGAAAGAAAACCCAGAAATCTTGCCAAGAATTTTCCAGTCAATATCCATTGTTTTACTTGTTCAATGCGGTCCAAATACATGACCATGAATATATTGTGCAATAAAACATGAAGAAATATAAAATATTACCGGTGATTTGCTTGTCTTTCCACTTTCATGAATTTCCAATTTGAGCTCTGTGAAGTAATCACAAAATAACATAATTTTAGAGGTATTGTATGCACAAGATGCATGGACATGACTAGCCCTATAAATAGTACTCCAAATTCATGATATTCAAAATGAACATATATAAGCATTTAACATTACAAGTCTACACCTATTGTATTCTGTGCATGTGACCAATCAAATTAGATTTTTTAAATGTATTTACGCTATGAAGACAATATCCAAATATTAAGTGTATTATTAATATCATGAATTTGGCGTAATATTTGTAGGGCTGGCTAGGACATGACATGACATACTGCATTTACATTATCTAATGCTGGTCTATGGAATGAGTAAGACTTTCACTTGAGCACTATTCAATCAAACCCGTCTTGCAGTATTCACGGAGGGACAAATACAAGTAAATTTGGCGCATCATTTTGGAAATGGTCATTATTACTCTATTACATGACTGACTATTAATAATAAAATAATAATTAATGATGGACTACTCATTATTATTAGGCTATGGTCTAAGAGAAAACAGTGGTTGATGCTAATAACCTGTATTTTATGAGATAGCCAAATTAGAAAATGGGCAAATACAAACACTCAGTAAAATGTGCGTGTTGCATCAGTTCCCTTGCAATAGTGATGGTGTCTGAGAAGCCTAATGACAGGTGTGATGGCAAACATCTTCCCGAACTTTCTACAGTAAAAGTCTAACACTAGCTAGATTTCGATTCCAATTGGCTAATCTGGAGGCGAAAGAATAGTACACATGTTTAGGCAAGGTGCTGGCTAGCGGAGTATAACAGTTGAAATAGAAAAAGTGACAGATTTTCATCCAAATATTCTAGAATCCGCATAAAGAAAATGTGCATTTTCCCACCAGTGGTGTTTCGACCAAACATACCTGTGGATAAAAATAAGTGGGTGATGACATAGTGCACACAAAATGTATTTTTTCGTGTAAGTTTTCATGTACCGAATAAAAATATCCTATATTATTATTGAAAAAGAAACATCACCGTGCACTTTCACCACCCTGTGAAATTCATCATAATTTATTTATTATCTGTAGACAACGTTTCCCGAGTCGTCGTGGGAGGACCACACACCCATATCATCGCGTGACTTCAAATTTACTTTGATATGATGGTTATTATATCAATATTTTAACAAAAAGTTTCCACCGCCATTTCTCGCATAATACATTTTACCAACACAAAAGATCCCACCATGTAGAACGAACAAATCATCCGTCGGCATTTATAAAATTGTACGGAAACTTCATGTTTCCATCACAGCTGTCATGATGGTATCACTTTACTAGCATAAAAACTGTGTATGGAAACGTGGTTACTGAAGGCAAAATGTCAACCACTACACATTCAGTATTTCAGCATTTCTATAAATCGAGCACATATGTTAGCAATTTGCCTAGATCCATCCTGTGAAAACACTGAATGCATACACCATTATCACAACAGTCTGAAAGTTGCAGACAGCGCTATCAAACGCGTCATTTTTGTCAATTGTCACAACTATTGATAACATTTGTGCATAAAACGCTTTCCTTCAATAATCCACGGTCCATGCATCCAATAAAAAACATCTTCCAAATACTTTATTTTCCAAAAGTCTATGCACGCATTACCCTTTCGTTTCCCCATTCCTGTGTATTTTCTGAAGTGTTTTTGGCACTAATGTTGCATCGGTCGGTGGACCTCTTGACGTGAGTCCAAGTCCGTCCCTCTCTTGTCTGTCTGTGACTGTGAGCGCAGCAATGGAAACGCAGTTCTCTTATAACATATGTTCAACCCGTTAGTTAATATTCCACTCCAGATCCATGAATTTTTGACTTAATCTTCAATGACTTTTCAGTGCAGATCTGATCCTGTCACGTAGTCAATTGAATAGCGGATCTTACTTTACAGAGAGCAGTTGAGTATGGGAACCCGCCTGTGAGCCAGACTCTTTGGATTCACAATAGAGTTCTTGTTTGGGTTTTTTAACCCGCAAACCTGGGCGTGGAGTGCCTGTTGAAATTAGCCTGAAGTGATCATCGTGAGTCCCACGAGTCACATTGGTGGATAGTAACAGTACGTGTTTGCTCATGCAGAGTAGGGTACCTTATGAAGTGGACAATTTCCATACTTTCTGGTACTTATAATTGGGACAAGTTATGCATTTCTGGTTGTTCAAAAAGTGCATTGTTTCTCACTGATTGTACTGTTGTTGAAGTGACTCAAAAACAACTATTCCTACAAAAAAGTATCATTCATTTCTTCTATTTCCCGATTTCCAACATCTAGGAGACAATGAGGCCTCTAAAAATCCCAATGCATTGTAAAACTCGGTAGTCTATACAGTAATATTAGCATAAAACTATTTCCCAAATAAACCCCTGCCATGCCAATGGGTTGTATTTGTCATTGTCAATAGACTCCTATTGTAAAATAAATGAATGTTTAGCATATGCCATTCACATTATCCTTTGATGTGTTATGGAGTTCCACCATGGTGCCAGAGCCCATCTCCTATGCATGGGCACCACAGGCAGTAGAGACACTGACTACATAATTCATCTGAGTTGTTGTGGAATGTGTGTGCTGAATGAAATAGTTAATGAGAGAGAGAGAGAGAGAGAAAGAGAGAGAAAGGAGAGAGATGGGAGAGGGGGAGAGAGATAAAGAGAGGAGAGAGAGGAAGAGAGAGAGAGAGCACAAGAAAAGGGGAACCAAAAATACTTTAAAGTACTACTTAAGTAGTTTATTGGGGTATCTGCACTTAACTATTTATATTTTGACAACTTTTACTTCACTACATTCCGAAATAAAATCATGTACTTTTTAATCCATACATTTTCCCTGACACCGAAAAGTACTTGTTACATTGTGAATGCTTAGCAGGACAGGAAAATGGTACAATTCACACACTTGTCAAGAGAACATCCCTGGTCATCTACTGCCTCTGATCTGGCGGGCTCAATAAACACATATGCTTCGTTTGTAAATTATGTCTGAGTGTTGAAGTGTGCCTTGGCTTTCTGTAAATTAAAAAAACAAGAAAATGGGGCCATCTGGTTTGCTTAATGTAAGAAATTTGAAATTATTTGTACTTTTACTTTTGATACTTAAGTATATTTTAGCAATTACATTTACTTTTGATACTTAAGTATATTTAAAACCAAATCATTTTAGACTTTTACTCAAGCAGTAATTTACTGGGTGACTTTCACTTTTACTTGAGTCATTTTTTATTAAGGTATCTTTACTTTTACTCAAGTATGACAATTGGGTACTTTTTCCACCACTGTAACTAAAAGACGCAGCCCACTGGGTACACACTGGTTGAATCAACGCTGTTTCCACGTCATTTCAATGAAATGGCGTTGAACCAACGCGGAATAGACGTTGAATTGACGTCTTTGCCAAGTGGGAAACAGATCTGATAGTAATATTCCTTATTAACACCCTTATTATCTAATGACTCACTCTGAATCCACAATACTGACTTGGAAAAGGCATTTTATGTCACAATTAACTCCAAATCATGCCAGAAAGAATGATTATCTAGGGATGGGGAGGAGTCATATCAAACTATACTATGAAAACATGAATAACAGGACTTTTACGGAATATATTTTGTGATAAAATACTGTTCAGTATGTGTAACAGTATAACTTTAAACCATCCCCTCGCCCCGACACGGGCGCGAACCAGGGACCCTCTGCACACATCGACAACAGTCGCCCACGAAGCGTCGTTACCCATCGCTCCACAAAAGCCGCGGCCCTTGCAGAGCAAGGGGAAACCCTACTTAAGTCTCAGAGCAAGTGACGTAACTGATTGAAATGCTAGTAGCGCATACCCGCTAACTAGCTAGCCATTTCACATCCGTTACACTCACCCCCCTTTCAACCTCCTCCTTTTCCGCAGCAACCAGTGATCCGGGTCAACAGCATCAATGTAACAGTATAACTTTAAACCGTCCCCTCGCCCCGACACGGGCGCGAACCAGGGACCCTCTGCACACATCAACAACGGTAGCCCACGAAGCATCGTTACCCATCAATCCACAAAGGCCACGGCCCTTGCAGAGCAAGGGGAAACCCTACTTAAGTCTCAGAGCAAGTGACGTAACTGATTGAAATGCTAGTAGCGCATACCCGCTAACTAGCTAGCCATTTCACATCCGTTACATATGCCTAAGACTTTTATCCCACTGCTTGAATAATCAAAGTTGCCATGGTTGGTGGAGAAAATCCTGTTGGTCTTCAATACTGAATTTATAACATTAACAACATATATTTTTAGGTAATTATCATCTATAATAGTATGTGCATAGTCATTTTAATATAAAATACATGTTAAAATCACATAACTTTTTTTTTAAATGACACTGCGTTTGTTAGTGACAAAGAGTAAATAGCCTCAACTGGAGCAGTTAAAATAAACGTATTTACACAAATACATGTTAAACTAATGACATCGAATGGTCAGCAACAGGGCCTCACTGTGGTCTCACTGTGTTGTGGTCATGATGTTACACATTTGTGGGTCACTTGTTAATGTCAGGGATGGAACTTAAAGATTTTGGGCAGTGGCCAGCCTGACTAGTAGACCACAATATTTACTAGCCCAGGTCAAAAATATGTGCCATGCGATACTTGAAAAAGGACAGATTTCACTAGCCGTCGGGTTAGTGAGGCACATTTTCTACTAGCCCCGTCTGACAGGTACTAGCCCCGGGATAGCAGGCTAGCTTAATGTTCATCGCTGTTTGTTAAGGTATGGGAAAGTTAAGTGAGATAAAGTACACCAAGTGACCATCCGTAAAGTAGTGCTTGGTGACAGGAAGACGTACACCGTGTGCATACTAATGTGGTTTGTAAGGAAACTCCTTCTACTGCCATTGGTTCCTCCTGCTGCTAGACTGTCCTTTCAATAAACTGCAGGTTGACTGGGGTAGCAGGGACCAGAAGGGTTCTTGTGATTGGCTTGACTGTGGCTCCGGTAGGGTCAGTGCGTATTTCATAGTGTTTTATCAACTGGGAGGACAGAGAGAGGAAAACATGTTGACATTAGTATGTTATTGTCCTAGTCTGATAGAATGTCAGCTCTCCACATGTTAAATGAAAAGAGATATAAAGAATAGATAAAAGGTAGAACATCATATGAATAGTACAATTACATAGAAATATGAACTTTCCAAGTGGGACAATCAATGGCAGTGTTTAATCACAATGTGTTCCGGATTTTCTTGAACCTGACTTGCCGTGGCTGTTGATATGGAGATTTATGTTATTATGTTATGTTATTTGTCACATGCGCCGAATACAACAGTGAAATGCTTACTTACAAGCCCTTAACAAACAATGCAGTTAAGAAAAATACGTGTTAAGAAAGTATTTACTAAAATAAACTGAAGAAAAAAATATATAATAAAAAGATTAATAATACAAAATAATTAAAGAGCAACAATAAAATAACAGCAATGAGGCTATTTACAGGTGGTACCGGTACAGAGTCAATGTGCTATATACATTCCAAGATCTTGAGAGGAACGTATATCTTCCTCAACGAGGACTATCCTGAAGCTGTGCGCCAGAAGAGGAAAGAACTTATCCCAGCCATGAAAGCTGCCTGAGCGCGTGGGGACATTGCTTACATCCGCTATGACAGGCTCATTGTCCACCCTCCCTCCCAGAAGCCTGGAAGGGATGAGAGAGCCAAGCCTATGGGTTCGTAGCCTCAACCCCACAGCACACACACCAATTGATTAATGGACTGCTGAATGTACATTTTTTCTCTTGCTTTGTCTGCTCTTTTCAGTATTATGTCTCAGAGAAGCTACCCAGGAAAGAGCTGAAAATGGCCCATATGAATATATGTAGCCTTAGAAATAAGGTTCATGAAATCAATAACTTGCTAACATCAGATTACATTCATATATTAGCCATTTCTGAGACTCACTTAGTGTTACGTCCGTTGTTCGAATGAGACCAAGGCGCAGCGTGGTAGGCGTACATTTTCTTTATTAAAATGTTCCACCAAAAAAACAATAAACAACTCAACGAACAAAAAGCTTAGGAGTGCAACCCATGCAACAAACAAAGACAAGATCCCACAACTGAAGGTGGGAAAAAGGTCTGCCTAAGTATGATCCCCAATCAGAGACAACGATAGACAGCTGCCTCTGATTGCAAACCATACTAGGCCAAAAAAGAGAAGAAAACATAGATATACAAAAACTAGAGTACCCACCCTAGGCACACCCTGACCTAACCAAAATATAGAGAATAAACAGGGATCTCTAAGGTCAGGGCGTGACACTTAGATAATTCATTTGATGATACACCAGTAGCAATACAAGGATATAGCATTTATAGAAGAGACAGAAACGCTTATGGTGGAGGTGTTGCTGTATATATTCAGAGCCATATCCCTGTATTGCTTAGAGAAGATCTTATGCCAAGTGTTACTGAAGTATTGTGGGTGCAGATTCACTTGGCACATCTAAAGCCTTTTCTTTTGGGGTGTTGTAATAGGCTATCTACATTTGCACACACTGTACATAGATTTTTCTATTGTGTTATTGACTGTTTGTTTGCTTATCCCATGTGTAATGCTCTGTTGTTGTTTTTGTCGCACTGCTTTGCTTTATCTTTGCCAGGTCGCAGTTGTAGTAAGGTGCGTAATGGCGGCAGAGAAGTCAGGTGCAGGAGAGTGAAAACTGATTTACAACGGTGTCGTTTAATATCCATAAACCACCGTCAACAGAACAATACAATAAATGGGTCAAACAAAACCCTGTAAATACCAGCATACCGTGCACAAGCACTACAAGAAACAATTACGGACAAGGACATGGGGGGGAACAGAGGGTTAAATACACAACATGTAATTGATGGAATTGGAACCAGGTGTGATGGAAGAAAAGACAAAACCAATGGAAAATGAAAAGTGGATCAGCGATGGCTAGAAGTTCGGTGACTTCAACTGCCGAACGCCGCCCGAACAAGGAGAGGGACCAACTTCGGCGGAAGTCGTGACAGCAGTTGTAAATGAGAACTTGTTCTCAACTGGCCTACCTGGTTAAATATAGGTGGATTTTTTTTTTAAAGGCCACCAAGTGCTAACAGTCAGTATCTAAATATTATGTGTGAAATGCTTGATAGTGTCTACTTTCTTGAGGACCTGAATATTGACTGGTTTTCATCAAGCTGTCCGCTCAAGAGGAAGCTTCTTACTGTAACCAGTGCCTGTAATCTGGTTCAGGTTATTAATCAACCTGCCAGGGTGTTTACAAACACTACAGGAACAAGATCATCCACATGTATCGATCACATTTTTACTAATACTGTAGAACTTTGTTCTAAAGCTGTATCTGTACCCATTGGACACAGTGATCACAATATAGTGGCTATATCCAGGAAAGCCAAAGTTCCAACAGCTGGGCCTAAAATAGTGTATAAGAAATCATACAAAAGATGTTGCTGATACTCTTATGTAGATGATGTAAAAAATATGTGTTGGTCTGATTTGATTAACAAGGAGTATCCAGAAGCTGCACTTGATGAATTTATGAAATTGCTTCGTCCAATTATTGATAAACATGCACCTGTTAAGAAACTGACTGTTAGAACTGTTAAGGCTCCGTGGATTGATGACGAATTGAAAAACTGTATGGTTGAAAGAGATGGGCAAAAGGAGTGGCTAATAATTCTGGCTGCACATCTGACTGGTTTACTTACTGCAAATTAAGAAATTATGTGACTAAGCTCAACAAAAAGAAGAGGAAACTGTATTATGAAGCCAAGATCAATGACAGAAATAATTAAATGAAATTATGGGCAGAAAGACGAATTCAACTCCATCTTTCATCGAATCAGATGGCTTATTCATCACAAAACCATTTGATGTTGCTAATTATTTGTATGATTATTTCATTGGCAAAGTGGGCAAACTTAGGCAGGAAATTCCAACAACGAACAGTGAGCAATTGTATTCATGTATAAAAAAAACAAATAATGAAAGAAAAGCAGCGCAAGTTTGAATTTTGAAAGTTAGTGTGGGAGAGGTGGAAAATGTATTGTTATTGATCAATAATGACAAACCTCCTGGCATTGACAACTTAGATGGAAAGCTACTGAGGATGGTAGCTGAGTCTATAGCCACTCCTATCTGTCACATTTTCAATCTGATCCTATAGGAAAGTCTTTGTCCTCAGGCCTGGAGGGAAGCCAAAGTCATTCCGCTACCCAAGTGTGGTAAAGCGGCCTTTACTGGTTCTAACAGCAGACCTATAATCTTGCTGCCAGCTCTTAGCAAACTGTTGGAAAAAATGGTGTTTGACCAAATACAAAGCTTTTTCTCTGTAAACAAATGAACAACAGACTTTCAGCATGCTTATAGAGAAGGGCACTCAACATGTACTGCACTGACACAAATGACTGATGATTGGTTGAAAGAAATTGATAATAAGATTGTGGGAGCTGTACTGTTAGATTTTTCCCTGTTGTTAAAAAAACTTGTGTTATGGCTTTTCAACCTCTGCCATATCGTGGATTCAGAGTTATCTATCTAATATAACTCAAAGGGTTTTCTAATGTCTAATGTCAATCATGTAAAGTGTGGTGTACCGCAGGGCAGCTCTCTAGGCCCTCTACTCTTTTCTATTTTTACCAATGACCTGCCACTGGCATTAAACAAAGCATGCGTGTCTATGTATGCTGATGATTCAACCATATACGCATCAGCAACCACAGCTAATGAAGTCACTAAAACCATTAACAAAGAGTTGCAGTCTGTTTTGGAATGGGTGGCCAGTAATAAACTGGTCATGAACATCTCTAAAACTAAGAGCATTGTATTTGGTACAAATCATTCCTTAAGTTCAAGACCTCAGCTGAATCTGGTAATGAATGGTGTGACTGTTACACAAGTTGAGGAGACTAAATTAATTGGCATTACCTGAGATTGTAAACTGTCATGGTCAAAACATGCACACAACTCAATGGTTGTAAAGATGGGGAGAGGTCTGGCCGTAATAAAGAGATGCTCTGCTTTTTTGACACCACACTCCAAAAAGCTAGTTCTGCAGGCTCTAGTTTTGTCTAATATTGATTACTGTGCAGTTGTGTGGTCCAGTGTTGCAAGGAAAGACCTAGTTAAGCTGCAGCTGGCTCAGAACAGAGCGGGAGGTTTTGCTCTTCATTGTAATCAGAGGGCTGATATAAATACTATGCATGCCAGTCTCTCTTGGCTAAGAGTTGAGGAGAGACTGACTGCATCACTTCTTCCTTTTATTAGAAACATTAATGTGTTGAAAATCCCAAATTGTTTGCATAGTCAATTTACACACTGCTCTGACACACACACTTATCCCACCAGACATGCCACCGGGAGTCTTTTCCCAGTCCCGAAATCCAGAACAAATTCAAGAAAGTGTACAGTATTATAAGATCCCTTATTGAATGGAACTTCCTTCCATCTCATATTACTCAAATAAACAGCAAACCTGGTTTCAAAAAACAGATAAAAAATCCTCACGGCACAAGCCTCTCCCCGATTTGACCTAGATAGTTTGTGTGTATGCATTGATATGTAGGCTACGTGTGCCTTTAAAAAAAATTATGTAGTTCTGTCCTTGAGCTGTTGTGGTTGAATAAAATAAAAAAGTCTTATCTGCATAATATTCTTATATGATATGCTTGTTATTAGAATGTATCCCTTCGGACTTTGGTGTTGGCAGTTGCACTTCTCCCTCAGCTGGGGCTCAGTCAACTGGGTCCCAGAGAGGGGAGAAGTCAGACTTGTCTTTCACATGTCTCTGGTGCTATGCAGAATATCAGAAAGAGAAGAGAACATTACAGTGAGGGAAAAAAGTATTTGATCCCCTGCTGATTTTGTACGTTTCCCACTGACAAAGAAATGATCAGTCTATAATTTTAATGGTAGGTTTATTTGAACAGTGAGAGACAGAATAACAACAAAAATATCCAGAAAAACGCATGTCAAAAATGTTATAAATTGATTTGCATTTTAATGAGGGAAATAAGTATTTGACCCCCTCTCAATCAGAAAGATTTCTGGCTCCCAGGTGTCTTTCATACAGGTAACGAGCTGAGATTAGGAGCACACTCTTAAAGGGAGTGCTCCTAATCTCAGTTTCTTACCTGTATAAAAGACACCTGTCCACAGATCCCTCAGCCAGGGTACTTGAAAATGGGTCGTGGATGGGTATTCCAGCATGACATGACCCAAAACACACGGCCAAGGCAACAAAGGAGTGGCTCAAGAAAAAGCACATTAAGGTCCTGGAGTGGCCTAGCCAGTCTCAGACCTTAA
Source organism: Salvelinus sp. IW2-2015 (assembly GCF_002910315.2). Taxonomy (NCBI): domain Eukaryota; kingdom Metazoa; phylum Chordata; class Actinopteri; order Salmoniformes; family Salmonidae; genus Salvelinus; species Salvelinus sp. IW2-2015. The sequence continues at coordinate 32,757,528 of NC_036875.1, read as the reverse complement.
TCCCATAGAAATCTGTGAGGGAGCTGAAGGTTCGAGTTGCCAAACGTCAGCCTCGAAACCTTAAAGACTTGAAGAAGATCTGCAAGAGC
>NC_036875.1:32700254-32756909 GCF_002910315.2 Salvelinus sp. IW2-2015 | reverse complement strand
TCAATCAGATTCCAATACTCTCCACCATCCAAGACCAAAGAGATCTCCAAAGGATGAAAGAGGAGTGGGACAAAATCCCTCCTGAGATGTGTGCAAACCTGGTGGCCAACTACAAGAAACATCTGACCTCTGTGATTGCCAACAAGGGTTTTGCCACCAAGTACTAAGTCATGTTTTGCAGAGGGGTCAAATACTTATTTCCCTCATTAAAATGCAAATCAATTTATAAAATTTTTGACATGCGTTTTTCTGGATTTTTTTGTTGATATTCTGTCTCTCACTGTTCAAATAAACCTACCATTAAAATTACAGACTGATCATTTCAATGTCAGTGGGCAAACGAACAAAATCAGCAGGGGATCAAATACTTTTTTCCCTCACTGTATCTTCACATGTAATTGTGTCTTTACCTATTCTAAACCATGTGAAGGGATGGCGTGATTAATGGGGAACCACTTGTCTCCACAATGTCTGTGCGCCAGTCACTCCCTCCTTTGGGGAGATAAAGCCCTGCCTTATCTCAGCTCACTGGTCACCATAGCAGCACCCACCCGTAGCACGCGCTCCAGCAGGTATATTTCACTGGTCACCCCCAAAGCCAATACCTCTTTTGGCCGCCTTTCCTTCCAGTTCTCTGCTGCCAATGACTGGAACCAATTGCAAAAATCACTGAAGCTGGAGTCGCATATCTCCCTCACTAACTTTAAGCATCAACTGTCAGAGCAGCGCACAGATCATTGCACCTTTACATAGCCCATCTGTAAATATCCCATCTGTCACGATCGTCGTAAGGATTGGTGCAGTGTTGTAGGCATACATTTTCTTTTATTTAAATGAACACCGAACAAAAACAACAAAATACTGACCGAAACGTGAAGCTACTGTTGTGCACACAGGCAACTATCTGTAGACAAGATCCCACAAAACACAAAGGGGAAATGGCTGCCTAAATATGATCCCCAATCAGAGACAACGATAAACAGCTGTCTCTGATTGGGAAGCATACCAGGCCAACATAAACCATTAATCACCTAGATGACCCACCCTAGTCACTATCACGCTCCAACCAACATAGAGAATAAACCGCTCTCTATGGTCAGGGCGTGACACTATCCAACTACCTCATCCCCATATTGTTATTTTTTTTTTTGCTCCTTTGCACCCCAGTATCTCTACTTGCACATTCATCTTTTGCACATCTATCACTCCAGTATTTAAATGCTAAATTGTAATTACTTCGCCACTATGGCCTATTTATTGCCTACCTCCCTAACCTAAACCTCATTTGCACACACTGTACATAGATTTTTTCTATTGTGTTATTGACTGTACGTTTGTTTATTCCATGTGTAACTCTGTGTTGTTTGTGTCGCACTGCTTTGCTTTATCTTGGCCAGGTCGCAGTTGTAAATGAGAACTTGTTCTCAACTGGCCTACCTGGTTAAATAAAAGTGAAATAAAAACAGAATAAATATAAGGTCTGAGAAAAGATGTGTGGGGTAGTGTCTGGAACCATTGTATGTCATCTCTGATGTTGCACCTATCCTGGGGTAGTGTATGACCTAGAGCAGGGGTGTCAAACTCATTCCACGGAGGGCCTAGTGTCTGCAGGTTTTTGGTTTTTCCTTTCAATAAAGCCCTAGACAACCAGGTGTGGGGAGTTCCTAACTAATTAGTGATGTTAATTCATCAATCAAGTACAAGGGAGGAGCGAAAACCCGCAGACACTCGGCCCCCCCTCAGTTGGGAAATGTATCGAGTCTTGAAACCTGTTGAACCCTAGAGCCCACTTTCCCTCAGGAGCTCAGAGGGCTTGTGACCTATCCTATGTGTGTGGTCATGAAGGGGTTTTACTTGAGATGGGGATATCTGGAGTTGACAATTGATTTATGCCATAGAATGCATTGGTGTTTCTGTGCTATGAAGTACCAGGAATGAGATCGGAGCATCATCTTAGGGCCCAGACTAAACAAAAGAACAGTCTTCATAGCAAATACTATCTAACCCCCCCCCCCCCCCCCTAACTCTAAGGGGGGGGGGGGGGGGGGGTTAGATAGTATTTGCATATGAAGACTGTTCTTATTGTTTAGTCTGGCCTAAGATGATGCACTATTGTAAGCCACTAATAAACCAATACACCAAACCAATCACAACCTACAAGTACGAGGTTGCCAAATCAACGAGGGCAGACCGTCATCAAAATCACCGATACAGTCTGTGGGCTTTGTTCCACTGGACATCATAAGGTGAATGCACCAACTTGTAAGTCGCTCTGGATAAGAGCGTCTGCTAAATGACTTAAATGTAAATGTAAAATGTACTATCTGGCTGCGGGATACTCCTTTCACATATATCAAATTTCACCTTGTGACCCATTCCATTCATCTGCTGTTTGTCATGAAGACTAAATGGGCGAATCTTTTCTATAAAATATTTGTGTATGTCAGAGCTACTCGCCACAACACTTGGAAGTGTTGAGCCGACCAGCCTCATCATTATAGAAGCAATTGCTCTATGCTTTCCTTATTAATATGTTTTGAATAAAGTAATATCCTGATTGGTGATTGACCTCGTCTCTCCTCACTGTTGATTAGAATTTCCACCACACTGTTCTTGTCTATTGATGTTCTGTATTATGTTTCATGTTGTGTGGACCCCAGGAATAGCTGCTAGTTTTGCAACAGATAATGTGGATCCTAATTAAATACAAAATGTGTGGGGGCAATGGTAAGTCGAGGTAATATGTACAGTACCAGTAAAAATTGGACAAAACTACTTATTGAAGGATTTCTCTTTATTTGTACTGTTTTCTACATTGTAGAATAATAGTGAAGACATCAAAACTATAAAATAATACATGGAATCATGTAGTAACCAAAAATGTGTTAAACAAATCAAAATATATTTTTAAAATCTTGAAAGTAGCCACCCTTTGCCTTGATGACAACTTTGCACACTCTTGGCATTCTCTCAAACAGCTTCACCTGGAATTATTTTCCAACAGTCTTGAAGGAGTTCCCACATATGCTGAGCACTTGTTGGCTGCTTTTCCTCCACTCTGCGGTCCAACGCATCCCAAACCATCTCAATTGGGTTGAGGTCGGGTGATTGTGGAGGCCAGGTCATCTGAAGCAGCACTTCATCACTCTTATTGGTCAAATAGTTTTTATACCTCATGGAGGTATGTTGGGTCATTGTCCTATTGAAAAACAAATGATAGGCCATCCTGTTTGGGCCTAGTGGTACTATCGCAGCAGAATGCAGTGGTTGCCATGCTGGTTAAGTGTGCCTTGAATTCTAAATAAATCACTGAAAGTGTCACTGGCAAAGGACAGATTTCTTTGCAGCAGTTCGACCATGAAGGCCTGATTCACACAGTCTTCTCTGAACAGTTGATGTTGAGATGTGTCTGTTACTTGAACTCTGTAGTGCATTTATTTGGGCTGCAATTTCTGAGGCTGGTAACTCTAATGAACTTATTCTCTGTAGCAGAGGCAACTCTGGGTCATACTTTCCTGTCCTCGTGAGAGCCAGTTTCATCATAGCCCTTGTCATGTCTTAAAGTAATGATTGACTGTCGTTTCTCTTTGCTTATTTGAGCTGTTGTTGCCATAATATGGACTTGGTCTTTTACCAAATAGGGCCATCTTCTGTATACCACCCGTACCTTGTCACAACACAACTGATTGTATAAGGGCACAGGGCGAGACCCAGATGCAGACACGGGAGGCAGATGGTTACGAATAAATATCAGAGACTCGAACCAAGGGGCAGGCAAGAGAATGGTCACGGACAGGCAAAAAGATCATGACAAGGTCAGAGTCCAGGAGGTACAGAGTGGCAGGCAAGCTCAAGGTCAGGGCAGGCAGTATGGTCAGGCAGGCGGGTTCAGAGTCAGGGCAGGCAGTATGGTCTGGCAGGCGGGTTCAGAGTCAGGGCAGGCAGTATGGTCTGGCAGGCGGGTTCAGAGTCAGGGCAGGCAAGGGTCAAAACCGGGAGGACTAGCAAAAGAGAAAATAAAAAGCAGGAGCACGGGAAAAACACGCTGGTTGACTTGACGAACTGGCACAGAGAGACAGTTAACACGGATAAATACACCAAGGAAAATAAGCGACACCTGGAGGGGGTGGAGACTAGAGGTCGACCGATTATGATTTTTCAATGCCGATACCGATTATTGGAGGACAAAAAAAGCCGATACCGATTAGTCGGCCGATTTATAAAAAAAAAAATATATATATATATATATATATATATCACACACACACACACACTTTTGTAATAATGACAATTGCAACAATACTGAATGAACAATGAACACTTTTATTTTAACTTAATATAATACATAAATACGCACACAGCTCTGAAGTGACAATGATACTGAAGAGTCTGCTTAGAAGACAAATACTCTCAACTGTTTGAATAAAAATAGAGTTTAAGTTACCTGTGATGAATGTTGAAGACAAAAACTTTAATTTCTATATGCAGGAAATACTATTTTAATAATGGGCATGGTAAGAATTGACAACCAAAGTGCGAGTCATAATTCCCATGACACCTAGCAAAATCTGAAAAGCGGTTCCTTCATTTATTCCATAGGATATTTTTAGATTCACTTAAAGGTCTGTGTTTCGTGTAGGCTTACATCACCGTGCCAATTTTATAACTGTGTAGATATCCATAGGACAAGGTAACTCTGATCAACATTGGCTAAATATAAGCGAAGAAAAAAAAAATTGTAGAGTGGATTTATGAAAATATGTTGACAAACGTTACCTTATCCTAGTGAGATTTACACGGGTATCAAAACGTCGAGGCAGTTTAAGCCTGCACGAAACACAGACCTTATTTGAAGTAGATCAAGACATTCTCTATGGAAGACATGAACGGTAAAATAACGAAGGAACCCCTTTCAAATTCAGCCGCAAGTTATTACAGGAATTATAACACGTCGACTATTTCTCTCTAAACCATATACCTTTGACTAATCCGGAAACTATCACCTCGAAAACAAAACGTTTATTCCGTTCCGTATTTTATCTAACGGGTGGCATCCATGAGTCTAAATATTCCTGTTACATTGCACAACCTTCAATGTTGTCATAATTACGTAAAYTTCTGGCAAATTAGTTCGCAAAGAGCCAGGCGGCCCAAACTGTTGCATATACCCTGACTCTGCGTGCAATGAACGCAAGAGAAATGACACAATTTCACCTGGTTAATATTGCCTGCTAACCTGGATTTCTTTTAGCTAAATATGCAGGTTTAAAAAMATATACTTGTGTATTGATTTTAAGAAAGGCATTGATGTTTATGGTTAAGTARACATTGGAGCAATGACAGTCATTGATTGATTGTTTTTTATAAGATAAGTTTAATGCTAGCTAGCAACTTACCTAAGCTTACTGCATTCGCRAACAGGCAGGCTCCTCGTGGAGTGCAATGTAATCAATGCAAGATTGGATCCCCCGAGCTGACAAGGTTAAAAATCTGTCGTTCTGCCTCGTTTTTCCTAGGCCGTCATTGAAAATAAGAATGTGTTCTTAACTGACTTGCCTAGTTAAATAAAGATTAAATTAAAAATATATATATAATTAAAATATCTAATCGGCGCCCAAAAATACCGATTTCCGATTGTTACGAAAACTTGAAATCGGCCATTCCGATTAATCGGTCGACCTCTAGTGGAGACAATCACAAGGACAGGTAAAACAGATCAGGGCGTGACAGATTGGCTCAAACGCATTAAGGGGAAACAAAATTACACAAATTAACTTAACAAGGCACACCTGTTAATTGAAATGCATTCCATGTGGCTACTGTACCTCATGAAGCTGGTTGAGAGAATGCCAAGAGTGTGCAAAGCTGTCATCAAGGCAAAGGGTGGCTACTTTAAAGAATCTCAAATATAAAATATATTTTGATTTGTTTAACACTTTTGGTTACTACATTATTGCATATGTGTTATTTCATAGTGAAGACATCAAAACTATCATTCTCCAACGTGTAGGAATTCCAACTTTTGACTGGTACTGTAAACGTAGGTAGAGGGAAATTGACTAGTCATAGATAATAAACAGAGAAGCAGCAGCGTACAAATGGGAGGGGTCAATGCAAATATATTCAGCTATCGTGTTCTAAACAAAAGACATGATCAACATGTTCGTACAAACTTTGTCTGTTGTAACAGTATATTTAGGCAAACATAACAAACACAAGCAAGACATACAGGCAGTCAAAATAGCAATTATTTTCTCATCATTGCAAACATTGGCTAGTTCTTTTTTTAGCAACTCCTCTCGCAACATAACAATGAATATTATCACAACTAGTAGGCAGTCTAAAGCAGTAGTTGACAAACCACATAAGGAATAATAGCGCAGCCTACTGCAAAATGAACTCATCCATTGCCAGACTCTAGTTACTGGTCCGGATACACATGCTAGAGCTGCCTAGAACGTTCGGCTGCCCAGAGGTGGAACAGTTAGGTAGCCTACTCATGCGGTACTAGTTACATCATTTGTACAGGAACTCTGACTAGTGGCTACAATATGACAGCAACTATAAAGATTAGTGTACATCACACAAAACGCTAATTGTTTTTGCTCCTATGCAATGTGTAGGGACTGTCCTGGTTGTGCCACTTCAATATCCGTTACAACAGACAGAAGGTTCTATAACCTTCAATAAATATTTTTGGGGATGTCATTCAAATCACTACAGGGTTTATTATTTCAACTGTTCAGAATTAGGAGGCAGAGATCAGCTACAGCAACATGGTTTAGAAGAGACTGAATAAAGTGAGAAAGGTAAACGGATGGGGAGTGTGAGCAGTAGCTACGTAGCGTGTGTAAAATAACACATGCCCAGAACTCTGATCCAGATCCATAGCTTTGAGAAAGAGGTTTCCAGAGGGGCGGGGGCAGCCAATAAAATAACATTAGAGTACTATACAGGATCTTCAAGTCAGGAGGTTTGAAAGTACAACTCCTTCCAACAACCCAAGTTAAGTTGATGATTACATATTCCTTGCCAACAGACAGACAAAGACTAATGTTATTACCATGTATCCAGATGGGATGAATTAGACCAAAGTTGAAGGTCTGGTCTGTCATGTTCTCTCCAATGCAAAGCTAACAGAGGAACACCACAACCAGCTGAACCTGATTATATTAGAGGGTTACTACAGACTAGATCAACAGTTATAACTAACTCAATGTCTTGAGGCTGCAGCTAAAAAGTAGGTTAAACATGTATAACCTAATGTAGCTTTAACCCATCTGCCCTCTAGAGGCACTGTCAAATGAAATGTGAAAGTCACTGAAGGAAACGTGTGAAAGTCACTGAAGGAAACGTATAAAAGACAGTGCAAGAGACAATACAGCATCCCATCACACAGTTGCCTGATCGTTTCCAGATGCAGAAAAGCATGTGGTCTGAATCCCAAGCTACTATCACAGTTCTACATAACACTGTTGAATGAAGGGCATATGCTGTAGGTGTCACATCTGCTCCTGCTGCCCTCCCTAGTGGACATCCGGTGTCTCTTTGACCTGCAGCCATTTCCCCCAGTTCTCTCCCTCTCTGTGTGTGTGTGGTTGGAGACAGGTGTGCTGGAGTCAGCAGTTCCCCACCAGCTGCAACCCGTTCCATAATCAAGACCTCTACAAATACTCAGTCCTGCCACTTCTACTCTGCCAGATCATAATCTCTGTTCAGTCAGTCATGCTTCTAGCTATTTGTTGTCATTTAAGATCCTGTTTCCTGCTGTGCCTATTTCCTTGCCTGACGCTGTTTCTCCTCATTGCAGTTTTGCCGCTCTGACTGGTTCCTGTTCCACATTTCACCACCCTGCTACCCTGTTCTGGATTCAACTGATCATCTCTCCCTTGGATTCCCCTCCGGACCTGTTTATCCTGTCCCAACCCAGCTCACTCCAACCTCAATATCTGGTTTCCTACAACTCATCCAAGCTTCCCTGGATCTGCACTTAATCACTTCCTGTGTTACAATAAATATCTTGGTTCATTCATCCCCGTTTCCTGGTTTGAGTCTGTTCTTGGGTTCCCCTGTGCTGCTCCGCATAACAGTAGGGGTACTATACAACTACAGAGCAGGCCTGGATGTCTTACCCTGGAGAGGATGAGGTACATCTCCAGCTCGGCCAACCTCCTGCCCAAGCAGGCCCGGCCCCCGAAACCAAAGGGTACTGAGCCGTGGTGCTGGTTCTTGTCTTTCCCCAGCCCACACAGAGCCAGCGTTCAAGCAGGAAGGCTTGGGGCTCCGGGAACACTGCTTGGTCATAGGACACGACATAGTGACACAGGTGGAACAAGTCTGGGATGGAAAGGAAGGAGGAGAGAGATGAAGCCCATTGAATTGAGATAGAGGGAAAGGACTGAAGAGAGGGAGAACAGTCAAATACAGCTGCTCTAACTCTGATCAGTGGTATACTGTTTGGTGTGAGCGATATTAACAAACCATAAAATACTGAAGTTAAGGGTGAAAGTATATCTCTGGATATACAAGTGTGATCATATCTCCACACAGGATGAAAATAAAAGTACTTTAGTTCACCAATAGCAAACATTTCCAACAGTACAAGATGGTAGAAGAGTAAGTCACATTTTTGGGGAAGAGGTGGTCGCCCACAACTATGCCATTTTCCACATTGATGCGGGCGTTTCCTGGTACTCCTGGGTACATCCTGGAGAGAGTATAGGAGAAAGTCACAAGGGGTAGAGAGGAAAGGATTGGCTCCATTTGACTAATTAAGAATAAATTATAGGCACATTGACATATACTGCATGTAACAATACATAACTCATTATGAATATAATAACTTTAATAACCCATTATGAATTTTATAATGAGTGAATTTACAGAATGACAGATGACTGACAACTTATTGTAGTGTCTCCCTGACAACAGCCTTGAGCCAGGGCATTCTAGTGATGTCATCACTAGTAGGCACCTTGTCCCCCGGGCAGACACTGATCACTTCCTGGTACAGCTTCTCCTGGATCTCTGGCTCCAGGGCCATGTGGTACAGAGACCACGAGATGGTGTTGGATGTCTGCAGCATAGAAATACAATTACAATAGGAATAGGTTGTAGGCTAATAATATTAGTATTACGTTAATTGACCAGTAATTATATTTTTATGGTCTGATTAGGGAGGCGGGCACCAATGAGACAATGGTACTGATACTGTTATGGTGCTTACTCTGACTGTCTTTGACGTAGGTAGCTAATGTGGTTATGTTGAAAATGTTCACAATCTAAAATAACAAAAAAAAACATGTCCCCCACCAGGCCTTCACCCCTTTCTCCACTACTGTTGCCACCCTGTCACACCCTAATGTGAAACAGCGCTACATAAAACACACACCTCACCGTATCGACCCCAGCCAGCAGTAGCTCAGTGATGGACCCCAGTATCTCAGTGACAGACATCTGTTCACTGACCAGGAGGTGTGAGGTACTCTCCCTCCACCGGCTGGCCCAGACGAACCTTCTGCTTGTTCTCCTCCATCTTCTGAAGCACCTGCTCCTCCGCTGTATGGGGACAGAGGTTATAGTAACCAGCACAATATAGATGCTTCGGGTGAATCTCAGGTCTTTTCTCAATTCCTTGTGTAGCAGATAGGGATCTGTGAAACCACAGGAGGCTGGTGATGGGAGGATGGCTCATAATAGCTGGAATGGAGTAAATTGAATGGTTTCGGACACATGTTTGATTTGTCGATACCATTCCATGTATTCCATTCCAGCCAGTACTATGAGCCTGTCCTCCCCAATTAAGGTGCCACCAGCTGCCTGTGTGTGAAACTCATACCTCAGCCTGAAGTGTCCCCACTTGCGCTGCCTCCCTGACCAAGGCCCTACTCCCCCGATTGCTCAGTTTGGCCGGGCAGCCAGCTCTAGGAAGAGTCTTGGTGGTTCCAGATTTCTTCCATTTAAGAATGATGGAGGCCATTCACAAGTTTACAGTAGAGGTTACTTGAGTTCATGGGTATGTGATAATGTGTAATGTTATGTGAAATTTTATTGTGCAGTTGTTAAGAGAATTTTGTTCTCAGTTGTACATAATACTAAATTGAATTAATTACTCAGCCTGAAACCCAGAGTTTGTAAGAAACTGGTTGAAATGAATCAGCGGAGGCCCAGCTACAATTGTCAGGAATGTTTATTTAGAGAGCTCTGCCGTGCATATACAAAACCGTTCTTTTTATCCCTTCTCTTAAACTAACGCACATACATACACACTATATTTGGATTATCCCCTGAAGTCTCACCACAGTTTATTACCACTCAGCTGACAGTTCCAGTCCCCCCCAGATACAGAAAACCTGGAGGGGCTCTCGCTGTCTTATTTTATCTCCATAGAGTTATAGCTGGGTCGGTTCAAACATAGGTTAAGGCTCCTCTTTGTTTTCTTTCGGCACACACATACATTCCTTTCTTCCCCAATGGTTATCATTTTTAATTACTCCTTGTCCATGCTACATAACCTCTAATCCTAATGGTTAAGTTTCCGGGTAGAATTACTTAATCATTTATCTTAAACCTTGATAAAATATCTTAACAGCAGTCTACCTTTTCAATCTTTATTATACACTCTTTGAAAAAAGGTGCTATCTAGAACCGAAAAGAGTTCTTCGGCTGTACCCTTAGAAGAATCCTTTTTGGTTCCAAGTAGAACCCTTTTGGGTTCCATCTAAAACCCATTTAACAGAGGTTTCTACATGCAACCCAAAAGAGTTCTACCTGGAACCAAAAAGGGTTCTCCTATGGTGACAGCCGAAGAACCATTTTGGAACCCTTTTTTCTAAGTGTACATGATAGAGCATGTGATGCCATACAAATGTCTCACTTATTCAGTCATTCACTCACAAATTCACTCATTGACTCACTCACTCGCCCTCTCATTCACTCACTTGATCTCTCACTCCCTCACTCACTTGTTCATTCATTCACTCACTCACCCACTCATTTACTCACTCTCTCTCTCTCACTCACTCACTCTCTCACTCACTATTTAATTCATTCACTCACCAACTTTGAAGAGGTGATCCCAGACAGCCACAAAATGTTTCCAGAAGGGGAGGTAGGGCCAGGTGGACTTGGGGAAGAGAATGATGATTGGGGAGAGGCGGAACATCTCTCCTACTGAGACGATGAACTTCTGAGTCTCTTCAGGAACCTCCTCATTCAGACAGCCCATACGGGTCTTAAACAACACTGAGCAGATCGCTGCAGACAGAGAGGAAAACAGCAGTAGCACTTTATTTGACCGTAGATAGATTAGATTGATCCTTTATTGACCCTTGAAGGGCGAAATGTTGGTAGTGAAATGACCAGGTATTTAATGAGAAGTTAACACAGTAATAACCTATGAATATCTTGTCTGTTTCTTTAAGACTATATCAAGAGGAGGATGACATACGTAGGAGGATGTAATAAGATGCCGGCTCTCATACAGTGTTTAACAGTTAGTCAGGGTGACATCATATTATAGGGTGACATCGTTTGATCATCATTCGTCACTGTTGCCCTTGACCGATGAACAGACTGACCTTGAATACTCTCACACGACCCATCTCTCTGTCTGTAAGGGAATTCAAGCGATCAGTCACTTGCTATACAATCTTTATCTAATCAACTACCATGGATAAAGATCACTGTGCAATTACTTTAAGGTCTTTGCTCTAACACAATGGTTCTCAACCCTGGTCCTGGGGACCCAAAGGGGTGCATATTTTAGTTTTTGTTGAGAACCGTTGCTCTAACACAGTGGTTCCAAAGCTTTTTATATTCCTGTACCCCTTCAAACATTCAACCTATAGCTGCGTACCCTCTCTAGCACCAGGGTCAGCGCACTCTCAAATGTTGTTTTTTGCTATTATTGTAAGCCTGCCACACACACATTATACGATATATTTATTAAACATAAGAATGAATGTGAGTTTTTGTCACAACCCAACTCATGGGAAGTGACAAAGAGCTCTTATAGGACCAGGGTACAAATAATAATATAATCATAATCAATAATTTTGCTTTTTATTTAGCCATCCTACATAAAAAATGTATTTGTTCATCAAAAATTGTGAATAACTCACCACAGGTTAATGAGAAGGGTATGCTTGAAAGGATGCTCATAACTCTACAATGTTGGGTTGTATTGGAGCGAGTCTCAGTCTTAAATCATTTTCCACACATAAGTCTGTGCCTGTATTTAGTTTTCATGCTAGTGAGGGCCGAGAATCCACTCTCACATAGGTATGTGGTTGCAAAGGGCATCAGTGTCTTAACAGTGCGATTTGCCAAGACAAGAAACTCTGAACGCAGCCCTATTGTTACGGATACAAGTATTCTGTGTGTATCCTGTGTGTATTTCTTTTCTCTCCTTCTCCCCTACTCACAGGTGACCATCATCATTCCCCAATCAGTCATCAATCAGTCGCTAATCAGAAGACACCTGCTCCTTTTCTGCTACCCAATCACATTCCCTTTCCCTTGGTTTAAAAACCCTGTCAGTTGTTTTCTCTGGAGCTCGATCTCTTTGTCTAGAGCAATCTCTCTGTACATGCCATATGTTTGTAGACCTCTTGTGTGGTTTAGGATACATGTCACTTTGTCCCCACCTGTGAGTATTGTTTTGGTTATGGTGTGAGTGTTTGTTTGATGGTGGGAAAAGGGGGTAACCAAGATAAGATGCCCATGGGCATACACTACCCGTAGGTAAACTTTGTTAAATACACTAGTTAGAACTGGGCGGGCCACCCACTATTTTTGGTTAGTTAGTTAGCTATTGTTGAAATAGGCTAGTCTAACTTAGTGGTGTTTTGGGATATTTGTTTCTTTCCTTGGGTCCAGCTCAGCCCCTTTTCCTGCCGCCCCCATTACCGTGTGTTTGCTAATAAACCCTGAGTTTGACGGTAAATTTAAGTTGTCGTGGTTATTTCGTTCTCACCGTTACTTTGTCACTATTACACTTTGCATGAGTTATGTTACGGGTCCCATTACCACCCCCCCCCCCCCCCCCCTAGACTGTCAGGCCAAAGGGATTTGTAACACCTATCCAGAAATCTGTCAGTGGCTTCTGATTAAATTCAATTTTCACTGAACCGCGTCTTGCAATTTTGATGAGGCTCTCTTGTTCAGATATCGGTAAGTGGACTAGAGGCAGGGCATGAAAGGGATAACGAATCCAGTTTGCGTCATCCGTTTCGGGAAAGTACCTGCGTAATTGCGCACCCAGCTCACTCAGGTGCTTCGCTATATCACATTTGACATTGTCAGTAAGCTTGAGTTCATTTGCACACAAATCATACAATGATGGAAAAACCTGTGTATTGTCCTTGTTAAGGCAGACAAAAGAGCTCCAACTTCTTAATCATAGCCTCAATTTTGTCACGCAACATTGTATTTGTATTTATTATGGATCCCCATTAGCTGCTGCCAAAGCAGTAGCTACTCTTCCTGGATCCAGAAAAGTTAAGGCAGTTTCTTCAATTTAAAAAAAACATTACAATACATTCACAGATTTCACAACACACTGTCCTCAGGACTCTACTCCACCACTACCACATATCTACAGTACTAAATCCATGTGTGTGTATGCATGTGCCAATGTTTGTGTTTCAGTCCCTGCTGTTCCATAAGGTGTTGAATATACAGTGTCAAGAAAATGTATGTGAACCCTTTGGAAAGACCTGTATTTCTGCATACAGTTGTCATAACATTTGATCTGATCTTGATCTAAGTCACAACAATGGACAAACACATTGTGCTTAAACTAATAACGCACAACTTATTGTATTTTTCTTGTCTATATTGAATACATCATTTAAACATTCACAGTGTAGGTTGGAAAATGTATGTGAACCCCTAAGCTAATGACTTCTCCAAAAGCTAATTGGAGTCAGGAGTCAGCTAACCTGGAGTTTAATCAATGAGACGAGATTGGAGATGTTGGAGATGTTGGTTAGAGCTGCCCTAAAAAAACACTCAGTTTGCTATTCACAAGAAGCATTGCCTGATGTGAACCATGCCTCGAACAAAACAGATCTCAGAAGACCCAAGATTCTGGGAAAAAATCTGGAGTATGGTTCAAGAGGAAGATGATTGCAGATTTTGAGCATTAGCTTTACATGTGCAAAGAATGAGTTAAGTTACCTTTTTTTTTTTATATCAATACCAAATTCAGTTTTGTTCATTTTAGGTGTTTCCATGATAGAGATTACAAGTTTTAAATTGACAGGCCACTGTGGAGTGGCTTTACAATAGTTTAAATGAACACGTAAAATCCGATTTTTCTCAAACTAAGACATGTACCAAATATTTTTATAACTAAACCAATATATTCCACAACCTGTCGTTTCCAATGGGAACAAATGAGTCATAGTGGGCAGAACAAGCAAGGAGAAGGGCAGAGCCAAACACGGGCTAGCGAGATCCTATTGGCACGTTCTAGTATACATCTGAATATTTTCGTTAGGGAACGGCTACTCTGAAGTGCTCGTGTGTAATAACTCAATTCACCTTTGCACTCCTAAACAACGCGATTTAAAAAAAACTTTTGCAGAGGATAAAGTTTACAGAACGTAGTCCACTCTGTCCATAACAGATTATAGTTTTGGGAACAGGAAACTGTATTGAGATCAAATGTTTAATCAACGAGAAAATGTCCAGATTGTCGGCCAAAATCCATCTCGTTCCATCTTCTCCCACTGTCGGCCAGTGGGTTTCTTCTTACTACCATATTTGGTAGTGAGTGAAAACGCCAAGTGGATGCTTCACATTTATACATCCGGTGAAATATCTGTCTCATTGTTCTATCTGTGCATGTACTATAGGCCTATATTCCAGATTACATGTACTACTACATCTAAAAAGCCTTGAATTGGTGTAAACATGGGCAAAATAAAGTTTCCTTCCACCTCATGTTTTGCACCAGTCTCCGCACTATTCCTTTTAAATCCAAGTCTCAGAGCCCCACAGTGGAGATGTAATAATACCCATAAATCCTAGCGGTCAAACAGGCAAATGGTTCCTATAATTTTTCCACCTTTCATTTTTCCCATAGGGGATTTTTAGAAACAATTAAAATAAGGACTGTGTTTCGTGTAGGCTTACCCTGGCATGGAGTTTTGTAAATCTCTCTAGGACAAGATTACTTTTATCAATATATTCAGCTAGGTTACAATTTTCCTTTGCATACAGGTTTTGCATTACATTAGCATAACAGTTGTTTTTTCCCCCCAATATTGATTTGTAGAACAGTGCAAAGTGTACAATTAAGTAATTTGTCATATAACAGGATTGAAATAAAAATACATGACTATACATTGACAAACAATTAAACATTTTATTTATCTACAGAGAAATGCATATTCAAAATAGTTAATTATTCATGTCCACCTACTGAATCCACCATCCTTTCAACTGCCAAAACATACTACTATTATAACCACATTCTTATTTATTTACCCAGGCAGAATTAAAGGCTGTTTTCCTCACTCCCTCTTCCCTTCTTTCCCAGTTGCCCGAGTTTGTTATTAGACAGGCCATGGTTGATACAATCCCAATTATCTCGACTTTCTCCTAAAGTGTGCACTCGTTCACCACAAATATAAAAGCATTGGATTGGTGTAGGCATGGGCTAGAAAGAGTATCCATATGCCAGTCATTTCCATTCAAATCCATGAACAGGTGCACACCTCGGGAGAAAGGAGATTATTGGGACGGACCTAATGTTCTAACATAATACTTTAGAGAGAGGGTGCAGCACTGGGATATGAGATATGACCTGGGATATGTCTCAAAAGCATTTCGTGGATTCATCACGCGTCTCATTAATTCCTTGATGAATCGCCTCTTTAAAAAGAAAATGTTTTTAAAACACATTGGAAGAGAAGATCCAACTACCTCCTCCCCTCAGACCTTCTCCTCCAATGCATTTTGAGAAAGAATCGATGAATCAAGGACGCAAGGAATCAAGGAAATACTTTTGAGATTCATTTCAGTAACCATAACAGAAGGGATAGTAGTCATTGGAATGGCAGTTCTAAAGGCAGGGCTGTAAGACTCTCCCTGGCATCAGGCTATAGGAGCATACATGCACTCCCATTGCTCTGACACCCATAGAATATATTAAGCTGTTGGTTTTTCTGAGTAAATATGTAAAATATAATCATAAATCAGATTCAAGTATTGCAGGTTTAAAGCAACAAAGCCAAGTAATCTTTCAAATACATTACGTAGCATCACTGAGCAAAATCTTTAAGTTACGTTTACCCCACACTAGGCTAAATCAATCCACTTCAAGTAGTGCACTAGTTCTCAAATACCCCTCAGACTTGATAAGTTGCTAGGCCATATATTAAACAACAAAGTAACATTTTAAGATAATTCCTAATAAAGCAACATGATAAGACTGCTTCAACCTATCCCCTTACTTTAAGAGTAAATCTTTCACAGTAGTCACAGTCTAAAGGCGAACTAATGAAACACTGATGCTATGGGTGAATGCAGGGGAATCCATTCTGATATTGATGTGGCTGATCCTTGATAACAGAAATACCTCCTCTGTTCAATTCAGCAGTATGGTTTCCAGTTCCCTTTGGCCAACTAGTAGTAACACTAAAACTAGTAGAGTAACTACTACCTAAAATGAACAGTGAAAATAATCCAGATCAAATGTGTAGATAAGAGAATTGATCACAGCTATTGGCCCATTTCTTTCAAAAAGGCACTAACAGATATCGACAACTGAGACTATTGATAGAACTATTAAGACACATTCAACTGAAATGCTGGTGGGATGGTGAGGGGTGTTGCTTCCAAAAGGTGTAGGGGTTTGGTCTTATTTGGCATTAAGAAGATCACATCCATATTCCCTAGTCTCATCCCACTCCTGTTGTGACCCTAAAGGATGGCCATCCAGCTGTCCACAGATGGACCTCTCTGACACGCCACAGAATCAATCAGTGGTCTCTCACTGGTCAGTCATCGTCACTTTCACTGCCAGACTCACTTAACTGCAGGTCATTCTCTGTAAAAAAAGGGGAAGTACGAACATCATAAAACCATGTCACAATTCTATCCTTATGGAGTTTGGCATAGGTCTAACTAGTACAGTATAGCCTATATCCACAGCAATGCAAATAGAAATTCTGATCTAGCAATGCAAATATAAAATTGTTCGATTTAACATTGAAGTATTCAAACTATATCCTAAATACTGAGGAGAGGGAGGGAGACAGAAATAAAAAATAAAACGGAATGAATGAACTTACTTAGCGTACTCATGAGGTGTCCTCCACCCCGAGGTGGTGAGGAGATGGTGGTGGTGGTAACGGTGGTGAGGATGGGCATGCCCTGGTGGGGTGGTGGCGCTGTGAGGGGACCCCCAGAGGGGCCGGGGGGAGGCGGGTGCCGGGACTCGTCCTCAGAATCACTACTGCTGGAGCTGTCCCCACTACTGGAGGAGGAGCTGTGGGAGTCTGAGGACGAGTCCCCACTACTCATCTGGTCCATGACCTTCGCCTCCGCCATTAGCTCTGGTGTGCACGGACACACACAGACAGGAAGACACACCGACACATGCGGACAGACACAAAAACAGTGACTGACGTCACCTCTGACCTTGAATCACAACACAATCCAAGAGGATTTACAAAAAGTAATTGTTCCATTTATATGACCATGGACTACAATCTAGATCAGGCCTGGGTATTTATATGACCATGGACTACAATCTAGATCAGGCCTGGGTATTTATATGACCATGGACTACAATCTAGATCAGGCCTGGGTATTTATATGACCATGGACTACAATCTAGATGGTTTGAGATTAGGACAGCTATTACACGTGACACTATACCAGGGCTCTAAAGTGCAACTAATTTGTTTCCAAGTGCCCTGGAGAAAAAAGCGAATGCAGATTCACTAGCGTGGTTGCACCATTACTACAGCGAAAACAACTTGCTTCTAGCCCAACCAGGTCAAAAGACCTGACCCATATTACCCACATCTGTGCCCCCAAATGTTACCAAATATTTGGGGGCACAGAAAGAAAGGAAAAGGGATAGCTTCTTCAGGAGATCAATGATCATAGCAATGAAAGAATGACAGATGTCTTCATCACAAACCTGACGTTTTTAAAGAGACCGTGTACAATTTTCAATGTAATGCATCTCAATAGGAAAATAGTGAATTTTTGCTTTTATAATAAATTAATGTCTTTACAGTGTTACATATTAGTTTCTAGGGCACAACATGTGCTTCAACAGTAGCCAGATATAATATAGGCTGTATCTTATTTTCTGGTGTTCCTACATTTAATGTGGTGCTCCTAACTTTAAGTTGGGAGTAGAGGTCTGTGCAGGACTGCTTTATTCATCACGCTCCCCGCCCACAAAGGCAGCCTACTCTATTTCATTGAGACCACACATAATGTATACTAGGCACACTTGACCTCGCACACCCAACTAGGAGAGGAGAGGTAGGCTACGACACTTGAAGCAGCAAATTGTGACGCAATAAACGCAATAAAGATGTGCTTTTAATACAATAGGTAGGCTAACGCATACAAAGCAGAAAGACAACCATTTCCAAATAATCTGTGGGACAACAAAATGCTTTCATCTGTTTGACCGCCCACTCCCAACCGTAGCATGAAAAAGTGACGACCGCGCCACATTGATCTCTGTCCGGACCCGCAAGTCCCGCGGGAATGTAGCCCTCTAGTTGTGAGCACCAGTGCTACCAATTAAAGTTTTTAATTTAGAGCCCTGTGCATTACTGATGGTCTACATACCTCTCTCAATGTCATCCATGGGGGAGGCAGGGGACATCTTCTCTTTGGGAGGAGAGCTCTTGGAGCCTGCTGGGGTTTTGCTGCTGCTGCTAACACTAGGCTTCATCTGCTGGCTCAGACGACTGGTCTGCTGCTCTATACGAGACTGGATCTTACTGCTGCCTTCAGCCCTGACAACACACACACACACACAGTTTATAGCTCCTAACTACATAAGTAATAAAAATCTGAATGACAAGTGAATCTGGACAGCCCAGGTAACCAAGGAAACAGAAGGATGCAGTTTGAAACAGAGTTACTGTCCATTAAGAAATGATAATTTTCCATTGCACTAATGTTTTGCTACAGTGTGCCCAAATAAACACAAGTCGACCCTAGTCTGTCCACCCACCTGGTCTTCTTGACTGCAATGTTGCTGTTGAGTTTCTCCAGACGGTACTCTCCTGTATCATGGTTTACAATGAGAATACATTCCTTCATATAAGGCCTCTTGGATCCTTTGAAGACTGTTACAGGGGCAGTGGATCCCTGGGGAAAATCAAGGAAATATGTTCATTTCTGGATATCAAGAGTAAAAGGGGGGAAAACAATCAAAATGTGCACTTTTCAATAATCACCTGTAAAATACATGATAATGCTTAATTCTTACCTCCAGATTGGGCAATGTGATGGTAACTTGTTCTCCCTTTCCCACCTCCAGTTCTCCCTCACAGGAGGTGTCAATGGAGGCTGGTTTGAAGTCATCTGAATCAAAGAGATAAGAGAACAGTATAAGTTCCAAACTACTGAATTACACAGCAACATTATACAAGCAGACTGTAGACTCCACACAAAAACACTCTTGGTTTGGTTAGTTCTGACAGAATGAAGTTTCAGTCGCCACTGTTCACCTACAGATGGTGCCACAAGGCCACTATTGTTGCTAACAAACTGCATACCAGCAGCAAGTGATGCGAACCAAAAGCCCAATCAAAAGTACGAAAATGTGATAAATGTTTAAAGGTGGATCACTGTTAATAAAGTGACAGCGATTTAGACAAACAAGTTAGCTATTTCATTTAAAACTAATATTTTGGGGTTTTAACTAACTAGCTATCCATTGGCATACGTTAGCAAGTTAGCTAGCTAGCAAGTATGATCAAAATGCCACTTACATCGCACCGTGTGGTAAGCACCTTTGGGTTGTTTCTCAAATGTTTCGCCTAATTTCAAAACATGTTCTTGACTGTCAAAGTGTGAGTATGTTGTTCCATTCATATTCTAATCAAAGTTTTCAATCATATGTTAATAACAGTAAACTTTCCACGTCCATTCGATACCATCTACCACAGAACGAGCCAACTCACTTCTAGAGCTAAGTTCTGCCCTTCCTTCGTTGTGATTGATCAGACATTGATCTAGTTGCTTTTTTTGATTCGTGTAAATACCTGTCAATCAACATTTGGAGAATTTCAGGCGGACGTTGCTTCAGAGCTCATGTCACATGGCATGGTTTGCTTAAATAACCGTGCTGAGAATTTCTTCGTCATAACTGTACGAGTGTTTTATATTCATGGAGCTTCTATATGACAACGTCACACAGAACAGAGCGTCTATGGCCGGCTCCAAATGAGCGATGAGCCTCTAAGTAGACAAACACAGGCAGCCAAACAACATGATCAATTCTTGGTTAGAGCTTTTCATTACGCTAGCCTATATTAAAACCAACATATAGCCCTGGCCAGTATGTCATTCTTTTTTTCATTTTTAAGAATCTACCAACCCTGCCATTTATATATATATATATATATTTATTTTTTTACATAACAGCATTAGGCCTATGTTTGCATTGCTGAATGAAAATAGAATAAGGTATTCTCAAGACAATGAGAGACATCTTGATACAGTAGCCTAGTAGGCCAATACACTGAGCAGGTGGTCTAAGTAATGAATTAGTAACAGTTGTTTGCTAGTGTCTAAAAACCCGCTATGGTAATGGACTAGCTGAGTTTACAGGGCTCTTCCCCCTAAATCTGGGGAAATAAGCTCTTTTCCTTTCCTAAACTGAATCCTAATCCTTCAATGCCTGCTGTGTCTCTACTTTTGCTGTATCTGTACAAGCCAAGCCATATGTAACCCCTTGAAACAGTAGGCTAGAGTAGAGGATGTAAGTTTAGAGAAAGAGAATATGAAGATTATGCTTGTCAAGACCATAATGACAACATTTGTAACTGTTTATCCAGTGTCAATTTCCCCAATTACTTCACAGAGAGAAAGGTTGGAGTGCCAATCCCATCTGCTTTGTCTGGATGTTGTTGTTGGAAAATTAGGTCAAGTGTGGTGTGTTACTGTAAATGACAACCCGAGAGAGAGAGAGAGAGAGAACAAGGGAGGGAACGAGGGAGAGGGAACGAGGGAGGGGTCGAGGGAGAGAGAACAAGGGAGGGAATGAGGGAGTGAAAACAAGGGAGGGAACGAGGGAGAGAGAATGGGCAATATAATGAAAGAGAAAGGATGAGGTGAGGTTAGAGGGATAAAAGGACTATAGAGATATAATGGTAGGGTGGTAAAACTTAAATGTTCAACTTCTCATAATGGTATTGCCTATTGGTGGGCCACAAAGGATGTTCCCCCATGTGCAGTACGTTAACACCCAGGCAGGGAGAGAGAGAATACCCCAGGCCCCCTTCTTCACTATAGGATCCAGTGTCAGGCTTTAGTGTAACAGGATATTGCAGGCCGAGTGGCCAACTATACACTAAGATATGTCCATTCTAAATCAGGTTTCATCTACTATTGTGAGCGGAATGGAGCATTAATCTGCCTAAGGCCCCATGGCAATAGTGTAATAAATGAAACAAAACAACAACACAATGTAACAGTGTGATAAATGTGTATTACACATTTTCTAATTGTCACTGGACATAATCAAGGATCTTCCCCTTGTTTTAAATTTTCGCCTAAAATGACATACCCAAATCCAACTGCCTGTAGCTCAGGACCTGAAGCAAGGATATGCATATTCTTAATACCATTTGAAAGGAAACACTTTGAAGTTTGTGGAAATGTGAAATTAATGTAGGAGAATATAACACATTAGATCTGGTAAAAGATAATACAAAGGAAAAAACAATTTTTTTAGCATTTTTTTGTACCATCATCTTTGAAATGCAAGAGAAAGGCCATAATGTATTATTCCAGCCCAGGCACAATTTAGACTTTGGCCACTAGATGGCAGCAGTGTATGTTTTAGACTGATCCAATGAACCATTGGATATCTGTTCAAAATGTTGTATCAAGACTGCCCAAATGTGCCTTATTGGTTCATTCATACATTTTGAAGTCCATAATTGGGCACTCTCCTCAAACAATATCATGGTATTCTTTCACTGTAATATCTACTGTAAATTGGACAGTGCAGTTAGATGAACAATAATTTAAGCTCTCTGCCCATATCAGATATGTCTATGTCCTGGGAATTATTTTTGTTTCTTATAACCTCATGCTAATCACATTAGCCTACTTTAGCTCAACCGTAGACCTACATGATACATTTAGATTTCTTGTGGCCCCCACCCCTATCAAAGTTGCCTATCCCTGCTGAAGAAAGGCATGACTTTACAATTTAAATTACAAAAAATGTAGGAATTCAGTGTATTGTTGTTTTGGATATTGTCTAGGTCTGGGCTATGTCATGAATGTCCACAAGAACACAAGTCCTCCTGGTTTTGACCCTTGCCTGTTTCTGGACTCTGTACCTGCCTGCCTGACCATTCTGCCTGCCTTGACCATGAGCCTCTCTGCCACTCTGTACCTCCTGGAATCTGATCTGGTTTTGACCTTTTACCTGTCCACAACCATTCTCTTGCCTACTCCTTTTGGATTAATAAACATTGTAAGACTCCAACCATCTGCCTCCACTGTCTGCATCTGGGTCTCGCCTTGTGTCATGATAGTTCTGTTGCAAAGTGAAACTTCCCCCCAGTCTGAGGTCCTGAGCGCTCTGGAGCATGTTTTCATCAAGGATCTCACTGTACTCTGCTCTGTTCATCTTTCCCTTAATCCTGACTAGTATCCCAGTCCCTGCCACTGAAAAACATCCCCACAGCATGATGCAGCCACCACCATGGTGCCAGGTTTCCTCCAGATGTGACACTTGGCATTCAGAGTTCAATCTTGGTTTCATCAGACCAAAGAATCTTGTTTCTCATGGTCTGAGATCTTTAGGTGCATTTTGGCAAACTCCAAGCGGGCTTTCATGTGCCTTTTACTGAGGAGTGGCTTCCGTCTGAACACTCTACCATAAAGGCCTGATTGGTGGAGTGCTGACGAGATGGTTGTCCTTCTGGAAGGTTCTCCCATCTCCACAGAGGATCTCTGGAGCTCTGTTAGAGTGATCATCGGGTTCTTGGTCACCTCCCTGACCAAGGCCCTTCTCCCCCGATTGCTCAGTTTGGCCGGGCGGCCAGCTGTAGGAAGAGACTTGGTGGTTCCAAACTTCTTCCATTTAAGAATAATGGAGGCCACTGTGTTCTTTGGGACCTTCAATACTGCAGACATTTTTTGTTACCCTTCCCCAGATCTGTGCTTTGACAAAATCCTGTCACAGAGCTCTACGGACAATTCCTTTCAACCTCATGGCTTGGTTTTTGCTCTGACATTCACTGT
This sequence comes from Salvelinus sp. IW2-2015, assembly GCF_002910315.2. Taxonomy (NCBI): domain Eukaryota; kingdom Metazoa; phylum Chordata; class Actinopteri; order Salmoniformes; family Salmonidae; genus Salvelinus; species Salvelinus sp. IW2-2015. Next base: position 32,733,434 of record NC_036875.1, on the reverse strand, counting down.
CAACTGTGGGACCTTATATAGACAGGTGTGTGCCTTTCCAAATCATGTCCAATCAATTGAATGTACCATAGGTGGACTTCAATCAAGTTGTTGAAACATCTCAATGATGATCAATGGAAACAGGATGCACCTGAGCACAATTTTGAGTCTTATAGGAAAAGGTCTGAATACTAATGTAAATAAAGTATTTCTGTTTTCTATTTTTAATTCATGTGCAAACATTTCCACAAACCTGTTTTCACTTTGTCATTATGGGGTATTGTGTGCAGATTGATGAGGGGGGAAAAAATCTTTTTATCCATTTTAGAATAAGGCTGTAATGTAATTTTATTTAGAAAAAGTCAAGAGGTCTGAATTCATTCTGAATGCACTGTATGATCAGAACTATTTTCTAAGTAAGAGAACACCGATGTGGCCTGCTCCCAAGGACTGTGGGCTCTCTTTCTCCGTGGCCGACGTGAGTAAGACATTTATGCATGTTAACCCTTGCAAGGCTGCTGGCCCAGACAGCATCCCTAGCCACGTCATCAGAACATGTGCAGACCAGCTGGCTGGAGTGTTTACGGAGATATTCAACCTCTCACTATTTCAAGATGTCCACCATGTCCACCAAAGCAAAGATAACTAAACTAAATTACTATCGCCCAGTAGCACTCACTTCTGTCATCACAAAGTGCTTTGAGAGGCTAGTTAAGAATCATATCACCTCCACCTTACCTTCAATTTGCATACCACCCCACAGATGATGCAATCACCATCACACTGCACACTGCCCTATCCCATCTGGACAAGAGGAATACCTTTGTAAGAATGCTGTTCATTGACTACAGCTCAGCCTTCAACAACATAGTACCCTCCAAGCTCATCATTATGCTCGGGGCCCTGGGTCTGAACCCCGCCCTGTGCAACTGGATCCTGGACTTCCTGACGGGCCGCCTCCAGGTGGTGAATGTTGGAAACAACACCTCCACTACGCTGATCCTCAACACAGTGGCCCCACAAGGGTGAGTTCTCAGCCCCTTCCTGTACTCCCTGTTCACCCATGACAGTGTGGCCATGCACGCCTCCAACGCAATCATCAAGTTTGTTCAGTAGTAGGCCTGATTACCTGATTACCAACAATGACGACACAGTCACAGGGAGGAGGTGAGGGCCCTGACGGAGTGGTGGCAGGAAAATAACCTCTTCCTTAACGTCAACAGAAAGAAGGAGCTGATTGTGGACTTCAGGAGACAGCAGAGGGCGCACGCCCCCATCCACATTGACGGGACAACAGTGGAGAAGGTGAAACGCTTCAAATTCCTTGGCGTGCACATCACTGACAATCTGAAATGGTCCACCCACACAGACAGTGTGGTTAAGAAGGCGCAACAGCGCCTCTTCATCTTCTGGGGGCTGAAGAAATTTGGCTTGTCACCATAAACACTTTCAAACTTTTACAGATGCACCATTGAGAGCATCCTGTCGAGCTGTATCACTGCCTGGAACAGCAACTGCACTGCCCACAACCGCAGAGCTCTCCAGAGGGTGGTGCGGTCAGCCCAACGAATCACCGGGGGCTCACTGCCTGCAATCCAGGACACCTAGACTACCCGATGTCACAGGAAGGCCAAAAAGATCATCAAGTACATCAACCAACCGAGCCACGACCAGTTCACCCCGCTATCATCCAGAAGGCGAGGTCAGAACAGGTGCATAAAAGTTGGGACAGAGACTGAAAAACAGCTTCTATCTCAAGGCCATCAGACTTTTAAATAGCCATCACTAGCCGGCCTCCACCCAGTACCCTGCCCTGAACTTAGTCACTGTCTCTTACCTTGCTACCACCTGGTTACTCAACCCTGCACCTTAGAGGCTGCTGCCCTATGTACATAGCACATCACCAAGAAACTATCATGGTTCAAACACACTAAGACAGTCGTGAAGAAGGAACGACAAAGCCTATTCCCCCTTAGGAGACTGAAAAGATTTGGCATGGGTCCTCAGATCCTCAAAAAGTTCTACAGCTGCACCATCGAGAGCATCCTGACTGGTTCCATCACTGCCTGGTATGGCAACTGCTCGGCCTCCGACCACACTACACTACAGAGGATAGTGTGTACGGCCCAGTACATCACTGGGGCCAAGTTTCCTGCCATCCAGGACCTCTATATCAGGCAGTGTCAGAGGAAGGCCATAAAAATTGTCAAAGCCGTACCGGAGCGCCGAGTGGAGGTCCAAAAGGCTTCTCAACAGCTTCTACCCCCAAGCCATAAGACTCCTGAACAGCTAATCAAAGGGCTACCCAGACCCCTCTTTTACGCTGCTGCTAATCTGTGTATAATCTATGCATAGTCACTTTAACTCTACCTACATGTACATATTACCTCAGTTACCTCAACTAACCGGTGCCCCCACACATTGACTCTGTACCGGTACCCCCTGTATATAGCCTCGCTTGTTATTTTACTGCTGCTGTTTAATTACTTTTTACTTTTATTTTCTATTTATCAATTTTTTACTGAACACTTATTTTTCATTTTGTTTCTTAACTTCTTAAAGCATTGTTGGTTAAGGGCTTGTAGGTAAGCATTTCACAGTAAGGTCTACACCTGTTGTATTTGGCGCATGTAACAAATAACATTTGATTTGAGGAGGAGAAGTAGGAGCAGCAGTAGCAGCGTCAGGAGGAGGAAAAGTAGGAGCAGCAGTAGCAGTGGCAGGAGGAGAAGTAGGAGCAGCATTAGCAGTGGCAGGAGGAGGAGAAGTAGGAGCAGCAGTAGCAGAGGCAGCGGCAGGAGGAGACGGAGGACGAGCTGCAGATGCAAAGAGAAAAAGAGGGGGGAGAGACGGAGAGACGGAGGAGGAGCCGCAGCATCAGAGTGAGGATAGTGATGCTGAGCCACAATCCTTTGCCAAGAGACAAGTCCCCCCCAGAAACCAATAACTCACTAGACCCAGGTCAAACAACGCGACTAAAGTTAAGTCACTCAGAAAAATGTATCATAACTATCGAGTCAGTCAAGTCCTTCACCAACCTCACATCACTAGTGTGTGTGTTTGACGTTATTGTTGTAAGTTATTATGCCTTGGAAAATAAAGGCGTTGTTCAAGTATGAATGTCTGTAAAACATTGTTTTCCAGTCATATCCAATACCAGGAGTATCAAACTCCAGTATTTTAATAAGGCTGTGACTGCATGTACTGTATGTATAGAATTGTAACATCAATGGTTACACATTGTAACTCTGCAGTAGACTAAAACACTTGATTTAAGTAGTTAAATGCTGATTTGTAATTCAAATGTATAGGACTAGAATTTAAAAAAACAGTTAATTGCACTTCCTATGCATCATGTAAATACTGCACAGGATAAGCGTAGTATTTCATCAAATGAGACATAATTTCAACCAGAAGAGAATGTGAACCAATTCCAGTAGAGAATGTGAAAAGGTTTATTGAAAGATGTTCATTATTTAGTTAATATTTATTAGATTATGAGAATATAATATAATAATATTTATTAGATTATGAATACAAGTTCAATCTGTACTTCAGTGCACATCTGGTGTTCATTATAAAAACAGAGGAAGAAAGAGGAGGTAGGTAGAGAGGTGTGAGAAAGAGTGTAAAATACAGAAGGGGAAAGAAGTAAGAATAGGGGAGCAGGGAAGACAGCATGTTTAATGAATTACAGTGCTACCCTAATATTATCTTAGTTCATCACAATTACATAATAGTGTCTCTAGCGGTGTCTCCTAACAACCTTGGGCCCCCAGTTAACCCGAAGGTTATCTTAAGAGCGGGTGAGGTGGTGATGACGGGACTGGGGGTTGGCATCCTCTCTCACATCAAAACATACCTGCAGACGAGAGACAGATGTAGAGAGAGATAGAGAGCATGATTAAGCCTTGTGTTTTTTTTATTCTAACACTGTCAGTCATCATAATCATCATGAGGTTAAATGCAAAACTGACCTTGGATCATTAACTCTAGGACTACTACATCCCTATGTCTATTTCAATGTAAAGCATCTCTTTAGTAACACTTCCTGTTGACTCAGCCAAGTGACCTCTCGCCTCTGTGATCATGCTATGTCAGGCAGGCCAGAAGGGGAGAGGTTCAGACACAGCTGATATAACCTAGAGGGTTTAGGGAGCAGGGGGAAGAGGCATGAAGTGAGGGAGGGAGACTGAGGAAATAAGGTATTTAAAGAGACAACGTGTTCAACAGGATGTTTGTCTGTGTTTTCATCTGGTGTCCACACTCAGTGGCTGCAGAGTACTTTATACTGAAACACACACACACACATAATAATGGAGTATCTTACTATTCTCCATGGTTGGTCCTCTTGCCTATTCTTTGAAGGTGGAAGGCGCACAGCCCACAATTATACACCAGAGCTTCTTAAAGGCGCCTGTTTTGGTTTTGTGCAGACATCACCCTTACCTGAACAGCACCCTTACTGAGAAGTAGAAGGAGAGTGGAGAGAAACTGGGAATTGAATAACTGCAGTTGACATGGCTAAGTAAATGGAAAAAATACTATTTTATTGCAATGTGGGTGGCTCTTAAAAGAGCCTTTGTTTGTGCATAGTGTAGTCTATGGCACAAGGTCTTGCCAGGGAACAGCACCATCCTCAAAGAAGTAGGAGGTGAAGGTGTCCCGTACACGGATGGTCTCCTGGGCAGCGTTGTTGGCCTCCATCCTGGCAACATCCTGCAGAGTGGCAGACCTCTCCTCTGGCACGTGGCGGTGAGCTGCAGGTCCCCTCCTGGTCCTCGTGAAGTTTGCAGGACACGGGTAGCCTTCACATACGCCTCTGTGTTAGCAGGGTGGACCCTGATGACTCGCCGGTACATCCACCACTGGGACGCAAGAATGCCGAAGGTGCACTTGACGGTCTGCCTGGCTTGGGAGAGGCGGTAGTTTAAGATCCTGTTCCTTCTGCCGATGTTCGCTCCAGGGAAGGGACGCATGAGGTTTCTCTGGAGTGGAAAGGCCTCATCTCCCACAAGGACATGGGGCTGTCTTCGGGAGGTCCAGGGTCCCATCTCTGAGGGCCTGACCAAAGGCAGATTTGGCCAGAGTGCCTCCGTCGATATTAATATAGGCTATTGTCTCACTCATGATATATTTATCGATCGATAAAAACATGTCAGGATTCTAAAATTGCTTGACAATATTTACCTTAGACAAATAGCGAGACGTTCAGCTGGACAAATAGCTAGCCGAAATGTTGTGTCTTCCCTTGCAATGCAAGATCCCATCCTGTACAGCAGGTCATCGAACTGGGCTTTATCAAGCCTGAAATAGCCCTGGAACATCACATAGTCAAACCGCAGCTCCTGCACCAGATGATGGTACTCTCCATACCGGCTGCGGGACATCAGGATGTGGTGAACCCACATGGAGCGCCGTTGCTGCAGGTTCCAACGTTTATAGATCGCTGCAAAAAATGCCCCGTGTACACTAGCACATGCTCCCGAAACACCGCTTCCCATTCATTTTAAAAGGACGGAAAGCGATGAGAAGCGGAGAGGGTGGGGGACCATTGGGTGGAGCGAACGTGGCGTGGTAGGCGGTGAAAAAGTTAATAATTTCTCAACTTTATGGAAATCACCAGCGGCGACCACCGGCGATGACCAATCATATCGAGTGGTTCCCATGACGAATTTTACGCTTTGCGACCCATCGCTGGAGACTTTCTTCAGCAAAGATGGGTGACAAAAATACTCTGATGGAAGCAAATGTAAGTAATTATAACGTCATGACGAGTCATGCAAAAAATTACAGCTGAGAGGAAAATGTTAGTTAATGTAGAGACAAACGATTATGCATATGTTTTGTCATAAAGTTAATTCACGAAAATCGCTATTTAGCAAGTTAGCTGACTAGCTAACATTTGCCAGCTAGCTAACTAGTTTTATGGGTGTTGTGACATGAATAAAAAATTGTAATTCGTGTTGTTTAATGTTTTAGAAAAGCAGCAAACCAGGCTGTCGTCTTGTGAAACAGTGGATGTAAAGAATCTAGATAGCTAAAACATTTACTGCAAGTTTTAGGTACAAATTTGTAAGCTTGCCTTGCTGATATTTCCCTTGCAATGCAGCTGAAGTAACATAGCTAACTATTTTCTTGATTATTGTGTAGTGGAGGATAAAAAATACCTGTATGCCTATGGATGTGTAGCCGATCTGTGTATGGACCCTAAAACGTTTGGTATAAATATTAGTTCAGAACCTAGCTATGAACATCAGCTATCATAGCCTGTTGTATCGACTTCAAAATAGTCTGAATGGCATTAATGAAGCCTATGGATTAAGTAAAATATAACATTATTCTGCCAAGGATGCAAGTCTTATATACATGTAGTTATTACCAAGCATAAGATCCTGTCACAAGTGTAGAGAGGAGTAGGCAGGAGGCAGTTGCAGTTGCAGGTTTAGAACTACTGAGTTTATTAAAGCACTATAATTCTAAAAGCGGGACGAAACCCAAAGTACAAAATAATAAAGTACTCAGGAAATAGTAGGAGAGATTCCTCTCAAGGAAAACTAGCAACATTTACAATGACCGACAAAGACAAATGACAGAGTTTGTATACAGTGATAGATTGGGGATTGGAACCAGGTGTGTGTAATGATGACGAGACAAGTCCGGGGTTGATGAGTGAAGGGCGTTTGCCAGCAGCAGGTTCGGAGGGAGCTAGAAGGCCGGCGACACCGAATGCCTGAGCTGGACAGGAGGGGGAGCCAAAGCGAAGGCTGGTGTGACAGATCCTCACATTGTAGCCTGTACATTGAATATATTCACTGATCATGTACTCTACCTTGGCAAATAAAGGTACGGTTCAGACATGAATGTCTGTGAGACATTATTTTTCCGTCATATCCAATACCAGGAGTGTCAAACTCCAATCTTTGAATGATGCTGTGTCTGCATGTATTACAATTATACACTTCAACAGCATTTACCGATCCTGGTCCTGGGACATGAATGGTTACACATTTTAACTATGCAATAGACTAGAAACATGATTTAAGTAATTAAAGGCTGATTTGTAATTCATATATACAGAAACAGAATTTAAAAAACAGGACACTACCCTTCCTATGCATCATGTGCAGTTTACATACACTTCGGTTGGAGTCATTAAAACTCGTTTTTCAACCACCCCACAAATTTCTTGTTAACAAACTATAGTTTTGGCAAGTCGGTAAGGACATCTACTTTGTGCATGACACAAGTAATTTTCCTAACAATTGTTTACAGACAGATTATTTCAATTAAAATGCACTGTATCACAATTCCAGTGGGTCAGAAGTTTACATACACTAAGTTAACTGTGCCTTCAAACAGCTTGGAACAATCCAGAAAATGATATCATGGCTTTAGAAGCTTCTGATAGGCTAATTGACATAATTTGAGTCAATTGGAGGTGTACCTGTGGATGTATTTCAAGGCCTACCTTCAAACTCAGTGCCTCTTTGCTTGACATCATGGGAAAATTAAAATATATCAGCCAAGACCTCAGAAAAAGAAATGTGGACCTCCACAATTCTGGTTCATCCATGGGAGCAATTTCCAAACGCCTGAAGGTACCACATTCATCTGTACAAACAATACGGGACCATGCAGCCGTCATACCGCTCAGGAAGGAGACGCGCTCCTAGAGATGAACGTACTTTGGTGTGAAAAGTGCAAATCAATCCCAGAACGACAGTAAAGGAACATGTGAAGATGCTGGAGGATACAGGTACAAAAGTATCTATATCAACAGTAAAATGAGTCCTACATCGACATAACCTGAAAGGCCGCTCAGCAAGGAAGAAGCCACTGCTCCAAAACTGCCATAAAAAAGCCAGACTATCGTTTGCAACTGCACACTATTGTTTTCACTATATATTTTACCTCTTGGGGACTTTCACTGCTATGCGGATGACACACAGCTGTACATTTCAATGAAACATGGTGAAGCCCCAAAATTGCCCACGCTGAGAAGCCGTGTTTCAGACTAAGGAAGTGGATGGCTGAAACTTTCTCGTTTAAACTCGGACCAAAACAAGAGATGCTTTTCTAGGGGGTCCAGAAACAAAGAGATCTTCTGTTAAATCTGACAATAATCTTATGGTGTAAAAAAAACAAAACAAAAAACACAAACCACAAAGAACTGCGATTTGAGTGTTGAAGTTGAAGAGAGGTGGGGATTGATTGAGACATGTTTGGCAGAGCGTTTGAGGGTGTTTGGGATTGACGGGGTTTGAGTTGAGTGCAGAATGCTTGGTTGTGAGTAGAACGGTTTGAGGACTGTTTGTGTTAAAGTCGTCTCAAATAAAACTGTGAAGGACTTTGGCGTTACTCTGGACCCTGATCTCTCTTTTGACGAACATTTCAAGACTGTTTCAAGGACAGCTTTTTTCCATCTACGTAACTTGCAAAAATCAGAAACTTTCTGTCCAAAAATGATGCAGAAAAAGTAATCCATGCTTTTGTTACTTCTAGGTTAGACTACTGCAATGCTCTACTTTCCGGCTACCCGGATAAAGCACTAAATAAACTTCAGTTAGTGCTAAATACGGCTGCTGGGAATCCTGACTAGAACCAAGAAATTTGATCATATTACTCAGTGCTAGCTTCCCTACACTGGCTTCCTGTTAAGGCAAGGGCTGATTTCAAGGTTTTACTGTTAACCTATAAAGTGTTACATGGGCTTGCTCCTACCTATCTTTCCAAGTTGGTCCTGCCGTACATACCTACACGTACGCTACGGTCACAAGACGCAGCCTCCTAATTGCCCTAGAATTCTAAGCAAAAGCTGGAGGCAGGGCTTCTCCTATAGATCTCCATTTTTATGGAATGGTCTGCCTACCCATGTGAGAGACGCAGACTCGGTCTCAACCTTTAAGTCTTTACTTAAGACTTATTCTTCAGTAGGTCATATGATTGAGTGTAGTCTGGCCCAGAGTGTGAAGGTGACGGAAAGGCTCTGGAGCAACGAACCGCCCTTGCTGTCTCTGCCTGGCCGGTTCCCCTCTCTCCACTGGGATTCTCTGCCTCTAACCCTATTACAGTGGCTGAGTCACTGGCTTACTGGTGCTCTTTCATGCCGTCCCTAGGAGGGGTGCGTCACTTGAGTGGGTTGAGTTACTGACGTGATCTTCCTGTCTGGGTTGGCGCCCCCCTTGGTTTGTGCTGTGGTGGAGATCTTTGGGCTATACTCGGCCTTGTCTCAGGATTGTAAGTTGGTGGTTGAAGGTATCCTCTAGTGGTGCGGGGGCTGTGCTTTGGCAAAGTGGGGGGTAATATCCTTCCTGTTTGGCCCTGTCGGGGGATCATCGGATGGGGCCACAGTGTCTACGGACCCCTCCTGTCTCAGCCTCCAGTATTTATGCTGCAGTAGTTTATGGTGTGTGTGGCGTGGGGCGGGGTCAGTTGGTTATATCTGGAGTACTTCTCCTGTCTTATCCGGTGTCCTATGTGAATTTAAGTATCGCTCTCTAATTCTTCCTTCTCTCTTTCTCCTCTCTCTCGGAGGACCTGAGCCTAGGACCATGCGTCAGGACTACCGGGCATGATGACTCCTTGCTGTCCCCAGTCACCTGGCCTTGCTGCTGGTCCAATTTCAACTGTTCTGCCTGCGGCTATGGAACCCTGACCTGTCCACCAGACGTGCTACTGTCCCAGACCTGCTGTTTTCAACTCTCTAGAGACCGCAGGAGCGGAGAATACTCTTAATGATCGGCTATGAAAAGCAACTGACATTACTCCTGATTATTATTTGGACCATGCTGGTCATTTATGAACATTTGAACATCTGGCCATGTTCTGTTTAATCTCACCCGGCACAGCCAGAAGAGGACTGGCCACCCCTCATAGCCTGGTTCCTCTAGGTTTCTTCCTAGGTTTTGGCCTTTCTAGGGAGTTTTTCCTAGCCACCGTGCTTCTACACCTGCATTGCTTGCTGTTTGGGGTTTTAGGCTGGGTTTCTTACAGCACTTCTGAGATATTAGCTGATGTACGAAGGGCTATATAAAATAAACTTGATTTGATTTGATTTGACATGGGACGAAGATCGTACTTTTGGAGAAATGTCCTCTGGTCTGATGAAATAACAATAGAAACTGTTTGGCCATAATGACCATCGTTATGTTTGGAGTGTCATGACGTTGGCCTGTGGGTAAGGTTTATGACCCCCCCCATAAATACCTTTCTCCCTTCCCTCTCTCTCTTGACTCGACTGGAGACTCTTGAATAGCCTTTGTTAAACATAGAGAGTCTGAGAACATCAAAACAATGGAGGAAAGGACCATATTTCAGTAATAGAACCAGTTGAAAATTTGCGTTGGTACTTAATGAATATGATGTCAGTTCGGTTGTCATCTGAGACATATGACTGACGACAGGACGACATAAACTGTATCTGGGAAAGTCTACACATTATAGTTATCAGATTCACATGGAATTGTTGTGCAATTTAAATGCAATTTAAATGAAACTATTTGTGAAAAGATTAAATGTAAATTTTGCTTCAAATGAGAGAATTGGGTTATCATAAGATTAGACTCTGCTCGTCCAGTCATGGCCCGCCCCTGTGAAGAGACATGGGTTATAAACTATGGATCACACCCTTCTCTCCTCCACTGTATAAGCCTTGACGAAAATGTAACCTCCGGTCTGGTACATTAAGATGACGGTCCGATGTCAGAAGTATTCAGATAATAACTACAGAACGAAGCTAACCTCAGCGTGAGCTCGGTTGCGAATGGTATGCAGCTTGAACTCTTATTCGCTACAGAAGTGATACCTCCTAGCCGTTGAGTTAGCAGCGGCCGCTGTAAATGTGGGCTAGGAGAGGACAGACAGAGTATTCCGTCTACCACACAACGACGACATTACAACGTTTCCCGTTCACCACCAGAGACACTCTTCAAAGGACAAAGGACTCTGTTCAACACGGCCTTCCATTTACCACCAACCTACCGAAGCGCAGCTCAGAGTAAATATTTATTGCATTTTACTTTTCCAAATGGGCGGTAATTTAGAATGCATAGGATACTGTATTTACGATAGCACAGCTTCTCCCTTTGTTCCTCAGTCTTCCCGCTCTTTCACTCAAACCCAACCCCCTTTTCTTTGTGTAACCAGCTGTCATATCTGTTCCGTCCGCTAGGGACGTTTTCCTTTATCACGAAATGTGTAATCAATGTATGGTTCATTCTGTCTATATGTAATTCTGTGTGATTAGTTAGGTATTTAGTAAATAAATAATTAAACCCAATTTTGTATTGCTGATTCAACTTGTTAGCCAGGGTTCGTGAAGATAACCAAGAATTTACAACTTTCAGATGAGACTGAAATAAGGTGACGATTAATATTGACTGCTATTGATGTAAAATATTACTAGGTCTTTAAGAGTTTATTCGAAAGATAACTGCTCTATAAATATTATTTCGTGGTGCCCCGACTTTCTAGTTAATTACATTTACATGATTAGTTCAATCAGGTAATATTAATTACAGAGAAAGGATTTTATAGAATAGCATGACATATCACTTAATCCGGCATAGCCAAAGACACGACAGGAGGAAAAAGGGGGAGGCTTGCAAGCCGAAGAACACCATCCCAACCGTGAAGCACGGGGGTGGCAGCATCATGTTGTGGGGGTGCATTGCAGCAGGAGGGACTGGTGCACTTCACAAAATAGATGGCATCATGAGGTAGGAAAATTATGTGGATATATTGAAGCAACATCTCAAGACATCAGTCAGGAAGTTAAAGCTTGGTCGCCAATGGGTCTTCCAAAGGGACAATGACCTCAAGCATACTTCAGGAAGTTGTGGCAATATGGCTTAAGGACAACAAAGTCAAGGTATTGGAGTGGCCATCACAAAGCCCTGACCTCAATCCTATAGAAAATTTGTGTGCAGAACTGAAAAAGCGTGTGCGAGCAAGGAGTTCTACAAACCTGACTCAGTTACACCAGCTCTGTCATGGAGGAATGGGCCAAAATTCACCCAATTTATTGTTGGAAGCTTGATGAAGGCTACCTGAAACATTTGATCCAAGTTAAACAATTTAAAGGCAATACTACCAAATACTAATTGAGTGTATGTGAACTTCTGACCCACTGGGAATGTGATGAATGAAATAAAAGCTGAAATAAATAATTCTCTCTACTATTATTCTGATATTTCACATTCTTAAAATAAACTGGTGATCCTAACTGACCTAAAACAGAATTTGTACCAGGATTAATTGTCAGGAATTGTGAAAAACTGAGTTTAGATGTATTTGGCTAAGGTGTATGTAAACTTCCGACTTCAACTGTAAATACTCTAAAACCGGTTCATCTCAATGTCTAACTCCCTTCATCTGCATTAATCTGAGGACACAGGATAGGTGGAGTATTTCATCAAATGAGAGACTTCATTTCAACCAGTAGAGAATGTGAAACACTTTATTGAAAGAAGTTCATTATCCAAGTGTTATAAATACATAATATATCCATTATAAATATTATAATTGTAATATTATATTATAAATACAAGTTCAATCTGTACTTCAATGCACATCTGGTGTTCATTATAAAAACAGAGGAATAAAGAGTGTAAAAGACAGAAGAGGAAAGAAGAATAAAGGAGCAGGGAAGACAGCATATGTTTAATGAAATACAGTGCTACCCTAATATTCTCTCAGTTCATCACAATTACATAAGTGTCTCTAGTGGTGTCTCCTAACCAGCCTTGAGCCCCCAGTTGGCCCGAAGGTTATCTTAAGAGCGGGTGATGACCGGACTGGGGGTTGGCATCCTCTCTCACATAAAAACTTACCTGCAGATGAGAGACAGATGGAGAGATATAGAATTTAAAAAACACAAGGCTTAATCATGCTAACACTGTCAGTCATCATAATCATCATGAGGTGTAATGCAAAACTGACCTTGGATCATTAACTCTTGGACTACTACATCTCTATCTGTATTTCAATGTAAAGCATCTTTTTTCTAATACTTCCTGTTGACCCGACCAAGTGACCTCTCACCTCTGTTCATGCTGTGTCCTCTATGTGCTAGTTCAGCTCCGGGAGGGGTTCACCGACACAGCTGATATAACCTAGAGGATTTAGGGAGAAGGGAGGTGTCCCACCCTGATCTGTTTCACCTGTCTTTGTGCTCGTCTCCACCACTCTCCAGGTGTCGCCCATGTTTCTCATTATCCCCAGTGTATTTATACCTGTGTTCTCTGTTTGTCTGTTGCCAGTTCGTCTTGTCTTACCAGCGTGTTTTCCCGTCTCCCTGCTTTCTCAAGTTCTGTTTCCTAGTTTCCCCGGTTCTGACCATTCTGCCTGCCCTGTCCCCGAGCCTGCCTGCCGTTCTGTACCTGTCTGACTTTGACCTGTTTACAAACCTCTGCCTGTCCTGAACCCGGTCCTGCCTGCCATTTTGTAACTGCCTAACCCTGACTCGTTTGCGAACCTCTGCCTTTGACCTGTCTTTTGCCTGCCCCCTGTTTGGGTCAATAAACATCTGTGACTCTAGCTGTCTGCATCTGGGTCTTATCCTGAGTTGTGGTAGGAGAAGAGAGATGAAGTGATGGAGAGAGACTGTTATTGAGAAAATAAGGTAGTTAACGACAGTGTTCAACAGGAATCTGTGTGTGTCGTGTCGTGGTAATTTCCTGTATTACTAAATGATGAGAGTTTACAAACCACACACAAGTCAGAGTTATATTTTAAACTCCATCTTTAATTATATGAGCTTCACCATAGCCCTTTGACTCTCAGATCAATTCAGTGTCTATAAATTAATTCTCTGAGAGTGCTTACAAGATCATTCTTAGTATCTTTTATAGCCAAGATACACCCCTCTCAACTCACATGACAAACCACAGATCTTAGAAACTTTACAAAGGGCCTTTCACTTGAAAGAGGAGTATCCCATAGCCAGATAGTATTAGCTATAAATTATCGTTCAGTTTGGTCTCTTAGACGAGGTTCTACTTCTCGTTCTTGGTACTTCCTATTACCAAAACATTACCTCATCCAATGGCATATATCAATTGTCAATTCTAGATACCCCCATCTCAAATACACTCCCGCTTCTCCCCACTCCTGGAGAAGCTCACTAAGGGGAGTGAACCTCTAGGTCATATACTATGAAAGTTCAACATCAGAGGGGTGGTATAATGGTTCAAGACACTGCCATACTCCTCCCCCAATGGGAAAAGGAGGGTATGACTGGCATACAGACATAGTGGAGCCCTTCACATGGTTTCACAGATATATTCACAAATGCAAGTGTCATGGCTCCTCCTCTGCATTGCAGGGGCGGTTCCTCCTGCAGGCAGAGGAGGGTCGTTAGTGATTGGAGCCACCTGGGCTCAGGGTATAAACTGTTTCACTAATCACTTCTCTCTCTCTCTCTCTCTCTGCTCCTCCAGGTATGATCCTGTTTTGTTTGTTCCTTTGTAGTTATGCATAGTTTTCACTCAGTCATATTCACACACACAGATTCACGCATCCATGCACTTTACATACACCTTACATTATACTTCCACACCTCATTCCTTTTTCTTAGTTTAAAGTTAATAGTTTGGTTTATAATAAAGAACATTTTTAATTGGCCTATACCTGTTGTTCGTGTCCCCTCATTTTTGTCACAGGCTATGAGCCGGCTTGTGACACAAGACAATGTTCAAACCTGACTTCTCCCTTTCTGATATTCTGCATATTACCAGACATGTAAAAGACAAGCCTGACCTCTCCCCTCTCTAGGCCCCAAGTGACTTTTCCCTAGAGGAGAAAGGAAAATGCAACTACCAACAGTATAGTCCAAAAGAAGACATTCTAATGACAAGTATAAGATAAATAAAACATCTTATTTATCTATGTTACCTAACTAATTCTGATTCAGCTACGACAGTGGTCTCACCTGGTATCCACACTAAGTGGCTGCAGATTACTTTATTGAAAAACATGCACAGACACACAAGGACAAACAATATAGTGTAGTTATAGAACTAATGATGTCTTACTATTCTCCGTGGCTGGTCCTCTTGCCTATTTGAAGGTGGAAGGAGCCACACCTGAGCCTGCTTACTGCCCAACACAATCCATCAATCAGATTGATACACGAGTCTGTAGGTGTGGGTTATAGGGTGTCTAATTGTTCAAGATTTTCTCAATATTAATATTAATATTAAAAGAGCCTGTTTTGTTTTTGTACAGACATCACCCTTACCTGAACAGCACCCTCACCTGAGAAGTAGAAATCAAAAGGAGAGAAACTGGGAATTTAAAAACTGCAGTTGACATCGCTAAGTAAATGGAAGAATACTCTTATTGCAATGTGGATGGCTCTTAAAAGAGCCTTTGGTTGTGCATAGTGTAGTCTATGGTTTTGCCAGGGAACAGCACCCTCTGAAGAAGTAGGAGGTGAAGATCTCCCGCACACGGATTTCCTCCCATGCTGCGTTGTTGGCCCCAATCATTGAAACATACTGTAGAGCAGCAGACCTCTCCTCTGGCACACAGTGGCGAGCTGCAGATCCCCCTCCTGGTCCTCGTGTCCATCCTCATGAAGTTATGCACGACACAGGTAGCCTTCAAACGCCTGAATTCCTCCAGGAGGCAGTCCCAGATGGCTCTGGTCACCCAACCTTGCAGTGCCCTACACGGTAACTGTAGGCAATCGTTTTGAAGGAATCTCCAGTTACAAGGTATCTGTAGGAATATGGAAGATAATGTCATTATTAGACTTTTACATCACCAGGTCATTGTGGATTACTTAAGTATAATAATTCGTATAACAAATCATGATAACATTTTGATGGATAGATGCATGTGCACACGCATGTGACAATAGCAGGATCATATCAAGGATTGCATCACAAATTAATCATAAATACCACTTGAAGCTTGATGATGAGTTGATCATTTGAATCAGAGCTAAGGCAAAAACAGGTCCAGTCCCCACGACCAGGACTGAGAACCACTGCTCTTCATTGGGACCTCTTTATCTGCAGGCAGGCTTTCACAGCTCTCTGTATCTGAGGACAGAAAACCACACAAGAAACAGACATCATTATACTCAAATTAGACCACACTGAATATTATGTTACTATTATTTCCATCCTCACTTCTAGGGACTGGAACTACACTAAAGTACCTGCTCTATCCAAAATAGCCTACTTTCTCACTGACAGTTGGGGCTGCTATCCTTTCACCCTCCTCCATGGCTGTTAGCTAGCTACCTACAAATGCATTTGGAGTTTGTTTTGTTACAGTGATAAATACATCAAGATAGCTAGCTATATGATGTTAGGTAGCTGTGATATTTAAGTAACTTAGCTAGCTATCTATACAGTATGTCAAGTTGTCTAGATAGCTAGCTAGCTACATTAGCAGCTTGTTTGACCTGCACTGTAGCTAGTTAGCTAATAATATGTCTTATTTTATTTATTTTTTCAAAATGTATTTACTTACATGAATAGGTTCTCCCAGCCATGTGGACGATTGGAAACAGGGCAACAAAGTGTGTTTGTCACCAGAGCTTTTTAGAGCATATTACTTTTTACCTGTGAATAAATTCATGAAATGGATAATGGATTAAACTATTTACCCATTTAATAACCAGACCTTCATACAAACTTGCTATGCTGAATTCTTGACGAACAATCGAACTGCTGCCATTAGCTGCCAGCACGCTCAAGCGACCCACTCACGCAACAATTTACCGCGTGCTAGTCATTGTTACCAGTTACATTACATGGGATGTGAAAAATCACGAGCATCATGCTCTCTTCCGTGTAAAGAAATTTGACTGCAAACAGAGATCAGTATATAATGATGAGCTGTTCATGTCTCAATGGGAGTCGTCCTAAAAGTGGGAAGACAGGCGACAAGCTTAGGTCCAAAATAAGCCAATAGAAACACATTGGGCTTATTTTGAACAGATTTTGGCGAGAGTGAAACATCTCGCTTCGCCTCTTCCTCTCTGCTGCGTTTCCCTGCCAAGGCTCGCTTTGTGACTGACAGGCGCCTATCCTATCAATAGATCGCTAGAAGATGCATATTGTTCATTATAGTGGGAGAGGGCTTGACAGACTAGCTAATTGAAAATGAAAAGTAGCATAGTTAATATGAAGTGGAAAACACTGGTATTGTCAGTCACTCAATTAGCCATTTCAGCTAACAAATCTTTGATTGGTAAATTAGTCCATTGATTTTGTTAGTCACTCTCACTCGGGTATCATTAACATGGATGTAAGTCTTGCCAAAATTTGTAGACTTGCATGAAATTAGCTTTAAACGTGCAAAAATGTCTCTCCACCCCATGGCAAAATGGGTAGATTTGCAGAAAATTAGCTGTAAAACTGTAGATTTAAAAGAAAAAATCTCTGCCTCTTGGCAAAATGTGTAGAATTTCAGGAAATTAACTTTAAAATTGAAATGTTTATCTCTGCTGTCAAAAGGGGGGCCACAAAAATGTTTTGCTCACAAGGTGGGGGGTCCCCCAACCAAATATTTTAGCTTAGGGCCACCAAAATCTAGGGCCGACCCTGGGAGATTTTGTTAGTGAAGAGAGTTGTATTACACCGTTGTACACTGGGGTACGGCTCGAGTGATCTCCCTCATGCTCAGACAACAAAAATAAAAACATACAGTACACATTATATCGAGACTGAAGATTTAAAAACTAGATCTTTAAAACGTCAGCAAATCATTAAAAGTAAAATCTGCAAGTATAATGGTTGGTCCGGGATTTGAAGGGAAACCTGCTCGTGATGCGATTCTAACTGGGGGTTTCGGTGTTACTTTGAAAAGTAGCCTACTATAGATGTACGTTTGAGCTTCATCAATGCAACAATGTATCAATGTGTGTTCATGAGTTTATTCTTTCAACGTTTGAAGTGCCACGAGCTAAAATGTAGCAATTTTGCAAGATGACCTCTCGTGCTGGTTACAGTAGTGGTTTTCTGTTGAGGGATGCGGAACGATGCGAGCAGAGATTGTATCTATTGTCCAACTAAACGATATGCTTTATATTATATATGTGTTTATTGCATTATATTAGGATTCCATTGTTGGTAGGGCAACAATTATACAGCCGGTTTATGCATGCACTGGAGGCTATAGTAGAGTACCCTCACCTCATCACTAACTGGTGCTCATTCCCGAGAGAGAGGAGCAGGTGCACTCCAGCCGCAGGGATGTAGGGGAAAGGCAAAGGTAAAGGATGATTAAGATCCAGGCATACAGGCTGGATGCATGTCACTGGTTCAATAGGGCCCAAGAGTGGTAGAGGTTTTATAGAGCCAGAAGCTCCTGTTTAATGTTGAATCGTTGGGTCAGGATGAAGTGATCAGGAATGATGGCAATTGTGCTTTGTAGACTACACCACACTGTACAGGAAGAAAATCCTTGATAGAAAACAGTATCCATTAGATCTGAAAACATTATTCCATCCTGTCAGCACATTAAATATAGATGAATGTAGGTATTCTTTTCACCATGGTGAGGGGGGAGAGAGAGGGGGAGATGGAGGAGAGGGAAGGGAGAGATGGGAAGGGGAGTGATACAAGTTGAAGATGAGACCTTCCATGGTCAGCATTGACCCTGGTCATGTGTGCACTTACAGTAGAAAAAAAGTCCAACGTGAGTCAAGTTTCAAGATTTTAATGCCACATGCACAAGTACAGTGAAATGCCTTTCTTGCAAGCTCCAAACCCAACAATGCAGTAATCAATAATCACTAGTCACCACACATGACTGGATGAACCTCTTAGATTAGTTTATCATCGCTCATCACATGTATGATGGAAGGCTGGCAAGGGCACTCCCTCCATGCTTCCATGTTTTCTTTACACAACTGGATTCATATTGAATATCACCTGTTTTTTCAAGGTTATGTATACATTGCAGTTCCGGGGCCTGATTAAAATGAAAGGGTTGCTGTGGTCTACTGAACTCAATCTACGAAATGAACATTGCTCCCTCTTTGACTCTGTGTACAGTGCCACCTTAAATTAAACTCGCTCTGCGGTCTGCACTACTAAGACACAGGACTGACATTGAATATAGAGCAGGACCAGGGCCGGCTCATAGCCTTAACAGGTGGATCATTCACGCTGTGCCTCACAGAGCTCAACAGGGATTTAATCAAGCGATGTGCTGTGGACAAAGGTCAAGTAATGTTCGTGTTGGTTCATACAGTCTGTCTCTAGCTGGCAACACAAACACACACACACACACACACACACACACCACCCACACACACACACACACACACACACACACACACACACACACACACACACACACACACACACACACACACACACACACACACACACACACACACACACACACACACACACACACACACACACACACACACACACACACACACACACACACACACAGTGTGGCTCATTACCAGGAGTCAATAGCACTAGACTTAATGAACAGGCAGATTGCTCAGGCTGAACCAGCAGATATGCCTGGCAGGCAGGTAGGTGAGGGGTCTAATACTGATGTATACTTGAGACAGGCATCCTAATGCTTATTGCTGATGCCTATTTGAGACATGAACCATATCGTAATGCACTCTATTTTCATTTTAGGCACGTTGGCAGTACTTTACTGCGCTGAGTGTAATTGTGTTCATTCCATTAAGTTATTGGCTGAACTCAGGACTTTTAGGTCCATTGACCTCCAATTATTGAAGTAATGGTCATTAGAGAACAGTATTTAGGTGATTACAGTAATAACTCATGTTCCGCTTTGAATAGTATACAAATCAAGGTGCCGTTGTACACCGCCATATTCACTGCATAAAATCAAATCAAAGTTTATTTGTCACGTGCGTCGAATAAAACAGGTGTAGACCTTACAATGAAATGCTTACTTACAGGCTCTAACCAATA
This sequence comes from Salvelinus sp. IW2-2015, assembly GCF_002910315.2. Classification (NCBI taxonomy): domain Eukaryota; kingdom Metazoa; phylum Chordata; class Actinopteri; order Salmoniformes; family Salmonidae; genus Salvelinus; species Salvelinus sp. IW2-2015. The sequence continues at coordinate 32,713,527 of NC_036875.1, read as the reverse complement.
GTGCGAAAAAAAGGTGTGTGTGTGTGTGTGTAGGTAGGTAAAGAAATAAAACAACAGTAAAAAGACATTTGAAAATAAGAGTAGCAAGGCTATATACAGACACCGGTTAGTCAGGCTTATTGAGGTAGTATGTACATGTAGATATGGTTAAAGTGACTATGCATATTTGATGAACAGAGAGTAGCAGTAGCGTAAAAAGAGGGGTTGGTGGGTGGTGGGACACAATGCAGATAGCCAGGTTAGCCAATGAGCGGGAGCACTGGTTGGACGTGCCAATTGAGGTAGTATGAACATGAATGTTTAGCTAATGTGACTATGCATATAAGTTAAACAGAGAGTAGCAGGAGCGTAAAAGAGGGGTTGGGGGGGGCACACAATGCAAATAGTCCGGGTAACCATTTGGTTACCTGTTCAGGAGAGTTATGGCTTGGGGGTAAAAACTGTTGAGAAGCCTTTTTGTCCTAGACTTGGCACTCCGGTACCGCTTGCCATGCGGTAGTAGAGAGAACAGTCTATGACTGGGGTGGCTGGGGTCTTTGACAATTTTTAGGGCCTTCCTCTGACACCGCCTGGTGGAGAGGTCCTGGATGGCAGGCAGCTTTGCCCCAGTGATGTACTGGGCCGTACTTGCGGTCGGAGGCCAAGCAATTGCCGTACCAGGCAGTGATGCAACCGGTCAGGATGCTCTCGATGTTGCAGCTGTAGAACCTTTTGAGGATCTCAGGACCCATGCCAAATCTTTTTAGTTTCCTGAGGGGGAATAGGCTTTGTCGTGCCCTCTTCACGACTGTCTTGGTGTGTTTGGACCATTCTAGTTTGTTGTTGATGTGGACACCAAGGAAATTGAAGCTCTCAACCTGCTCCACTACAGCCCCGTCGATGAGAATGGGGACGTGCTCGGTGCTCATTTTCCTGTAGTCCACAATCATCTCCTTAGTCTTGGTTACATTGAGGGATAGGTTGTTATTCTGGCACCACCCGGCCAGGTCTCTGACCTCCTCCCTACAGGCTGTCTCGTCGTTGTCGGTGATCAGGCCTACCACTGTTGTGTCGTCTGCAAACTTAATGATGGTGTTGGAGTCGTGCCTGGCCATGCAGTCGTGGGTGAACAGAGAGTACAGGAGGGGACTGAGCACGCACCCCAGGGGAGCTCCAGTGTTGAGGATCAGCGTGGCAGATGTGTTGCTACCTACCCTCACCACCTGGGGGTGGCCCGTCAGGAAGTCCAGGATCCAGTTGCAGAGGGATTTAGTTACAGTCCTAGTCCCTAGTCAGGTTCCTTAGCTTAGTGATGAGCTTTGAGGGTACTATGGTGTTGAACGCTGAGCTGTAGTTAATGAATAGCATTCTCACATAGGTGTTCCTTTTGTCCAGGTGGGAAAGGGCAGTGTGGAGTGCAATAGAGATTGCATCATCTGTGGATCTGTTGAGGTGGTATGCAAATTGGAGTGGGTCTAGGGTTTCTGGGATAATGGTGTTGATGTGAGCCATTACCAACCTTTCAAAGCACTTCATGGCTACGGGCGTGAGTGCTACGGGTCTGTAGTCATTTAGGCAGGTTGCCTTTGTGTTCTTGGGCACAGGGACTATGGTGGTCTGCTTGAAACATGTTGGTATTACAGACTTAATCAGGGACATGTTGAAAATGTCAGTGAAGACACCTGCCAGTTGGTCAGCACATGCCCGGAGCACACGTCCTGGTAATCCGTCTGGCCCCGCAGCCTTGTGTATGTTGACCTGTTTAAAGGTCTTACTCATGTCGGCTACGGAGAGCGTGATCACACAGTCGTCCGGAACAGCTGATGCTCTCTTGCATGCCTCAGTGTTGCTTGCCTCGAAGCGAGCATAGAAGTGATTTAGCTCGTCTGGTAGGCTCGTGTCACTGGGCAGCCCGTGGCTGTGCTTCCCTTTGTAGTCTGTAATAGTTTGCAAGCCCTGCCACATCCGACGAGCGTCGGAGCCGGTGTAGTATGATTCAATCTTAGCCCTGTATTGACGCTTTGCCTGTTTGATGGTTCGTCGCAGGGCATAGCGGGATTTCTTGTAAGCTTCCGGGTTAGAGTCCCGCACCTTGAAAGCGGAAGCTCTACCCTTTAGCTCAGTGCGAATGTTGCCTGTAATCCATATCTTCTGGTTGGGGTATGTACGTACAGTCACTGTGGAGACGACGTACTCAATGCAGTTATTGATAAAGCCAGTGACTGATGTGGTGTATTCCTCAATGTCATCGGATGAATCCCGGAACATGTTCCAGTCTGTGATAGCAAAACAGTCCTGTAGTTTAGCATCTGGTTCATTTGACCACTTTGTTATAGACCGAGTCACTGGTGCTTCCTGCTTTACTTTTTGCTTGTAAGCAGGACTCAGGAGGATAGAGTTGTGGTTGGATTTACCAAATGGAGGGCGAGGGAGAGCTTTGTACGCGTCTCTGTGTGTGGAGTACAGGTGATCTAGAATTGTTTTCCCTCTGGTTGCACATTTAACATGTTGATGGAAATTTGGTAGAACTGATTTAAGTTTCCCTGCATTAAAGTCTCCGGCCACTAGGAGCGCCGCCTCTGYGTGAGTGGTTTCCTGTTTGCTTATTTCCTTATACAGCTGACTGAGTGTGGTCTTAGTGCCAGCATCTGTTTGTGGTGGTAAATAAACAGCCACGAAAAGTATAGCTGAGAACTCTCTAGGCAAGTAGTGTGGCCTGCAATTTATCACAATATACTCTATTTCAGGCGAGCAAAATCTAGAGACTTCCTTAGATTTCGTGCACCAGCTGTTGTTTACAAATATGCACAGACCGCCCCCCCTCGTCTTACCGGAGTGTGCTGTTCTATCCTGCCGGTGCAGCGTATATCCCGCTAGCTGAATATCCATGTCGTCATTCAGCCACGADTCCGTGAAACATAGGATATTACAGTTTTTGATGTCCCGTTGGTAGGATATTCGTGATCGTACCTCGTCTAGTTTATTGTCCAATGATTGCACGTTGGCGAGTAATATTGACGGTAACGGCAGCTTTCCTACTCGCCTTCTGCGGGTCCGGACTTGGCATCCGGCTCTTCGTCCTCTGCGTCGCTTCTTTTTGCGAATAATTGGGATGTCTGCCCTGTGGGGTGTTTGGAGAATATCGTGTGAGTCCTGCTTGTTGTTGAAAAAATCTTTGTCTAATCCGAGGTGAGTGATCGCTGTCCTGATATCCAGAAGCTCTTTTCTGCCATAAGATAAGGTTGCAGAAACGAGCATAACTGAGCAGAATCATGTTCTGAAGCCTACTGTTAGGTTTGAGGCTCCTTCATCTCTCTTTCTCAAATGGCTTAGATTTAGCCTATTTACTGTAGCTAACAAACACAGCTTGTACTGGTCTTTGGATTTCAGTGTGAGTCATCAGTTGGCTCTTATTGACACAATCTCAACTGCTGCTGTCCAACATATTTGTGACAGACTGGGAATATTCATACTTGGATGAAAATCCTTGGTTGCCAATTGCCATAAATATCGCTTCATGTGTAACCTATTTGGAGATGGTCATTATCTGGCTCCTCTTTCTGCCGTGGAGACTGGAGCGATTCTGTCCCTTGTTCCCAGTGCACTAGCTCTGGATGGAGGGGAGGGTCTACCGTGTACCCCGTATCGTGAAAGCACTGACGTCAAATCAGCTGCTTGCCCTTGATCAGAAGAATGTTACCTTGTTTCAACAGCACCATCCCTCTAATGTAGAAAGAACGTGAAAAACGACAAAGTTAAAACATAACTGGATATCCACTATCAAACTCCTTTGATATGGCTGCCTCATATTGCTGTCATTCATTGGTTAGAGGTCACCGTGGTAATGGAAAAACAGAACAATACAATGGCAATTTGATAGTGTCAGCCAGGTAAATAACGACTGCAGATAGCCTGTTCATTTAGAAGGCACACTCCCTACCTCCACAGTAACCTCTTCCCCGGGGACCTCTTCCACAGTAACCTCTTCCACAGTAACCTCTTCCTCAGGGACCTCTTCCACAGTAACCTCTTCCACAGTAACCTCTTCCACAGTAACCTCTTCCCCTGGGACCTCTTCCACAGTAATCTCTTCCACAGTAACCTCTTCCACAGTAACCACTTCCCCAGGGACCTCTTCCACAGTAACCTCTTCCACAGTAACCACTTCCCCAGGGACCTCTTCCACAGTAACCTCTTCCACAGTAACCACTTCCCCGGGGACCTCTTCCACAGTAACCTCTTCCACAGTAACCACTTCCCCAGGGACCTCTTCCACAGTAACCTCTTCCACAGTAACCACTTCCTCAGGGACCTCTTCCACAGTAACCTCTTCCACAGTAACCACTTCCCCAGGGACCTCAGAGCAACCTTTGTTCCAAGCTGGTGGCTAAACAGATCCCATTGTGTCTTGTTAAAATATCCGTCACAGCTGCATGCAGAGAGGAGGGAGAGAGAGAAAGAAAGAGAGGGAGACGAAGGCAGAGGAGGATCCCCCTCCCAATCAGACAGTCAACATCAGGCTGTTGACAGGCAGGCCCGGGGCTGTGGTGCGGAAGGTGCTCTCTTTCTTTCTTTCTTTCTTTCTTTCTCTCTTTCTTTCTCTCTTTCTATCTTTCTGTCTTTCTGTCTTTCTTTCTCTCTTTCTTTCTCTCTTTCTATCTTTCTGTCTTTCTTTCTTTCTCTCTCACAGACACGGTTGTTGTGGGGAGCCACTAATTACCATCGCTGGGGTAATTAAAGATTATGCAGCTGGGGCAACAACACACCACTAATGACATACATCTTTCTGATTTCTATCTGTTTAGGATAGTGAAATGGTTAATTAACACACACAAACACCACACACACACACACACACAACACACACACACAACACACACACACACACACACACACACACACACACACACACACACACACACACACACACACACACACACACACACACACACACACACACACACACACACACACAGGGCTTGTTGTCAGCTGTCATCATTTCTTGCACATCCGTGAACAAGGAGAAAAAAATGCCAAGTGGAAAATAAATGCCACTTAGTCAAAGAGGAAAGCAGCAAGGTCACCAGTCAGTCACCACTTAATAACACTTAGTCAAAGAGGAAAGCAGCACCAGTCAGTCACCATTAATAACACTTAGTCAAAGAGGAAATCAGGCACCAGTCAGTCACCACTTAATAACACTTAGTCAAAGAGGAAAGCAGCAAGATCACCAGTCAGTCACCACTTAATAACACTTAGTCAAAGAGGAAAGCAAAGCACCAGTCAGTCACCACTTAATAACACTTAGTCAAAGAGGAAAGCAGCAAGGTCACCAGTCAGTCACCACTTAATAACACTTAGTCAAAGAGGAAAGCAGTCACCAGTCAGTCACACTTAATAACACTTAGTCAAAGTGGAAAGCAGCAAGGTCACCAGTCAGTCACCCACTTAATAACACTTAGTCAAAGTGGAAAGCAGCAAGTCACCAGTCAGTCACCACTTAATAACACTTAGTCAAAGAGGAAAGCAGCAAGATCACCAGTCAGTCACCACTTAATAACACTTAGTCAAAGAGGAAAGCAGCAAGGTCACCAGTCAGTCACCACTTAATAACACTTAGTCAAAGAGGAAAGCAGGCAAGATCACAGTCAGTCACCACTTAATAACACTTAGTCAAAGTGGAAAGCCGCAAGGTCACCAGTCAGTCACCACTTAATAACACTTAGTCAAAGTGGAAAGCCAGCAAGGTCCCAGTCAGTCACCACTTAATAAACACTTAGTCAAAGAGGGAAACGCAGCAGTCACCAGTCAGTCACCACTTAATAACACTTAGTCAAAGGAAAGCAGCAAGGTCACCAGTCAGTCACCACTTAATACACTTAGTCAAAGTGGAAGAGCAGCACCAGTCAGTCACCACTAATAACACTTAGTCAAAGTGGAACAGCAGCACCAGTCAGTCACCACTTAATAACACTTAGTCAAAGTGGAAAGCAGCAAGTCCACAGTCAGTCACCACTTAATAACACTTAGTCAAAGGAAAGCCAGCACCAGTCAGTCACCACTTAATAACACTTAGTCAAAGTGAGAAAGCAGCAAGTCACCAGTCAGTCACCCACTTAATAACACTTAGTCAAAGTGGAAAGCAGCAAGATCACCAGTCAGTCACCACTTAAAACACTTAGTCAAAGAGGAAAGCAAGCACCAGTCAGTCACCACTTAATTAACACTTAGTCAAAGAGGAAAGCAGCAAGGTCACCAGTCAGTCACCACTTAATAACACTTAGTCAAAGAGGAAAGCAGCAAGGTCACCAGTCAGTCACCACGTAATAACACTTAGTCAAAGAGGAAAGCAGCAAGGTCACCAGTCAGTCACCACTTAATAACACTTATTCAAAGAGGAAAGCAGCACCAGTCGGTTGTTGAGATCAGTTGGAGGTTGAACCTCTCTAAATGGGACTGGCTACAGAACATACGTCATGGGCCTCTTAGCCGGACTACTGATATATATATAAACTAGTTACTACACAGACGTGGTCTCAATGGTCAATCCATTCCTACTGTAGGCCTACAAACTGTCCCCACTGTACCTGTCATGTTGTATATTGTTTCACCGTCCATCGGAGTTCCACTATCACATTCCCATACACTCGCTATCGATTACTCTATTATCACATGATACCCCTGGTCCACTGACAGTCTTTTTTATGATGTCAGTACCTTTGCTGCCCAAGATGAATCCTAGCCTACGATACTAGGATGTGTTTAATTTACAACACACTATTAATAAGATAGCTTGCAGACCAACGGGAAAATATTACCCATAGCACCCATTGTTGGTGTCTATGAATATTAACCTCCATTTTAGCCTTGATCTCCCATTAATAACCCAGAGATTAACTGCTGTGCTAGGTTAATCCAGCCACGTTTATTACCGCATAGCATTAGCATATTTCTGAACAAAGAAACTAGCAGCATTATGTTTTCCAATGCATGTTTTAGGTATTTTCTTTGTTTTGTAAAGAACATTCAAGGTAGATTAAATCTATAGGGATAGGCCTGTAGCTATTTTGCTATACCTGTGGTAGCCTATAGCTGTTCTGTCATGATGAAAGTCCCTCTTGTGCTGAAAGGCAGACACATCACAGTTCACAGCTCTCTGATCGGTAAAAGCTCCCCCGGTGTGCTCTCTCTCTGCTCTCTGTGTGTACACATCATTGGACTAGCCATGAGTAAATATAGAGAGAGAGGATCCAGCTGTGCTCTGTCTCACCCCTGTGCCTCAACCCCCCATCTGCCCACAGCCCTCCACCTCAGCCCTGGTTGACTGGCTGGTCTCTCTCCCTGCCTGCCTGTGGACTTTGGCTGTGGTTGAGTGGCTGGAAGGTAATACCTGTTCACTCTTCTCTGTGGGGTGCTGCACATGCTAGTAGCTTAGCACACAGGACCAGAACCAGCCTACAGACTGCATTCAGCCAAATAACAGCAGTTCCAGTCCACAGCACTCTCTGATTTTAAGGGAGTTGCTCACCAGGAACTTCCCATCAGTTCCTCTGGTGGAATTAGCTGCTAGCCACCATTCACTCAACCATTCTGACTGAGCGGATTGGGGTTTTTGCCTCAAGTACATTTTAGAGGAAAGAACAAAGAAAAACTCATACAAAGAGCTATTGTTCTTTTATGCCTATACTCCATGTTTTTCAACTGATGTAGAATATCTCCACAGTCTCTTAATGACACCGGAAGGTATTCCTCACAGAGGGAGATGCGCTCCGTGTGAATGTGACCATGTCGAGAGAGCAATCAGCACACAGATGTGGAATGGTCATGACTGTAAAGCCATGCGGCATATCTCCTTTACATGCACGGTTGAAGGCGGGCAATGTGTAACCTACGGGCAAAGGAATACATTTTCTGGCAAAGGAATACATTGTTGATTCCCAGTACAGCAGGAGATCTATTGAGATTCAGGTCAGGCTTCAGACTCTGGCTCTTTGTGGTTGAGTTGGGAGGGTTATCCTCAAACGAGCTCAATCGACTTTCTTCTGATTCTGCTCTCTACTGACAGTGTTTAGGTAAAAGTGTTAGTGCCAGTCTGTCAATCAGCGTCCCTCCCAATGAGAAGAGAGCTGCTCGACTGAAGCATTCTGTCTGGCTTAATAGCATTCTTTGATAGTTGCTACTCTTTTTTATAATTTTTGTGGCTGGTTTAGCAGTATAATCAATCTGTTGGTCTGACTGGAACCATGTCCCTTTTTCTCTCTTTGACTCCCTGAGGCTACAGAAGCTCTCCCTGCCTTAACAAAGGAATATCCGTCGAATGGTGTTGTTTTGTTTCTCTAAATTAACATTATCCCTTTTCAAAGCGGCAGCGTTTTTTATTCAGTTCATAGCAGCTTCTATTCACATGGATGCTTCTCTTCATTTGAGCTGTCCCTGAGGAGAAATACATTGTTGATTCTCAGTAGTCAAGGTCTTTTTCTCGGGAATGGACTTTTTTCTCAGGTGCATTTCCTAGTAAAACATCCTTGTGTGTCCTTGAGGGGTTTTCACAGTAATACTGAGTGTTCTGTGCTGTGTTCTAGAAGCAGCAGTCATCAATGATACTTGTTGTCCTCTTTAGTAAGCCAGGTCATTAGGGGCTGAGAATATGGTTTCAAAAGCAATCTTCATATGCAGATGGGCTATAGTGTCTGTAATGGACAAATCCTTGCCCGTTGCCTTCATAAATCCTTCATCAGCCCGGAACAATATCTCTCAGGACCCTTGAGCACACTAAATATTCTGCATAATGTTTTTCCCATCCTGGTGGCTGGATCTGTGCTGAAAGGACTTCCCAAGGTTTCCCGGGCTTTGTTGTGTAAATATCAACGCTACTTCAAAAGTGTCCTGCCACCCTGCCTCCGTGCTATTACCATAAAGGTTACTGGGTTGGTTTGAATTTTTATGAGGACACACACGCACATGTGCACATACACACATACGCACCACCCCATTCCTCGACATCCTCAGTGGCTTGGGGCCAGTATTCAATATCTATCTGGTGAGATAGTTGATTAGGCTTCCCAACGTAATTGTCAGCCATTAGATGAGTGATACCCCATCCTACTATGGTGTCCTGTAGAGAGGATTAACCATGTAATTTCCCTGTGGAGACAACCTGGTAATATCCAGTATTCCTAGTTGTAGTAATAATAGGACTGGTAGCCACCAGATGATATGTATTTGTGTTAAGCTATATACGGCTCTAATAGCCACTAGCCTATCATTTCCTTACAGCAATTGTATTACGTGACTGGTATCGGGCAGCAACTGATTAGTAGTCAAATTAAACGTGAGCCATCGCTGTTTCCTTTAGCTGGATCATATTCCCAGGCAGCATACGCCCAGAGAGAAGAGAAGAGGGAGAGAGACGAGAGAAGGAGAGAGACGAGAGAGAGAGAGAGAGAAGAGAGAGAGAGAGAGAGAAGAGAGAGAGAGAGAGAGAGAAGAGAGAGAGAGAGAGAGAGAGAGAGAGAGAGAGAGAGAGAGAGAGAGAGAAGAGAGAGAGGAGAGAGGAAGGAGAGAGAGACGGAGAGAGACGAGGAGGAGAGAGAGAGGAAGAGAGAGAGAGAGAGAAAAGAGAGAGAGAGAGAGAGAGAGAGAGAGAGAGAAGAGAGAGAGAGGAGAGAGAAAGATGAGAGGGGAGGGAGAGGGAGAGGAGAGAGAGAGAGGAGAAGGAGGAGAGAGCGAGAGGAGGGGAAGAGAGAAGAGAGAGGAGAAGAGAAGAGAGGGCGGGAGCAAGAGAGAGGACGAAGAGAGAAGAGGCAGAAGAATGATGAGACGAGAGAGACGAGAAAGAGAGAGAGAGAACGAGAAGAGAAGAGAGACGACGCGAGCAGGAAGACGGAGGAAGGAGCGACGAGAGAAGAGAGGAGCAAGACGAGAGAGAAGGAGAGAGAGCAGAGAGAGACGAGCAGAGAGAGAGCAGCAGAGAGAGAGAGAGAGAGAGACGCGAGAGAGGGAGAGAGACGGAGGGAAAGAGAGAGAGAGAACGGAGAGGAGGGAAGAGAGAGAGAGAGAGAGAGAGACGAGAGAGAAGAGAGCAGAGAGAGAGAGAAGAGAGAGAGCAGAGAGAGGAGAGAGAGAAGAGAACAGAGAGAGAGGAGAGCGAGAGAGAGAGAGAGAGAAGAGAGAGAGAGAGAGAGAGAGAAGGAGAGAGAAGAGAAGAGACTGAGAGAGAGATGAGAGAGAGAGAGAGAGAGAGAGCAGAGAGAGAGAGAGAGAGAGCAGAAAGGAGAGAGAGGACAGAGAAGAGAAGAGAGACAAGAGAGAGAGAGAGAAGGAGGAGAGCGAGAGAGAGAGAGACGCGAGAGAGGAAGAGCGACGAGAAGAAGAGAGAGAGAAAGAGACGAGAGAGAGAGAAGAGAGAGAGAGAGAACGATGAGAGCAGAGACAGAGAGGAGACAGAGAGACCAGAGAGAGACGAGAGCGAGAAAAGAGACGAGAAGAGAGAGAGAGAAGAGAGATGAGAGAGAGAGAGAAGGATGGAATAGATAGGGAAATGGCATGTCATGTTTCCCATCAGGAGGCTTGCGTGTACTTACTGCTGCCACGCTAGCGTGATTGTGTTAGCATGCTCCCTGGACATTTAAATCAGGACCTCGGACTGTGCTAGAGATACTGTGCTGCATTACTGTGTTGTATGCAGTGGCAGGAAGCCAGAGACCACAGTATGCATCTGACACGAGACTCAGAAGCTATGTCCATAATAGCACCCCTATTCACTATATAGTGCACTACTTTTGACCAGACCCCTATAGGGAACATGGTGCCATTTGGTACGAAGCCAGAGAGCTATGGTATGATCACTAAAAACTGGATCAATCAACGTTGTTTCCACGTCATTTCAACCCCAAAACATCTATGTGATGACGTTGAATCAATGTGGAAAAACTGATTGGATTTGCAAAGTCGTCAACTGAAGGCACTTTGTATTTTCCCCCACATTTTTAAATCTAAATCCAATGACATGGTGACATTTTCTGGGTGATTTCATGCTGAATTCACATTAGATGACAACTCAACCAAATGTAAATGAAAAACTAGACGATGAACTGATGTCTGTGCTCAGTGGGGTGTCATTCTACAAAGGATGACAAGTCTCTTTACTGGTTAATGCAGGCACTACTATCACACTTACTAGGAATGGATTCATCCTGGATAGTTACGCTATTGTTTTTGTCTGGTTTGTGTGCTGATGTGCTTTTTAGGGATGTCAATTGACATTGACCTGATAGATGCCAGTTTTTTATTAAAGCAGTGCCCTTAACATTACGGTTGGATGTTCACAGGTCCATGCATCCCTGAACATTCAAATGGACAAACAACACACATGCATCCACACACACATGCACACAAACATCATCATGACTCAATGAATGCTCTTCAGCTGAGGAAGTGGGCCATTCCCATGCTGCCCCCCAGCCATCACAGCCATCACACTGAACCCCCCCCCCCCACTCTGCTGTGTGTTAGTGTGTACAAAACCATCTAGCACGATGTGTGTGTGACCATGTGTTAGACGTATTCATAGTCAGTATGTGTCCGTAATACAATACAAAATTGGGAAATAACATTGACATTTTAACCACACTGCATGAGTGAGTTGTGTTGTTGTTGTTGTGAAAGCCACCACCAGCCACAGTAGAAAACGTATGTTAACCCGTGTCAGCTCATTTAAAGGACACAACCAAATGACCAATTATGTGATTATGTACTGTACATGTCAGTGTGTGAGCCTTTCCTGTATTGATTTGTCTCACTGTGTTCTTTGTGCATTGTGTCTGTCTGTCCGCATTGCATTCATCTATCAATCGATCAATTGATTGTCTCTCTCTCATGGGCTGATCATCATAGACCATCATTGTGTCCCACATTGCCCTAGTGGTTGCCAGGTGCCCAGAACCTGTTATCCCTGTCCTTCTCTCCTGCAAAACAAACCAGACCAGTAGAGGACATTTGTTGAGATGTACTGTGGTCCTGCATTTAAGTATCCCCCTCAGCTCAACCCAGTAAGCAAACATTTCCATGTAGCCACAGTGAGGTCACAGACAATGCATTGTTCTTCTGTAGGGGGAACACACTAGTCGCCATTGTATGGTCCTGAACGTAAGAGAATGCAGCAGAAGGGGTGCTCTGTTAATTTAATCAGTGTGACTGAAAACACAGTGCCTGTAAAATGGTTCCTCTTCCTCTCTGCATAATTGAAAAGATCCACAAATGGTAATGGTCCTAAGGAGACTCTTATATCCTGTGTGTGTGGTGGATGGATTTCCTGTTGTCTGCATTTACAGTTGAAGTCGTAAGTTTACATACGCTTCGGTTGGAGTCATTAAAACTTGTTTTTCAACCATTCCACAAACTTCTTGTGAACAAACTATAGTTTTGGCAAGTCGGTTAGGACATCTACTTTGTGCATGACACAAGTAATTTTTACAACAATTGTTTATTGTGTCATGGCTATGTGTCATGGCTATGTCAAATTGTGTCATGGCTTTAGAAGCTTCTAATAGGCTAATTGACATCATTTGAGTCAATTGGAGGTGTACTTGTGGATATATTTCAAGGCCTACCTTCAAACTCAGTGCCTCTTTGCTTGACATCATGGGAAAATCAAAAGAAATCAGCCAAGACCTCAGAAAAATAATTGTAGACCTCCACAAGTCTGGTTCATCCTTGGGAGCAATTTCCAAATGCCTGAAGGTACCACGTTCATCTGTACAAACAATAGTACGCAAGTATAAAAACCATGGGACCATGCAGCCGTCATACTGCTCAGGAAGGAGACACGCTCCTAGAGATGAACGTACTTTGGTGCGAAAAGTGCAAATGAATCCCAGAACGACAGCAAAGGAACGTGTGAAGATGCTGGAGGATACAGGTACAAAAAGATACCTATATCCACAGTAAAAATGAGTCCTACATCGACATAACCTGAAAGGCCGCTCAGCAAGGAAGAAGCCACTGCTCCAAAACTGCCATAAAAAAAGCCAGACTATGGTTTTGCAACTGCACATGGGGACAAAGATTGTACTTTTTGGAGAAATGTCCTCTGGTCTGATGAAAACAAAAACAGAAACAGTTTGACCATAATGACCATCGTTATGTTTGGAGGGAAAAAAGGGGAGGCTTGCAAGCCGAAGACCACCATCCCAACCGTGAAGCAAGGGGTTGGCAGCATCATGTTGTGGAAGGTGCTGGTTGCACTTCACAAAATAAGATGGCGTCATGAGGAAGTAAAATTATGTGGATATAT
>NC_036875.1:32669609-32700154 GCF_002910315.2 Salvelinus sp. IW2-2015 | reverse complement strand
CAGCAGTGTTAGTGGAGGTGCTCTGTGGCAAGCAGTGTTAGTGGAGGTGTGCTGTGGCAGCGGTGTTAGTGGAGGTGCTCTGTGCAGCAGTGTTAGTGGAGGGTGTGCTGTGCAGAGTGTTAGTGGAGGTGCTCTGTGCAGCAGTGTTAGTGGAAGTGTGCTGTGCAGCGTGTTAGTGGAGGTGCTCTGTGCAGCATGTTATGTGGAGGTGTGCTTGCAGCGGTGTAGTGGAGGTGCTCTGTGCAGCGAGTGTTAGTGGAGGTGCTGCCTGGCTTGCAGCAGTGTTAGTGGAGGTGTGCTGTGCAGCAGTGTTAGTGGAGGTGCTGCTGTGCAGCAGTGTTAGTGGAGGTGCTGCTGTGCAGCGGTGTTAGTGGAGGTGCTCTGTGTGCAGCAGTGTTAGTGGAGGTTGCTCTGTGCAGCAGTGTTAGTGGAGGTGTGTTAGTGGAGGTGCTCTGTGCAGCAGTGTTAGTGGAGGTGTGCTGTGCAGCAGTGTTAGTGGAGGTGTTGTTTAGTGGAGGTGCGCTGTGCAGCGTGTTAGTGGAGGTTGCTGCTGTGCAGCCAGTGTTAGTGGAGGTGCTGCTGTGCAGCAGTGTTAGTTGGAGGTGCTGCTGTGCAGCAGTGTTAGTGGAGGTTGTGCTGTGCCAGAGCAGTGTTAGTGGAGGTGCTGCTGTGCAGCGGTGTTAGTGGAGTGTGTTAGTGGAGGTGCTCTGTGCAGCAGGTTAGTGGAGGTGTGTTAGTGGGAGTGCTGCTGTGCAGCAGTGTTAGTGGAGGTGTGCTGTGCAGCAGTGTTAGTGGAGGTGCTCTGTGCAGCGGGTGTAGTGGAGGTGCTCTCTGTGCAGCAGTGTTAGTGGAGGTTGCTCTGTGCAGCAGTGTTAGTGGAGGTGCTCTGTGCAGCAGGTGTTAGTGGAGGTGTGCTGTGCAGCAGTGTTAGTGGAGGTGCTGCTGTGCAGCAGTGTTTAGGAGGTGTGCGTGCAGCGGTTTGTTAGTGGAGTGTGCTGTGCAGCAGTGTTAGTGGAGGTGCTGCTGTGCAGCAGTGTTAGTGGAGGTGTGCTGTGCAGCAGTGTTAGTGGAGGGTGCTCTGTGCAGCGGTGTTAGTGGAGGTGTGCTGCTGTGCAGCGGTGTTAGATGGAGGTGCTCTGTGCACAGTGTTAGTGGAGGTTGCTCTGTTGCAGCAGTGTTAGTGGAGGTGCTGCTGTGCAGCGGTGTTAGTGGAGGTGCTGCTGTGCAGCCGGTGTTAGTGGAGGTGCTGCTGTGCAGCAGTGTTAGTGGAGGTGTGCTGTGCAGCAGTGTTAGTGGAGGTGCTCTGTGCAGCAGTGTTAGTGGAGGTGCTGCTGTTGCAGCAGTGTTAGTGGAGGTGCTCTGTGCAGCAGTTGTTAGTGGAGGTGTGTAGTGGAGGTGCTGCTGTGCAGCAGTGTTAGTGGAGGTGCTCTGTGGCAGCAGTGTTAGTGGGAGGTGTGCTGTGCAGCGGTTAGTGGAGGTGTACTGTGCAGCAGTTGTTAGTGGAGGGTGCTGCTGTGCGCAGTGTTAGTGGAGGTGCTGCTGTGCAGCAGTGTTAGTGGAGGCTGTAGGGCGTTGTGGAGGTGTTGTGTAGCGGTGTTTCAGGCGGCAGCCAGGTTGGCGCAGAGAGATGTGGAGTTCCAGCGAGAACACAGCCAGGTTGGCAGCAGGATGTGGAGTTCCAGCGAGAACACAGCCAGGTTGGCAGCAGGATGTGGAGTTCCAGCGAGAAACACAGCCAGGTTGGCAGCAGGATGTGGAGTTCCAGCGAGAACACAGCCAGGCTGACAGGAGGATAGCGCCATGATGGGGGGATGATGCAGAGGGAGGAGGAGGATGGGATAGCATGAGGAGGGAGAGGAGGAGGAAGGGAGGAACTGAGGATGGGGGGAAATAGGGCTAGAGACTGGCTTAATGAACCTGCTAGTGAGACACTAGAGTTGTGTGTGTGTTGGCTCCTCTTGCAGCATGCCAGCTCCCTTTCTCTCTCCCTCTTTTACTGCACTCTGTGTCTTCCTCTCTCTCTCTTCCCTCTCTCACCCTGTCAAGTCATCAGCTAGGCCAAACAACCCAGAGTCATCAGCTAAGCTAAACATAACCCAGAGTCTTGACACGCTCTTTGATGTCTGAGTATCCCTGCTGTTGTGTTGTCTCTGCTTTGTCTCTCTGCCACTCCCCTTTGTTTACTGTTAATTTTAACATGTGCTGGTATTTCATCGAGGGGTAGCCTATTTGCTGAGTTTTAGGTGGCATTAATTCACATCTCAGTCCCAGGCATGCTTACATGTTCCTTACCCATTGTATTTTGCGGTATTCAGTGGCTTGTCAAGGCATTATGCTGGAGGGAAAAATAAAAAAAAATTGAAAAGTAAAATTTTGTAAAGAAATATTCAATGTTACCGCTCTAAAAATTGAAAAACTTAGGTTGCTGCAGGATCAACCAATAATTATCAGGCACCAGGCAGGCGAATATGGGATCTCTGTGGCAACCAGACAAAAGTGATTGGAAAGGCATTCACTTACTCTGCCAAAACCCTCAGACTGGCTGTGTGAAGTAACCTACATCTACAGTAGTCCCTCCCTGCTCATTACTCTGTCCTGCCCTCAGACTGGCTGTGTGAAGGTAACCTACATCTACAGTAGTCCCTCCCTGCTCATTACTCTGTCCTGCCCTCAGACTGGCTGTGTGAAGGTAACCTACATCTACAGTAGTCCCTCCCTGCTCATTACTCTGTCTGCCATCAGACTGGCTGTGTGAAGGTAGCCTACATCTACAGTAGTCCCTCCCTCCTCATTACTCTGTCCTGCCCTCAGACTGGCTGTGTGAAGGTAACCTACATATATAGTAGTCCCTCCCTGCTCATTACTCTGTCCTGCCATCAGACGTGGCTGTGTGAAGGTAGCCTACATCTACAGTAGTCCCTCCCCTCCTCATTACTCTGTCCTGCCCTCAGACTGGCTGTGTGAAGGTAACCTACATATATAGTAGTCCCTCCCCTGGTCATTACTCTGGCCTGCCCTCAGACTGGCTGTGTGAAGGTAACCTACATCTACAGTAGTCCCTCCCTGCTCATTACTCTGTCCTGCCCTCAGACTGGTGTGTGAAGGTAACCTACATCTTAAGTATCCCTCCCTGCTCATTATCTCTGTCCTGCCCTCAGACTGGCTGTGTGAAGTAGCCTACATCTACAGTAGTCCCTCCCTGCTCATTACTCTGTCCTGCCCTCAGACTGGCTGTGTGAAAGGTAACCTACAATATATAGTAGTCCCTCCCTGCTCATTACTCTGTCTGCCCTCAGACTGGCTGTGTGAGGTAGCCTACATCTACAGTAGTCCCTCCCTGCTCATTACTCTGTCCTGCCCTCAGGACTGGCTGTGTGAAGGTAACCTACATATATAGTAGTCCCTCCCTGCTCATTACTCGTGCCTACCCTCAGACTGTGCTGTTGTGAAGGTAACCTACATATATAGTAGTCCCTCCCTGCTCATACTCTGTTCTGCCTCAGACTGGCTGTGTGAAGGTAACCTACATATCTACAGTAGTCCCTCCCTGCTCATTACTCGTGCCACCCTCAGACTGGCTGTGTGAAGGTAAGCCTACATATATAGTAGTCCCTCCCTGCTCATTACTCTGTCCTGCCCTCAGACTGGCTGTGTGAAGGTAACCTACATATATAGTAGTCCCTCCCTGCTCTTCTACTCTGTCCTGCCATCAGACTTGGCTGTGTGAAGGTAACCTACATATATAGTAGTCCCTCCCTGCTCATTACTCTGTCCTGCCATCAGACTGGCTGTGTGAAGGTAACCTACATATATAGTAGTCCCTCCCTGCTCATTACTCTGTCCTGCCCTCAGACTGGCTGTGTGAAGGTAACGCTACATATATAGTATCCCTCCCTGCTCATTACTCTGTCCTGCCCTCAGACTGGCTGTGTGAAGGTAACCTACATTATATAGTAGTCCCTCCCTGCTCATTACTCTGTCCTGCCCTCAGACTGGCTGTTGTGAAGGTAACCTACATATATAGTAGTCCCTCCCTGCTCTTTACTCTGTCCTGCCATCAGACTGGCTGTGTGAAGGTAACCTACATATATAGTAGTCCCTCCCTGCTCATTACTCTGCCTGCCATCAGACTGGCTGTGTGAAGGTAACCTACATATATAGTAGTCCCTCCCTGCTCATTACTCTGTCCTGCCCTCAGACTGGCTGTGTGAAGGTTAACCTACATATTATAGTAGTCCCTCCCTGCTCTTTTACTCTGTCCTGCCATCAGACTGGCTGTGTGAAGGTAACCTACATATATAGTAGTCCCTCCCTGCTCATTACTCTGTCCTGCCATCATCAGACTGGCTGTGTGAAGGTAACCTACATATATAGTAGTCCCTCCCTGCTCATTACTCTGTCCTGCCATCAGACTGGCTGTGTGAAGGTAGCCTACATATATAGTTGTCCCTCTGTGCTCATTACAACCCATTCAAAGAGGATCGAGGAACATTTAATCATATTATTCATCAGACCCTTGTAATGATGATATAAGTTTGGTTTCCCGGGAGATTTATTTGAGAAGGTAGGAGAAGGTAGGCCTATTTCTCTATTGATTAATAATCTCATCAAGTCTTTTTGACTCTTTAAAAAAGAAAACAGTTGAAGTTCCAGTGTGTTTGTGTT
Source organism: Salvelinus sp. IW2-2015 (assembly GCF_002910315.2). Lineage (NCBI taxonomy): Eukaryota > Metazoa > Chordata > Actinopteri > Salmoniformes > Salmonidae > Salvelinus > Salvelinus sp. IW2-2015. The sequence goes on along the minus strand of NC_036875.1, from coordinate 32,695,489 downwards.
TTGAGTCAGTGAGCTCTCTGACTGTACTGTCTGTAGCCTACTTGTGTGGTCTCCATTTCCACTGTTGATCAGCGAGAGAACGGTTCGGTACATATTGTAGTTTTTTGGTCACAGTTCGGTTTGGGTACAGCGGAAAAATGAAATGCCATTCACACTGTTCAGCATTCACAATGTTCCTTGCATCGTCTGCTGTTACCAGATTGTTATGTTGGGCCTCTGAAGTTTACACTCTGATGCTACGTTTGTAACCATGTGGGAGGTGAGAATTTACCAGTTGTGAAGTCGTAAATGCCAGTTGGATGCGTTCATGTGATTTGAACGGAAATTGGCAAATGGGCAACAAGCTGTGCCAACCATAAACTAAAAGTACACCTATCATGCTTGTAAACAAATTCTAGAGTTCCAAAACCACATTAATAGATTTTCTTTTTATAAATGTTGTTTTGTTGTTGCATTTACCTGCCGAAAATGCTGTTAAAGAGGCAATTTCCTTAGTAGGTGAAGTCAGAGGTCACTGTGGAAGAAGTGGGTGCTCAGGATGATAAACGACTTTCCCACTAGTAATTACTAGGGCTGTGATGATACCAGTATCGCAATATTTTTTTACATGTCAAAAATAAAAACATGAAGCAGACCAAACTAATGAGGATTGTGATACTGGTATCGTCCAAGCCCTAGTATTTACCAGTTTGAGGGCTGTTCAAGTGGAATTTTCCTAGTCATATGTGATAAATTCTCACTTCCCACTTGGTTACAAACGCACCATGACAGCCTCCTTCAGTGCCAGATGCGCACTTGTGATGCTCATAAAGGGTGTGTGTCTGTAGCGTGGTACATCTTCCACTCCCAGGTTAATGTGATGGGCTGTCACTGTTAAGTAGGCGCAACAAAAGGTGCATTGGCCAATTCAATGAAAACTTCGGCTTTGGTTTGCTTATATAGAGCCGGTACTACCAGTTTCCTGAAATGGATGCAAGAGGGAAGTTCGTAAAGTGGCTTGAGTACTTTCATGAGGTGCTGAAACCCCCTATTCTCAACCACCAAGAATGGATGCATAAACCAACAACTGTAAAAAACATAAACATAGTCTACCTATCGCTCTTGGAATCTATTTGGCCTGGTCAGAATCAGCTGCCAAGGGCTGCTTGAATGCAGAGGGGAGACTATGTTGTGAAGTTGTTTCTTTGCGTTTCCGTCTTGCTCTAGTATACTCAAATCAAACTTTATTTGTGACATGGGGCGAATACAACAAGTGTTGACTTTACCGTGAAATGCTTACTTACAAGCCCTTACCCATCAGTGCAGTTCAAGAAGAAGAAAATATTTACCAAGTAGACTAAAATAAAAAGTAACACAATAAGAATAACAATAACGAGGCTATATACAGGGGGAACTGGTACCGAGTCAGTGTGCGGGGGTACAGGCTAGTTGAGGTAATCTGTACATGTAGGTGTGGGTGAAGTGACTATGCATAGGTAACAAACAAACAGCGAGTAGCAGCAGTGTAGAAAAAAGGGGGGGGTCACTGTAAATTGTCCGGGGGCGATTTTATGAATTATTCAGCAGTCTTATGGCTTGGGGGTAGAAGCTGTTGAGGAGCCTTTTGGTCCTAGACTTGGCGCTCCAGTACCGCTTGCCGTGCGGTAGCAGAGAAAACAGTCTAACTTGGGTGACTGGAGTCTCTGATAATTTTATGGGCTTTCCTCTGACACTGCCTATTATATAGGTCCTGGATGGCAGGAAGCTTGGCCCCAGTGACGTACTGGGCCATTCGCACTACCCTCTGTAGCGCCTTACGGTCAGATGCCGAGCAGTTGCCATACCAGGCGGTGATTCAACTGGTCAGGATGCTCTCGATGTTGCAGCTGTAGAACCTTTTGAGGATCTGGGGACCCATGCCAAATCTTTTCAGTCTCCTGAGGGGGAAAATGTTTTGTCGTGCCCTCTTCACGACTGTCTTGGTATGTTTGGGCCATGACAGTTCGTTGGTGATGTGGACACCAAGGAATTTGAAACTCTCGACCCGCTCCACTAATGGTGGCCTGTTCGGCCTGCCTTTTCCTGTAGTCCACGATCAGCTCCTTAGTCTTGCTCACATTGAGAGAGAGGTTGTTGTCCTTGCACCACACTGACAGTTCTCTGACCTCTCTATAGGCCATCTCATCATTGTCGCTGATCAGGCCTACCACTGTTGTGTCGTCAGCAAACTTAATGATGGTGTTGGAGTCGTGTTTGGCCACGCAGTCGTGGGTGAACAGGGAATACAGTAGGAGACTAAGTACACACCCCTGAGGGGCACCAGTGTTAAGGATCAGCGTGGCAGACGTGTTGTTGCCTACTCTACCTACTTGGTGGTGGCCCGTCAGGAAGTCCAGGATCCAGTTGCAGAGGAAGATGTTTAGTCCCAGAGTCCTTAGCTTAGTGATGAGCTTCGTGGGCACTACGGTGTTGAACGCTGAGCTGTAGTCAATGAACAATATTCTCACATAGGTGTTCCTTTTGTCCAGGTGAGAAAGGGCAGTGTGGAGTGCGATTGAGATTGCGTCATCTGTGGATCTGTTGGGGCAGTATGCGAATTGGAGTGCGTCTAGGGTGTCCCGGAGGATGCTGTTGATGGACTATGGTGGTCTGCTTGAAACATGTAGGTATTACAGACTTGGTCAGGGAGAGGTTGAAAATGTCAGTGAAGACACTTGACACTTGGTCTATGCTTTGAGTACACGTCCTGGTAATCCGTCTGGCCCAGCGACTTTGGGAATGTTGACCTATTTTTAATGGTTTTGTTCACATCGGCTACCGAGAGCATTATCACACAGTCATCCAGAACAGCTGGTGCCCTCGTGCATGCTTCAGTGTTGCTTGCCTCGAAGCGAGCATAAAAGGCATTTGACTTGTCTGGTAGGCTCGCGTCACTGGGCAGCTCACGTCTGGGTTTCCCTTCGTAGTCCGTAATAGTTTTCAAGCCCTGCTACATCCGACGAGCGTCAGAGCCGGTGTAGTAGGATTCAATCTTAATCCTGTATTGACGCTTTGCTTGTTTGATGGTTCGTCTGAGGGCATAGCGGAATTTATTTTAACCTGTCTGGGAACCCCTCGCCAACATCCAATGAAATTGCAGTGCGCCAAATTCAAACAACAGAAATCTAATCATTCAAATTTCTCAAACATACAAGTATTAGACACCATTTTAAAGATACATTTCTCGTTAATCCAACCAAAGTGTCCGATTTCAAAAAGGCATACAGCCATTTTCCTACCAAATAGAGGTGCCTCAAAAATCTGAAATAGAGATAAAATGAATCACTAGCCTTTGATATTCTTCATCAGATGAAACTCCCGTGACAACATGTTACACAGTACATGTATGTTTTGTTCGATCAAGTTCATATTTATATCCAAAAACCTCAGTTTACATTTGGCTTTGCCTCCAAAACATCCCGTGAATTTGCACAGAGCCACATCAATTTACAGAAATACTCATAATAAACTTTGATAAAAGATACAAGTATTATGCACAGAATTATAGATATACTWCTMCTTAATRCAACCGCTTTGTCAGATTTTAAAAAAGCTTTACGGAAAAAGCAAACCATGCAATAATCTGAGTACGGCGCTCAGAGACCAAAACAAGCCAAACATATATACCCGCCATGTTGCGGAGTCAACAGAAGTCAGAAATAGCATTATAAATATTCACTTACCTTTGATGATCTTCATCAGAATGCACTCCCAGGAATCCCAGTTACACAATAAATGTTTGGTTAGTTCGATAAAGTCCATAACTTATGTCCAAATACCTCCTTGTTGTTTGCGCCTTGAGTTCACAAATCCAAATTCATAACGCACGATCACTAGGTCCAGACGAAAAGTGAAAAAGTTCCATTACAGTCCGTAGAAACATGTCAATAGAATCAATCTTTAAGATGTTCTTAACATAAATCTTCAATAATGTTCCAACCGGAGAATTCCTTTGTCTTTTAGAATTGCAATGGAACGCAGGTCGCTCTCACGTGAGCGCGTGACCAGCTCATGCCATTCTGCCAGTCCCCTGACTCATTCAGCTCCCATTCACTCCTCCTTCACAGTAGAAGCATCAAACAAGGTTCTAAAGACTGTTGACATCGACTGTATGACCCCATAGACACTGTATATTCGATAGGCAATGAGTTGAAAAACTACAAACCTCAGATTTCCCACTTCCTGGTTGGATTTTTCTCAGGGTTTTGCCTGCCATATGAGATCTGTTATACTCACAGACATCATTCAAACAGTTTTAGAAACTTCAGAGTGTTTTATATCCAATACTACTAATAATATGCATATATAAGCTTCTGGGCCAGAATAGCAGGAAGTTTACTCTGGGCACGCTTTTCATCCGAACGTGAAATTGCTGCCCCCTATCCCAAACAGGGTAAGCATCCGGATTAGTCTCCCGCTCCTTGAAAGCGGCAGCTCTAGCCTTTAGCTCAATGCGGATGTTGCTTGTAATCCATGGCTTCTGGTTGGGATATGTACAGTTGAAGTCAGAAGTTCACGTACACTTAGGTTGGAGTCATTAAAACAAATTTTTCAACCACTCCACAAATTTCTTGTCAACAAACTATAGTTTTGGCAAGCCGGTTAGGTTTACATACACTAAGTTGACTGTGCCTTTAAACAGCTTGGAAAATTCCAGAAAATGGTGTCATGGCTTTAGAAACTTCTGATAGGCTAATTGACATAATTTGAGTCAATTGGAGGTGTGCCTGTGGATGTATTTCAAGGCCTGCCTTCAAACTCAGTGACTCTTTGCTTGACATTATGGGAAAATCAAAATAAATCAGCCAAGACCTCAGGAAATTTTTTTGGAGACCTCCACAAGTCTGGTTCATTATTGAGAGCAATTTCCAAATGCCTGAAGGTACCACGTTCATCTGTACAAACAATTGTACGCGAGTATAAACACCATGGGACCACGCAGCCGTCATACCGCTCAGGAAGGAGACGTGTTCTGTCTCCTAGAGATGAGTGTACTTTGGTGCGAGAAGTGCAAATCAATCCCAGAACAACGGCAAAGGACCTTGTGAAGATGCTGGAGGAAACAGCTACAAAAGTATCTATATCCACAGTAAAACGAGTCCTATATCGACATAACCTGGAAGGCCACTCAGCAAGGAAGAAGCCACTGCTCCAAAACCGCCATTAAAAAGCCACACTACGGTTTGCAACTGCACATGGGGGGGTGCTTTGCTGCAGGAGGGACTGGTGCACTTCACAAAATAGATGGCATCATGAGAGAGGAAAATTGTGTGGATGTATTGAAGCAACATCTCAAGACATTAGTCAGGAAGTTGAAGCTTGGTCACAAATGGGTCTTCCAAATGGACAATGACCCCACGCATACTTCCAAAGTTGTGGCAAAATGGCTTAAGGACAACAAAGTCAAGGTATTGTAGTGGCCATCACAAAGCCCTGACCTCAATCCTATAGAAAATGTGTGGGCAGAACTGAAAAAGCGTGTGCGAGCAAGGAGGCCTACAAACCTGACTCTGACCAGCTCTGTCAGGACGAATTCATTCAAAATTCACCCAACTTATTGTGGGAAGCTTGTGGAAGTTTACCCAAAACGTTTGACCCAAGTTAAACAATTTCAAGGCAATGCTACCAAATACTAATTGAGTGTATGTAAACCTCTTACCCACTGGGAATGTGATGAAAGAAATTAAAGCTGAAATAAATCATTCTCTCTACTATTACTCTGCCATTTCACGTTCTTAAAAAAAGTGGTGATCCTAACTGACCTAAGACAGGGAATTTTTACAAGGATTAAATGTCAGGAATTGTGATAAACCGAGTTTAAATGTATTTGGCTAAGGTTTATGTAAACTTCCGACTTCAACTGTATGTACAGTCACTGTGGGCTACGACGTCATCGATGCACTTATTGATGAAGCCGATGACTGAGGTGGTGTATTCCTCAATGCCATTGGATGAATCCCGGAACATATTCCAGTCTGTGCTAGTAAAAACATTCCTGGAGTGTAGCATTCGTGTCATCTGACCACTTCCGTATTGAGCGAGTCACTGGTACTTCCTGCTTTAGATTTAGCTTGTAAGCAGGAATCCGGAGGATAGAATTAGGGTCAGATTTGCCAAATGGAGGGGCTGGGAGAGCTTTGTGTGCATCTCTTTGTGTGGAGTAAAGGTGATCTAGGATCTCCCCCCCCCCGGTTGCACATGTGACATGCTGGTAAAAATTTTGTAAACTGATCTAAGTTTGCCAGCATTAAAGTTCCCGGCCACTAGGAGCACCGCTTCTGTGTGAGCATTTTCTTCTTTGCTTATGGCCTTATAGAGGTGGTTGAGAGTGGTCTTAGTGCCAGCTTCGCTTTGTGGTGGTAAATAGATTATTCTCTTATTCTCTGTAATAACTCAACATTTTCAGCCACATCCTTGTCTGAACGACACGTGGATAAACAGGTTAATGTAAAGCTCTGCATTTTTTTTTTTTTTATGTCTCATGGATTGTAGGCCTACATTAAACACCACACATTAACTGCTACTGTAGGCTGAATGATAGAACAGATATTTCCATGTTTAAATGTTATGGGATGTATTTTCTTCCATTTGTTTTTGATGATAGACCACTCTGGTAGCCCTAGATTATGATCAAATAGCCACAGTAGCCTACTCCGCCACTGTTAAAACTGTCATTTATAGCGGGTACAGCCTCTGTATTCACAATAAACGTGTGCCGGAAGTTGCACAGAATTTTCACAATGTTCAAGTTTGTACTCAGCACACCTGAAATTTGCTCAGTGCCAATAAACATTTGAAGTAACATTGATCCCAAGGCATAGTTATTTAGTCTTGGTGACATTGAAGTCAAGGAAGCTATTGTCAAATCAAGGCAGTCAATCAATTGTAAGTAGCTTAAAATGGATTTGCCCTTCAAGCAAGCAACCAGGACCTTTGATGAGAGTGAGGTCGCTGTTTTTGTATGCCATTTCATTGATGTATATTGAGAACAGGAGAGGTGACATGACACAACCTGCTAGCTACCTGTCAAACAACCTGTCTAGCATACCGTCCATAGTGCCGCAGTAGACTGTCATAACTCAGCACAGCTGAAGATGCTCCTTGACCATCTAATAGCATTTTATTCCCCTGTATCAGACTTCTAATCTCTGAGACTGTACAATATCATCCCTGTTTATAAGAGAAATGTACCGTACTGTCTCCAGTTTGGAAACAGTTTAAAACATTGATTTATTAAGTCCTCTGCTCGTTTTTGGCACAAGCCTAGATCCTGGCCTACCAGCTCTATTTCTGGAGAGTTGAACACGAATTTAGAAGTTGAGAACAGTTTGTACTCTAAATCCGTAGCGAATTGCAGGATATCTGTGGCCTGAGAGTGGGGCCTAGCTTGAGGCCCTGAGGGGCTAATCAGATGAGCATCAGTAGGCCTAAGTGTGCTCCCTCTTCTAAACAACAGGCTCCTGTGTATAGGCCCCTGTGGAGCAGAGAGCCACAGGACTCTTATGTAATGGGCCCTATCTAAAGGCATAACAACCAATCTCCTAGCGGTCTTTCCATCTTTGTTTGTTTCTTCTCAGTGTTGAACAGCAGTTCCAGTTGAGGGAACTGTAAACCTTATTGTTTTGCTGTAACCCAGCGTCTGCAAAATCTCCACTCAACTCAATTAGGCTGTACAAGCATAACTTGATTACAACCGTAGTGCACATTTTATCATGCACGAGTCATGACAAGGCTATGGTGTCTGTCCGAGGGAGGCTCTATATCAAAGGGTCTAGGTCATCGGTGTTCAAGCTCTCCCTGCCGTTCTGCTCCATGGTTATTGTTTGAATGACAAGGGAAGCTGTCAGTGTCAATCACTCACTCCAGCCAAACGTTGGTATTTTATTTTCTCTCTCCTCCCTTCCTGTGCAAGAAGGGAGATCTCTGTTGTCTGACTTGTGTGTTCAGCACACCCCGCTGTGTTATCTTAAGCTTTGTGCGGCAGTCTCTCTGTTAGCAATTGGATTAACACAGCATTGCAAAGGGCCAGGCCGGTCTCTCCCTCTGCTTTAAATTGGAGCACCAGGCCCTAACTCAATAGGCTGGCTGTCTCTGTGAACGTGATGTGCCACTGATAAACAGGCTTATAGTGGATGAGAAGGGCCTGTGATGTCAGGACCCTGAGATACCGATTCTTCTGAAAACTTCTTCTCAAGACCCCTAGGGGCAAATGAGTTATCGGCTCTTTGTGCAGATTAGATGTTTCTGTTCAAAGGGTTTTTAGGAGACGAACTTCCTTTAGCCCTCTGGATTCAGTCCTTCTCCATATCATTTTCCTGTGTATCTATTCGATCCATATCACATTGTCAGAGTGCTGTTGTTTTGCCCAGTCAGCCTTGCTGAGGAGGTGAAGCTGTCGTCATGGCAGCTCAACACAGCTGATCAACAACAATATGACAGTGTAATAACTGTACCACCATTCTACTGATCAACTAACATCAGTATAGCACACGGTGGTTTCATCCCAGGTAAGAGATGAAGGGAGGGACAGAAGACGGTTTAGACCTAATGATAAAACATTCCCAAGTGGACACTCGTCGTCAATGGCATCCTTCCATCTGTGAGAGATAATGGGGAATACAGAAGCAAGGAGACTGCTGTAGTTATCATGATGGTTGAAGCCAGGAGACCGCTGTAGTTATCATGCTGGTTGATGCCAGGAGACCGCTGTAGTTGTCATGCTGGTTGAAGCCAGGAGACTGCTGTAGTTATCATGCTGGTTGAAGCCAGGAGACKGCTGTAGTTATCATGCTGGTTGAAGCCAGGAGACCGCTGTAGTTATCATGCTGGTTGAAGCCAGGAGACTGCTGTAGTTATCATGCTGGTTGTGGACTGGCTTTACAGTACATTGTGAGAGAATGCATCACCTTAGCAAGCACCTGCATCTACAATATATGTCTTGAAGGACACACATATCAACACTCTTCATGTGTTAAGTCACCGTGTTCACTTCATGTGTTAAGTCACCGTGTTCACTTCATGTGTTTCTGTCTCCCTCCCAGGATTTTATTTTATTTTATTTTGTCATGGTCTATCTGCTCCCAGACCCAAGCTCTGTAATCTAATCATTCGGAGTGACACCTTTTACATTGGGAATGCACAGCCATGGTCTCTCTGCTCTCCTCTGCAGTAGTGTTCACATTTTGAACACTGAGAACTGGTAGGAACCTTGTCCCATATCGTCTCAGGATGGTGGTTAGGCAGACTTAGTATTTACAGATGTGGTAGGCAGAGCAGAGCACCGACCGCCCATCTCCAATCAAGTGAAGAGCTAATTCAGCTGTTTCTGTAATAATGAGTTTTCTCTCTCCTAGATGGAATACATTCTCTGAAATGAGTACTACGGTATGCATTATGCATCGCTGGACCTGAGAGGACAGGCTGTGTGCTATGGACACTGCATTTATCATTGAAGTGCAAATTCATGGTTTGAAGTTACATGACAGTATGTGTGTGTGTAGCTGCTAGCTAGCATGTTTTTCAATCGTCTCATTAAATGAGCTGGTGCTACATGCACAGACGTAAACAATAAACACCCAAGCTTCCTTTATCAACAATACAATACACACTAAATAGGTGGTCATTGAAGAGCTTTGACACCTGTCCTAACCCAACAAGCAGGTCCCGGCTCCAACATCTTCTAGTACAGCAATGTGCACGCTGATTAGGCCTACACATCTGATTTGTCCTGTCAGCATCCTGTCAGGAATTGGAATTCCCACCCTGATCTCTTTATGAGTGACTTTTTTATGTCTGAGGTCAGTGGCTGTATATTATCAGCCTTCAGAGCTGGGGTGAAAGTGCCCCAAATTCTCCCCGTTACCACCTATCCCCACTGCCCTCAGACAAGTGAAATGGTTTCTTACAAGCACGGGGTATTTTGGCTATTTTAGGGTCCCTACCAACCACATGATACCAGCAAGACCCAAACAACTGTTAGGCTCCAACAGTTATCTTCTCCAGAAAAGAGATGTCTTTGTTCAATAACATGGATGGTGTTTGTGAAAGGTTGACCAAAGATATCCCCTGTTCTCCTCTTGTTTGGTTATAAAGTTCATTGCTTTCGGGCTAGTGAGGGCTTCCCATTACTTTTTTATATATTTTTTTAGCCTTTTGAATGTTTAGATTTAAACGTTTTTAAACTTGGGATATCCCTTTTCAACAGTAAAAGTTAAAAAAAACTAAGTAAAAAAACAACAACAAAAAACCTTTTTGTCCTGTCCTATTTCAGTGAGGAAGCCCAATTTGTCCTGTACAACTAGTAACGTTATGTCCTCCCAGAGAAGCGGCAGTTGGATCAGGCTGTAGCTCCCAGGTTTCTGTCATGTAGTGTCAGACATCCTGAATCAGCTGCTGCCTGTTTATGTTTGTAGGCCATGTTTGATGCCTTCACTTCCAGCAGAACATTAGTCATCATGTTGCAAACTGATGCATTTTTCTATCCTGTCAGACAGGTCTGTCCCGTGGCTGGAGCTGTGCTTCCTCTAGCCTGAGTGTGTGAGGGGAATGTGTGTGGTCAGCAGTCACTCCGTCCTCAGCCACAGTCGAGCCAGCCCTGCCCTGCCCTGCCCTGCCCTGCCCTGCCCTGCCCTGCTCCTGCCCTGTCCTGTCTTCCACCCTGTGCTTCCTTTCCCTGCCCTGCCCTACCCGGCCCTACCCTGTCCTACCATACCCTGCCTGCCTACCCTACCCTACCCTACCCTGTCCTGCCCTGTCCTACCCTGCCCTGACCCTGTCCTACCTGCCCTACCTAACCTGCCCTGTCCTACCCTGTCCTACCACCTTGCCCTACCCTGCCCTACCTACCCTGCCCTACCCTACCCTACCTACCCTACCTGTCCTACCCTACCTGCCCTGTCCTACCCTGCCCGCCCTGTCCTGCCCTGCCCTGTCCTACCCTGCACACTGCCCTGCCCTGTCCTACCCTACCCTGTCTACCCTACCCTACCCTGTCCTACCCTACCCTGCCCTGTCCTACCCTACCCTACCCTGTCCCACCCTACCCTGCCCTACCTACCCTACCCTGCCCTGCCCTGCCCCGCCCGCCCCGCCTGGTGATGGTGATGGTGGTTCAGTTTCAGGGAAGAGGCTATAGTGGTAAATCCAGGTCAATTCAATCTATTTTTGGCAGCAAAAAAAATGGTAGCTTTTTGGACCCGAATGCCAAACATTCACAGAGATAAGGTGCTCAAAGAATGGTGACCCATTTTTCATCGCATTTCATGAGACATCCATGTGTTCATCACATGGAAAAGATAAACGGTTTTAGATTAATATAATTTAAAAGCTTACAAACAGGGTTTGTCAAATATTTTATAATTTCGGATTATTGTTATTATTTTTTCTAAAATACATTTGCCTTTAAAGGTCATGAACAGTCAAAATTATTGTTTTTTCCATGAAACTGGATGATATTTGAAGGAAACCAGATCAAAGTATGAAGACCAAAGTATGACTTAAAATGACTGTTGCTTTAATACTGAAAAAAAAAATGACGCAACATGCAACAATTTCAAAGATTTTACTGAGTTACAGTAAATTAAAATGAATGAATTAGGCCCAAATCATCCGGTTGGATGTACTGCCAATTCTATAAACAGGCATAGTAGGATTCTTATAAGCTTCCGGGTTAGAGTCCCGCACCTTGAAAGCGGCAGCTCTACACTTTAGCTCAGTGCGAATGTTGCCTGTAATCCATGGCTTCTGGTTGGGGAATATACATTCAGTCACTGTGGGGACGACGTCATCGATGCACTTATTGATAAAGCCAGTGACTGATGTGGTGTACTCCTCAATGCCATTGGAAGAATCCCGTGACATGTTCCAGTCTGTGATAGCAAAACAGTCCTGTAGTTTAGCATCTGCTTCATCTGACCACTTTTTATAGACCGAGTCACTGGTGCTTCCTGCTTTAATTTTTTCTTATAAGCAGGACTCAGGAGGATAGAATTGTGGTCGGATTTACCAAATGGATGGCGAGGGAGAGCTTTGTACGTGTCCCTGTGTGTGGAGTACAGGTGATCTCGAATTTTTTTTCCCTTCTGGTTGAACATTTAACATGTTGATAGAAATTAGGTAGAACTGATTTAAGTTTCCCTGCATTAAAGTCTCCGGCCATTAGGAGCGCCGCCTCTGGGTGAGCGGTTTCCTGTTTGCTTATTTTCTTATACAGCTGACTGAGTGCAGTCTTAGTGCCAGCATCCGTCTGTGGTGTTAAATAAACAGCTACGAAAAGTATAGCTGAAAACTCTCTAGGCAAATAGTGTGGTCTGCATTTTATCACAATATACTCTACTTCAGGCGAGCAAAATCTAGAGACTTCTTTAGATTCCGTGCACCAGCTGTTGTTTACAAATATGCGCAGACCGCCGCCCTCGTCTTACCGGAGTGTGCTGTTCTATCTAGCCGGTGCAGCGTATATCCTGCTAGCTGAATATCCATGTCATCATTCAGCCACAATTCGGTGAAACATAAGATATTACAGTTTTTGATGTCCCTTTGGTAGGATATTCGTGATCGTACCTCGTCTAATTTATTTATTGTCCAATGATTTCACGTTGGCGAGTAATATTGACGGTAACGGCAACTCGCCTTCTGCGGATCCATATGAGGCACCCTGCTCTGTGTCCTCTGTACCTGCGTCTCTTCTTCTTGCCAATAACTGGGATGTTGGCCTTGTCGGGTGTTTGGAGTATGTCCTGTGCGTCCTGCTTGTTGAAGAAAAAATCTTTGTCTAATCCGAGGTGAGTGATCGCTGTCCTGATATCCAGAAGCTCTTTTTTGCCGTAAGATACGGTGGCAGAAACATTATGTACAAAATAAGTTACAAATAACGCAAAAAAAACACATAATAGCACAATTGGTTAGTCGCCCGTAAAACTGCTGCCATTTCTTCCGGCGCCATTTTACACTTTACATTTTGCGTTTATATTTTTGTTCAGTATAACGTTTGATAAGGTTTAATCATAAAGTTACTGGTGCCCTCCCCCATGTCAAACATTTGGATTCATTATTAAGGACACAAGGTGACATCACTTTAACCTCATTTAAATACACCAATGGTAACAGGATATTCTCTTACCTCATTTAAATAAGTACCGCCTTCTAATCAACATCGGAGAAGGCGTGTTTGCAAATGGGGCTTGGTTTATATAGCTAAACTCAGCAAAAAAAGAAACGTCCTCACACTGTCAACTGCGTTTATTTTCAGCAACCTTAACATGTGTAAATATTTGTATGAACATAACAAGATTCAACAACTGAGACATAAACTGAACAAGTTCCACAGACATGTGACTAACAGAAATAGAATAATGTGTCCCTGAACAAAGGGGGGGGGGGTCAAAATCAAAAGTAACAGTCAGTATCTGGTGTGGCCACCAGCTGCATTAAGTACTGCAGTGCATCTCCTCCTCATGGACTGCACCAGATTTGCCAGTTCTTGCTGTGAGATGTTACCCCACTCTTCCACCAAGGCACCTGCAAGTTCCCAGACATTTCTGGGGGGAATGGCCCTAGCCCTCACCCTCYGATCCAACAGGTCCCAGACGTGCTCAATGGGATTGAGATCCGGGCTCTTCGCTGGCCWTKGCAGAASACTGACAWTCCKGTCTTGCAGGAAATCACGCACAGAACGAGCAGWATGGCTGGTGRCATTGTCAWGCTGGAGGGTSATGTCAGGATGAGCCTGCAGGAAGGGTACCACATGAGGGAGGAGGATGTCTTCCCTGTAACGCMCAGCKTTGAGATTGCCTGCAATGACAACAAGCTCARTCCGATGATGCTGTGACACACCGCCCCAGACCATGACGGACCCTCCACCTCCAAATCGATCCCGCTCCAGAGTACAGGCCTCGGTGTAACGCTCATTCCTTCGGCGATAAACGCGAATCCGACCATCACCCCTGGTGAGACAAAACCGCGACTCGTCAATGAAGAGCACTTTTTGCCAGTCCTGTCTGGTCCAGCAACGGTGGGTTTGTGCCCATGGGCAACGTTATTGCCGGTGATGTAAGGCAGGTCCTCACCAGACAACAGGCCTACAAGCCCTTAGTCCAGCCTCTCTCAGCCTATTGCGGACAGTGTGAGCACTGATGGAGAGATTGTGCGTTCCTGGTGTTACTCGGGCAGTTGTTGTTGCCATCCTTTGCCTGTCCCACAGGTGTGATGTTCGGATGTACCGAACCTGTGCAGGTGTTGTTACACATGGTCTTCCACTGCGAGGACGATCAGCTGTCCGTCCTGAGCATCTGGGCATCTTTCTTTTGGTGTTTTTCAGAGTCAGTAGAAAGGCCTCTTTAGTGTCCTAAGTTTTCATAACTGTGACCTTAATAGCCTACTGTCTGTAAGCTGTTAGTGTCTTAACGACCGTTCCACAGGTGCATGTGCATTAATTGTTTATGGTTCATTGAACAAGCATGGGAAACAGTGTTTAAACTCTTTACAATGAATATCTGTGAAGTTATTTCGATTTTTACGAATTATCTTTGAAAGACAGGGTCCTGAAAAAGGGACGCTTCTTTTTTTGCTGAGTTTAGATAGTTAATCTACTGGTGCCAAAATTTTACCGTAAGGTGTCAGCAAATATAATTAAAGGTTTACCCTATTAATCTATGGCAAAGATACTTATATGTTTCCTCTTTCATCTGTGTCTGGTGTTAGTTACTGGCTAGCTAGGTCTTCAGCCAGCAAGGACAAAAGGCGGGGTGGGAGGTCGTTCAAATCTCCAACGCAGTTGTCGAGTAAACATCCGTCAGTGCTGCTGTGAACTGCATCACAATAGACATGCCAAAATACTTGAAAGTACTACTTAAGAATTGTTTTGGGTATCTGTACTTTACTATTAACATTTGACAACTTTTACTTTTACTTCACTACATTCCTGAAGAAATTTATGTACTTTTTACTCCATACATTTTTCCCTGACACCCAAAAGTACTTGTTACATTTTGAATGCAGGACAGGTAAATTGTCTAATTCACACACTTATCAAGAGAACATCATTAAACACATCATTAAACACATGCGTAGTTTTTAAATCATGTCTGAGAGTTGTAGCGTGCCCCTGGCTAAAAACTAGAAAATGTGGCTGTCTGCTTTGCTTAATATAAGGAATTTGAAATGATTTATACTTGTACATTTACTTTTGATACTTAAGTATATTTAAAACCAAGTACTTTTAGACTTTTACTCAAGTAGTATTTTACTGAGTGACTTTCACTTTAACTTGAGTCATTTTCCATTAAGATATCTTTACTTTTACTCAAGTATGACAATTGGGTACTTTTTCCACCACTGATCATTGATGCAATTTCAATGTTGTTTGAGTAACTTTGTGTATCACCAGATTTGCTTGAGATAATTTTACTGCAACACTGCCTAATGCCTCCAGGTTGCTTGACATAGACGTTTGAAAGAGTTCAAGGCGATCTCATTAATATAAGCTCTGCCCACTCAGCCTGTCTTTTCAAACTAGTTGGCCCTGGGATAAATTACTTTTCAGAATGACTGTTAATGACCTTTAATGTCAATTATCTAAAACCCTTAAACTCTTGATTTTTTTCTTACAGTATTCCCATACACTACACGGCCAAAAGTATGTACACAACACCTGCTCGGCAAACATCTCATTCCAAAATCATGGGCATTAATATGGAGTTGGGCCACCCTTTTGCTCCTATATCAGCCTCCACTCTTCTGGGAAGGCTTTTCACCAGATGTTGGAACATTGCTGCGGGGACTTGCTACCATTCAGCCACAGGAGCGTTAGTGAGGTCGGGCACTGATGTTGGGTGATTAGGCCTGGGGGTTGAGTTCAGGGCTCAGTCCAGATGCAGTTTGGAACTCTGTAGTAAGTGTTGCAACCAAGGACAGACGATTTTTACGCACTACGAGCTTCAGCACTCGGCGGTCCCGTTCTGTGAGCTTGCTTGGCCTACAACATCGAGGCTGAGCCGTTGTTGCTCCTAGACGATTCCACTTCACAATAACAGGTCACCAGGTATACGGTGTTTCCTCCGACCCATTTGTGCAGCAGGCTTCTGGGTTGAGCGATCATTGTTTCAAGAAGCAGTGCGGCTTGGCGGGGTCATGTTTCGGCTCTCGACCTTCGCCTCTCCCGAGTCCGTACAGGAGTTGCAGCGATGGGACAAAACTGTAACTACCAATTGGATATCACGAAATTGGGGAGAAAAAGGGGTAAAATATAAAAACATGTAACTGATTTAAATTCAAATTGATTTACCCTACGGACACGCCTGTTGCCCAAATTGATGACGTATGTCGCACAGTTGTGAGTCGAGTGGAGATGAATGGATTCGGTTCAGTCAGTTCTTCAGTCAGTCGTCTTGATAAGCCTAGTTTATGCTGGCAACAACAGCAGCATGGCACTAGTTAATCCTTGTGAAAGAAAGTGATGTTAATTTCAATGAGCGAGGGATAAATAACTTGGTGGTCACCATATGGATGTCACTTTTGCCATGTTCACCTACTAGTCAGATCTAGCAAACTTGTAGTTGTACACTTGCCGAGCTCAACCAGTTAGCAAGTCGTAAATGTCAGAGTTTCTTAGTTCTGACTAGCACGTGAACGCGGCATGTGACATGCCAATTAGGTAATGCCACGACAAGTTGGTGTGAATGACCAGTGTCCACTGGTGTTGTAGCGAGGTTACCTGATTACCTAGACTCCTTGCGCCGGTCAAATGCTACACCACACCCATGGACGTTAGTTTCTTCTCCGCAATGAGTCGCCGTGTCTCCCGCTTGCTAGCGTAGTAACGCCTACCCCGCGGTTTTCCTGTTTCATATATTGCTGTTCACTGGACCCTATGATCACGTAGCTACATAGCTGATTCCTGTTTCATATATTGCTGTTCACTGGACCCTATGATCACGTAGCTACATAGCTGATGCTTGCTGGACTGTTCATTAATCACGGTACTCCATTTTGTTTATTTTGTTTATCTGTCTGCCCCAGCCTCGAACTCAGGCCCTGTGTGTAGTTAGCCGACCCTATCTGCCCATTCATCCCCATTTTACCTTTTGTTGTTGTCTTAGCTGATTAGCTGTTGTTGTCTTACACATTGTGTCTTAGCTAGCTCTCCCAATCAACACATGTGATTGCTTTATGTCTCTCTCAAATATGCCTTGTATACTGTTGTTTAGAATAGTTATCATTGTTTTAGTTTACTGCGGAGCCCCTAGTCCCACTCAACAGCCTCCTCCCTAAGTTTGTTTTACTCACTGCTTTAGCACACTCTGCCAACCCTGATGTCCTTGCCGTGCCTGAATCCTGGCTTAGGAAGGCCACCAAAAATTCTGAGATTTCCATCCCCAACTACAACATTTTCCGTCAAGATATAACTGCCAAAAGGGGAGGAGTCGCATTCTACTGCAGAGATAGCCTGCGAAGTTCTGTCATACTTTCCAGGTCTATGCCCAAACAGTTCGAGCTTCTAACTTTAAAAATGAATCTCTCCAGAAATAAGTCGCTCACTGTTGCCACCTGTTATAGACCCCCCCCCGCAATCCGATTTCCGAGCTGGTCAAAGGTGCACCTCAGCCACGCTCAAGGTACTAAACGATATCATAACAGCCATCGATAAAAGACTGTGCAACTGTCTTCATCGACCTGGCCAAGGCTTTCGACTCTGTCAATCACCGTATTCTTATCGGCAGACTCAACAGCCTTGGTTCTCAAATGACTGCCTCGCCTGGTTCACCAACTACTTCTCAGATAGAGTTCAGTGTGTCAAATCGGAGGGCCTGTTGTACGGACCTCTGGCAGTCTCTATGGGGGTACCACAGGGTTCAATTCTTGGGCCGACTCTTTTCTCTGTATATATCAACGATGTCGCTCTTGCTGCGGGTGATTCCCTATGCAGACGACACCATTCTGTATACATCTGGCCCTTCTTTGGACACTGTATTAACAAACCTCCAAACTAGCTTCAATGCCATACAACACTCCTTCCGTGGCCTCCAACTGCTCTTAAACGCTAGTAAAACTAAATGCATGCTTTTCAACCATTCGCTGCCCGCACCCGCCCGCCCGAGTAGCATCACTACTCTGGACGGTTCTGACTTAGAATATGTGGACAACTACAAATACCTAGGTGTCTGGCTAGACTGTAAACTCTCCTTCCAGACTCATGTTAAACATCTCCAATCCAAAATAAAATCTAGAATCAGCTTCCTATTTCGCAACAAAGCCTCCTTCACTCATGCTGCCAAACATACCCTCGTAAAACTGACTATCCTGCCGATCCTCGACTTCGGCGATGTCATTTACAAAATGGCCTCCAACACTCTACTCAGCATACTGGATGTGGTCTATCACAGGTCTATGCCGTCCGTTTTGCCACCAAAGCCCCATATACCACCCACCACTGCGACCTGTGTGCTCTAGCCGGCTGGCCCTCGCTACATATTCGTCGCCCGACCCACTGGCTCCAAGTCATCTATAAGTCTATGGTAGGTAACGCTCCACCTTATCTCAGCTCACTGGTCATGATAACAACACCCACCCGTAGCACTCGCTCCAGCAGGTATATCTCACTGGTCATCCCCAAGCCTCCCAAAACCTCCTTTGGCCGCCTTTCCTTCCAGGTCTCTGCTGCCAATGACTGGAATGAATTGCAAAAATCGCTGAAGCTGGAGACTTAGATTTCCCTCACTAACTTTAAACATCAGCTATCTAAGCAGCTAACCGATCGCTGCAGCTGTTAATAGCCCATCCAGTCTACCTACCAACCTCATCCCCATATTGTTTTTATTTACTTTCCTGCTCTTTTGCACACCAGTATTTATATTTGCACATCATCATCTGCACATCTATCACTCCAGTGTTAATTTGCTAAATTGTAATTACTTCGCTACTATGGCCTATTTATTGCCTTACCTCCTCCTCCTTACACACTGTATATAGACTTTCTTTTTTTCTATTGTGTTATTGACTGTATGCTTGTTTATTCCATGTGTAACTCTGTTGTTGTTTGTGTCTCACTGCTTTGCTTTATCTTGGCCAGGTCGCAGTTGTAAATGAGAACTTGATCTCAACTAGCCTACCTGTTTAAATAAAGGTGAAATTTAAAAATGTCTGGATTTGAGTAACTCCCAAACCCTTCACCGAATGCAAACGCATTCGGGGCCTTCTGATTTGTCCAGAAACCGATGGGTTGGTCCAGATCCAGAAAACACGTGTGTAATGTGGCTTTTCAAAATGTGTCATTGGCTTTGATACCCTGATTGGTTAGAGATGATCCAATTGCTGATTACTTTGTTTTGTACAACGACCCTCGTGCCCTGCGAACCACAGAGCAGCAGAAGAATTTGTGTGTCGTCAAGCTAGTATGCGAGGCGCTTCCCACTGGGCAACAGTTGCTTCACTGCTCAGCTAGCTGTATGTTGCTGGTGGTAGCAAATAGTTCGGATAGCCATTTGATTAACTGTTCAGCAGTCTTATGGCTTGTGGGTAAAAGCTGCTAAGGAACCTTTTGGATCTAGACTTAGCGCTCTGGTACCGCTTGCCATGCAGTAGCAGAGAGTCTATAACTAGGGTGGCTGGTGTCTTTGACAATTTTAAGGGCCTTCCTCTGACACCGCCTGGTATAGAGGTCCTGGATGGCAGGAAGCTTCGCCCCAGTGATGTATTGGGCCGTACGCACTACCCTCTGTAGTGGTCGCATGGCGAACAGTTGCCATACCAAGCGGTGATGCAACCAGTCAAGATTCTCTCAATGGTGCAGCTGTAGAAGTTTTTGTGGATCGGAGGACCTATGCCAAATCTATGCCAGAGCCGGTGTAGTAGGATTCAATCTTAGTCTTGTGTTGACCCTTTGCCTGTTTGATGGTTCTTCGGTGGGCATAGCAGGATTTCTTACAAGCGTCCGGGTTAGAGTTCCGCTTCTTGAAAGTGGCAGCATGGCTTCTGGTTGGGGTATGTACGTACGGTCGCTGTGGGGACGACGTCATCGATGCACTTGTTGATTAAGCCGTTGACTGATCTGGTATACTCCTCAATGGGATTGGATGAATCCCGGAATATATTCCAGTCAGTGTATGTTTCTTGTTTGCTTATGGCCTTATACAGTTCGTTGAGTGCGGTCTTAGTGCCAGCATCAGTTTGTGGTGGTAAATAGACAGCTATGAAAAATATAGATGAAAACTCTCTTGGTAAATAGTGTGCTCTACAGCTTATCATGAGATACTCAACCTCAAGACTTCTTTAATATTAGATTTTATGCACCAGCTGTTATTGACAAATAGACACAGACCACCACCCCTGGTCTACCAGAAGTAGCTGTTCTGTCTTGCCGATGCACGGAAAACGCAGCCAACTGTATATTATCTATGTCGTTGTTCAGCCACGACTCGGTGTAACATAAGATATTACAGTTTTTAATGTCCCGTTAGTAGTATAGTCTCAAGCGGAGCTCAAACAGTTTATTCTCCAATGATTGCACGTTGGCCCATAGGACAGATGGTAGAGGCGGGTTACACACTCGCCGACTAATTCTCACACGACACCCTGATCTGTATCGGCGTCTCCTCTTCATGCCAATGACGGGGATTTGGGCCTGGTCCGGTTGCAGCAGAAAATCCTTCATGTCCGACTCATTAAAGAAAAAATCTTCGTCCAGTTGGAGGTGAGTAATCGCTGTTCTGATATACAGAAGCTCTTTTCGGTCATAAGAGATGGTAGTAGAAACATTTTGTACAAAACTTCACTAGACAAGTTTCTCTAGCCACAAGTATGAACTAGTTAGCTGTGGAGGGCACATTAAGACAACTGACTGAACCTAATCTGTTGGCACCAGGCATGTCCGTATAGCCTCTCCCCTTTTTCAGTCACTGACTCTGCCCAGAGATTAGGTTTGGAGCGAGGGTGAGGGGGGAGGGCAAGCGGTAAACCTGCTGAGTAAAACATCTGCTGACACTGGTGTGTGTGTGTGTGTGTACACCAATGATTTACAGTGCATTCGGAAATAATTAAATAAAATAGTTTTTCCCCCTCATCAATCTACACACAATACACCATGATGACAAAGCAAAAACAGGTTTAAAAAAAAAAAAAATGCAAATAAAATAAATAAATGAGATGTCACATTTACATAATTATTCAGACCTTTTACTCAGTACTTTGTTGAAGCACCTTTGGCAGTGACTACAGCCTCTAGTCTTCTTGGGTATGATGCTACAAGTTTGGGACACCTGTATTTAGGGAGTTTCTCCCATTCCTCTCTGCACATCCTCTCAAGCTCTGTCAGGTTGGATGGTGAACGTCGCTGCACAGCTACTTTCAGGTCTCTCCAGAGATGTTCGTTTGGGTTCAAGTCTGGGCTCTGGCTGGGCAACTCAAGGACATTCAGAGACTTGTTCTGAAGCCACTCCTGCGTTGTCTTGGCTGTTTGCTTAGGGTCATTGTCCGGTTGGAAGGTTAACCTTCGCCCCTGTCTGATGTCTTGAGCGCTTTGGAGCATGTTTTCATCAAGCAGCTCTCTGTACTTTGCTCCATTAATCTATCCCTCGATCCTGACTAGTCTCCCAGTCCCTGCTGCTGAAAAACATCCCCACAGCATGATGCTGCCACCACCATGCCTCACCGTAGGGATGGTGCCAGACGTGACGCTTGACATTCAGGCCAAAGAGTTCAATCTTGGTTTCACCAGACCAGAGAATCTTGTTTTGCATTCTTCACATATGATTTGGCACAGTATTTGCAAATGTACACAGATTTTCCTAATACATTAGCTGCAGTGAAATGTCTCCACACACATCAGATAGTGCCCGTGGCATTTTCCTGTGAAGATTAGAAAAAAAATTGTAAAAAAACAACAAATACAATTCCATGTACAGATAAATAGTTAAGCAGTTAGATTAAACTCCTTTGTAAGATAAATGTTTTAAATGTATGGAAACAGGTGAAGTAACACTCCTCAGTTAGCAGACTCAAGCAAGCTAAAACCCACATGGTAGCAAAAACTAACTACCAGAAATTGTTAACAAGTTAGAAATGATTTAAACACACTTTGCTGTAGGTTAGTATTTACTAGTTAACATAAAATCATGTATGTCATCAAACCTTACCAGAAAACGTGTAGTCCTTGGCTCAGACAGTGTGGGCTCAATAGCATCTAATTTGTGTGCAAGATCTTGAGAATCAGCTCTACATGTGATGGAAGAGTGCACTGCACATGTGATGGAAGAATGCACTGTGCATGCCGAGGGTTGCAATTCCATTGAATTGGGGATGGTTCAACACAAATACCTAGAATTGCCTATGTATATCCCACAAAAAAAGGTTCTCTGTTATAAGCTAACTTAATGATGAATTTACCGTAAAGTTTCCGACCCTTTGCAACCCTATGCTCCTTCTGGAAGGTTTTCCCATCTCCACAGAGGAACTCCGGAGCTCTGTCAGAGTGACCATCGGAGTCTTGGCCACCTTCCTGACCAAGGCCCTTCTCCCCCGATTGCTCAGTTTGGACGGGCGCCAGTTCTAGGAAGAGTCTTGGTGATTCCAAACTTCTTCCATTTAAGAATGATGGAGGCCACTGTGTTCTTGCGGACCTTCAATGCTGCAGACATATTTTGGTACCCCTTCCCAAGATCTATACCTCGACACAATCCTGTCTGGGAGCTCTATGGACAATTCCTTCGACCTCTTGGCTTGGTTTTTGCACTGACCTGCACTATCAACTGTGGGACATTATATAGACAGGTGTGTGTCTTCCCAAATCATGTCCAATGAATTGTATTTACCACAGGTGGACTCCAATCAAGTTGTAGAAACATCTCAAGGATGATCAATGGAAAAGGGTCTGAATACTTATGTAAATAAGGTATTTCTGTTTTTTTATTTTGTATAAATTTGTTAATGTCTAAACCTGCTATCGCTTTGTCATTATGGGGTATTTTGTGTAGATTGAGGATTTTTTTATTTAATATATTTTAGAATAAGGCTGTAAGGTAAAAAATAAAGCGAAGGGGTCTGAATAGTTTCCGAATGCACTGTACATTATTGGTTTGTACGTGTGTGAGAAAGTTGTTTGCCATATTGTCAGAGACTAGGCTACCTTCTAACTCAGCTTTTAATTTATCCTGCGCTCGTACACCTGCAGATTGTCATGGAGGAGCATAATACTTTTTATGCAAAGATGTTTGGCTAACAAACCTGCAAATCCTCTATCATCTCATCATATCAGTGTGTTTTTATATAGTGTCGGCGTGTTTGTGTTCATCATGGGGTTGTTCATGTTCACGTTGCTGAAATGGATCTGGCCTGGAGGGATTGGTCCCATGAGGATCTCGCCAACACCTGCCATCTGTTACATAGAAATAGACATTATAATGATAATACCTCTTTATGATACCTCTCTACCTCCACGACACATCTCCCTACTAAACTTTGTGGGGTGGAGGAGCTGTGGTGAATGTAACCTGTGGATGGTAGTGACCTGTCTAACAGGCTAGTGTTAGTTCTGTAGGGCCGGCGCTGAGTGTAGCAGCTCAGGCAGGACCAGTGGCAGGGCTTTTAATAGCTGCAGTAGTGTAGAGGTGTGGAGACACACACAGCCAGGGTTCTCCCCTGAGATATACACACACAAGTACACACACACTGCTTATCTGGAGTCCCTGACGCCCCACCTGAGATTTGAACACAACTCGGCACTGGGGAATGGCTGAGTCTAGTGCAAATAGGGCACAGGTGTTAAGACACACAGGCTTGTTGGAGCTTAAGTTCGGGCAGCACTGTCAGCCTTTAGATAAGACTACTATGTCCAGTAAACATGATAAATATCAGTGCATTAGATAGGCCTATAGTATCTCTCTGTAGTGCTGCATTTAGCAGAGGGCTGGTTCTATAGCTAGGGTCCTCAGCTAGGCTATATAAACTCAGAAAAAAAAGTCCCCTTTTCAGGACCCTGTCTTTCAAAGATAATTCGTAAAAATCGAAATAACTTCACAGATCTTCATTGTAAAGGGTTTAAACACTGTTTCCCATGCTTGTTCAATGAACCATAAACAATTAATGAACATGCACCTGTGGAACGGTCGTTAAGACACTAACAGCTTACAGATGGTAGGCAATTAAGGTCACAGTTATGAAAACTTAGGACACTAAAGAGGCCTTTCTACTGACTCTGAAAAACACCAAAAGAAAGATGCCCAGGGTCCCTGCTCATCTGTGTGAACGTTCCTTAGGCATGCTGCAAGGTGGCATGAGGACTGCAGATGAGGCCAGGGCAATAAATTGCAATGTCTGTACTGTGAGACGCCTAAGACAGCGCTACAGGGAGACAGGACAGACATCTGATCGTCCTCGCAGTTGGATGTACAGGATCGGTACATCCGAACATCACACCTGCGGGACAGGTACAGGATGGCCGAGTTACACCAGGAACGCACAATCCCTCCATCAGTGCTCAGACTGTCCGCAATAGGCTGAGAGAGGCTGGACTGAGGGCTTGTAGACCTGTTGTAAGGCAGGTCCTCACCAGACAACACCGGCAACAACGTCGCCTATGGGCACAAACCCACCGTTGCTAGACCAGACAGGACTGGCAAAAAGTGCTCTTCACTGACGAGTCGCGGTTTTGTCTCACCGGGGGTGATGGTCGAATTCGCGTTTATCGTCGAAGGAATGAGCGTTACACCGAGGCCTGTACTCTGGAGCGGGATCGATTTGGAGGTGGAAGGTCTGTCATGATCTGGGGCGGTGTGTCACAGCATCATCAGACTGAGTTTGTTGTCATTGCAGGCAATCTCAACGCTGTGCTTTACAGGGAAGACATCCTCCTCCCTCATGTGGTACCCTTCCTGCAGGCTCATCCCTCCAGCATGACAATGCCACCAGCCATACTGCTCGTTCTGTGCATGATTTTCTGCAAGACAGGAATGTCAGTGTTCTGCCATGGCCAGCGAAGAGCCCGGATCTCAATCCCATTGACCACGTCTGGTACCTGTTGGATCGGAGAATGAGGCCTAGGGCCATTCCCCCCAGAAATGTCAGAGAACTTGCAGGTGCAGAACGTGGAGCTGCATTGCAGTTCTTAATGCAGCTGGTGGCCACACCAGATACTGACTGTTACTTTTGATATTGACCCCGCCCTTTTGTTCAGGGACACATTATTCAATTTCTGTTAGTCACATGTCTGTGGAACTTGTTCAGTTTATGTCTCAGTTGTTGAATCTTGTTATGTTCATACAAATATTTACACATGTTAAGTTTGCTGAAAATAAATTAAGTTGACAGTGAAGGACGTTTCTTTTTTTTGCTGAGTTTAGCTGGAAGAGCAGGCTCTTATTTCATTGTTTTCAATCCAGGAATTCAAGCTTGAATAGAGAGGCAGAAATGGTGCATTGTCTGTGTGAAGTGTACTGGAAATACTGGTGTGTGTGTGCGTGTGCGTTTCGTATATGCATGTTTACAAGTTTTTCCTCGACTCCGCTTTAGAACAGCTAGGTCAATTCCCCCTCAGGCTCCTGAGTACTGCCTGCTGACTAGTCTATCGCTGAGTCACTGTGCTGGGCTTCCAGGAACAACATACAGAGCAGCTGAAGTATAATATTATCGGCATCACTCACTACCGTGCCGTCCCCAAGCACTGGTCGATGATAGGGCTGCACAATTAATCCAATTCACATCGAAATCGCAATATTGATGTGCAATATCCATATCGCAAGAGATGGCCTAGCCATATCGCAATATTTTGAAACTCCACTCAGCCATGTGCAGCATACATTTTAAATAGTTTACTCTGTTTGTCATCTCACCCCCTATCACTCAACCTGCGCAGTTCCTCCTCCTCGCTGTTAGAT
>NC_036875.1:32547109-32664609 GCF_002910315.2 Salvelinus sp. IW2-2015 | reverse complement strand
CTTAAATCACACTCACCAGTAGATGGCAGTGTTCATCAATGCAGCAGGGTTCATTGCGCAGAGTTGTATTTTATTTACAAGATTGAACGTTTCAAAAATTGCACCATGGCCGGCACAAGCTCAGGTGATGCTTATGTGTTGTTATGGTGTTAGCAGGGCTACTCTCACTAGATGTTTGTTGAGCAGCTCTCTCACCCCATGACAAGGAAATCTAACTATTTGGGGGCACAGAGCTTTTACCTTACATCAGCCATGGTTTTCCCATGGTGACTGGCAACTTTTTTTAAATTAGTTTTCTATGGCAGCACTGTACAAAAGGTGTAATAAGTCAATATTACACGTTTCAGAGCGGCAGCATCATACATTGTCCTTTTATGAGCAGACAGAGTGATTATATTTCAGTTTACGCTCAACCCTTTGTGAAACTACTTTGCACACTGGACTGAATCAGAAGGAAGAGACATTGTTAGATTGTTTAATGTTGTTAAAAGAGGTAATTTAAGATGTTTTTTATTTATTTCGAATTACTTTTATTTCATATTTTGTCATTTTGTATTTTTGTTTATTCAAAATATTCTCCTTTTGTGTGTTCCAGGTGGCTTTGCTTGGAATAGACCTTTTATCTGCCCTAGTGACAAGGCTACAGGACCGATTTAGGAACCATGTGGGAACAGGTAAGATTTTATTATCTTAAAAAATATCACTTTCTTCATGGTTAAATGAGTTCAAAATAAAAATGGTTTAGATTTCTAGACAAAATGTCTGACTAAAAAACTGCCTTGACTAAACTTTTGAGCTCCATTGGATTTTAACTCCTCACCCACACCTTTAGATAGCAATGCTAACCCTTCCCCTGTCTTTTCTTTTCTTCTCTCCCCTGTGTGTCCATCCCTCTCGCCTGTGTGTCTCCAGTACTGCCCAGTCTGATAGATCGTCTGGGGGATTCCAAAGACCAAGTCAGAGACCAAGATCAAATCTTGCTGCTGAAGATCATGGAGCAGGCTGCTACCCCACAGGTACACACACACACACACACACACACACACACACACACACACACACACACACACACACATCACACAACACACGACACCCCCCCATCAGGTGGAGCTTACCTGGGCTAACCTGTCCTCATAGACGAGTTATTGACAAAGGTCTTGAGTCAATCCCACAATTCCTTCCCAGTTCCCTGTTGATTCATTCCTGAATCCCAGTTAGGTTTTGATTCCTGACTCGATTGTATGTTAATTGATATGACCTGATCCGTGATAAAAAGCAATTTGATTGTTGACCTGGTACAAATATCCTGTCCTCTCCTCCCCAGTACGTGTGGGACAGAATGCTGGGAGGCTTCAAACACAAGAACAACAGGACCAGAGAGGGAGTGTGCCTTTGTCTCATCTCAACGCTCAAAATGTAAGACTGCCTGGCCTCTCAATAACCCATCTATCAATCTGTCTGTCTGTTCTTACTATACAACAGATTGTCATTAGAGCTCTCGGCTGATCTCTTTAACCATGTTTTTCCATCATTCCTTCGTCATAGACAGGGTAAGATTCAATATACATTTTTAGATTTCTCCTTTCTAATATTCTGATAGCAATGGAATTGTACCATACTGCCAAGAGCATGGATGAGCCTAGGTTTGATTTAAAATGTGTCAATATTCTCTCATGTGTATCATAGGGAATTTTAAAATTATATTATGGTAAGGTCTTTATTGTCAGGAGTCTATTTGCAGTGATGCTGATGCTTCCCTATGATGTCATTGACATGCTTTCTCTCTCTCCCTCTTTGTTCTTCCAGGTACGGAGCCCAAGGCTTAACCCTCAGTAAAATAGTCCCTCACATATGTAATCTACTAGGAGATCCCACCAGTCAGGTGCGTTTGCTGTGTCATGAATCAGTTTATTACACTGCTGGTCAGGGAGGGAGAGAGCTCTAGCACAGATGGACACAAAGGCATTTCTACAGGGACATGAAGCCCCCTAGTGGCAGCCACAGAACAGAACAGTGCTATCTGTTGGGGGATGCAGGGTAATGATTCTGTTCAGTGACTGTTTCAAGATCTGTAAACAAATTATATTAGTGTTAGCATATACACATCTGGGAGTTGCATTCTGTCAGTAGATAAAGACATTTTCATATTATATTGTAGTCCTGTTAGGGCATGTTCTAGATGACCTTTGAACCTCCCCCCTGGTGTCCTTAGGTGAGAGACGGAGCTATGGGCTGCCTGGTGGAGATCTACAGACATGTGGGGGAGAGGGTGAGGATGGACCTCAGCAAGAAGGGCCTACCACAGTCACGGTATGATGAACATTCTACCTCTGTTTCTGTCTATCTCTGCCTGTCTCTCTGTGTCTCTGCCTGTCTCTCTGTGTCTCTGCCTGTCTCTCTGTGTCTCTGCCTGTCTCTCTGTGTCTGCCTGTCTCTCTCTCTGCCTGTCTCTCTCTCTGCCTGTCTTTCTGTCTGTCTGTCACTCTGATTGTCTGTCACTGATTCTCTGTGTCTGTCTCTGTCTCTCACCCTCACTCCTCTCTCTCACTACTCTCTCTCTCACTTCTTTCTCTCTCTTACTCCTCTGACTAATCTCTCTCTCTCTTTCTCGCTCTCTCTGTCTCAGTTCAAATCATTTCAATTCAAAGGACTTTGTTGGCATGGGAAACATATGTTTACATTGTTTATTATCTATTTCACTTTCATTGGCAATCAAAAATGAACGGTTAACATTACACTCACAAAGTATCGAAGGAATATTATGGCTATGTACAGTGTTATAACGATGTGCAAATAGTTAAAGTACAAAGGGATAAATAAATAAACATAAATATGGGTTATATTTACAACACTGCTCCAAAACCGCCATAAAAAAGCCAGACTACGGTTTGCAACTGCACATGGGGACAAAGATTGTACTTTTTGGAGAAATATCCTCTGGTCTGATGAAACAAAAATAAACTGTTTGGCCATAATGACCATTGTTATGTTTGGAGGAAAAGGGGGGAGGCTTGCAAGCCGAAGAACACCATCCCAACCGTGAAGCACGGGGTGGCAGCATCATGTTGTCGGGGTGCTTTGCTGCAGGAGGGATGGTGCACTTCACAAAATAGATGGCATCATGAGATGGAAAAATATGCGGACATATTGAAGCAACATCTCAGGCCTACAAACCTGACTCAGTTACACCAGCTCTGTCAGGA
Organism: Salvelinus sp. IW2-2015; assembly: GCF_002910315.2. Taxonomy (NCBI): domain Eukaryota; kingdom Metazoa; phylum Chordata; class Actinopteri; order Salmoniformes; family Salmonidae; genus Salvelinus; species Salvelinus sp. IW2-2015. The sequence goes on along the minus strand of NC_036875.1, from coordinate 32,661,406 downwards.
GGAATGGGCCAAAATTCACCCAACTTATTGTGGGAAGCTTGTGGAAGGCTACCCGAAAAGTTTAACCCAAGTTAAACAATTTAAAGGCAATGCTACCGTAAACTTCTGACCCACTGAGAATGTGATGAAAGAAATAAAAGCTGAAATAAATCATTCTCTCCACTATTATTCTGACATTTCATATTCTTAAAATATAGTGGTGATCCTAACTGACCTAAGACAGGGAATTTTTACTAGGATTAAATGTCAGGAATTGTGAAACATTTAAACTCAGTTTATTTGGCTAAGGTGTATGTAAACTTCCGACTTCAACTGTATATGTGTGTTTGTGTTGTGTCTGTATGCGTGTTTGCGTATGTAGTGTTTGAATGTGTGTGTGTGTGTGTGTGTGTGTGTGTGTGTGTGTGTGTGTGTGTGTGTGTGGTGTGTGTGTGTGTGTGTGTGTGTGTGTGTGTGTGTGTGTGTGTGTGTGTGTGTGTGTGTGTGTGTGTGTGTGTGTGTTATTGTGTGTGTGTGTGTGTATGTATATATATATATAATATATATATATATATATATATATATATATATAATATATATATATATATATATATACATACAGTGTGGAGAACAAGTATTTGATACACTGCCGATTTTGCAGGTTTTCCTACTTACAAAGCATGTAGAGGTCTGTAATTTTTATCATAGGTACACTTCAACTATGAGAGACGGAATCTAAAAACAAAATCCAGAAAATCACATTGTATGATTTTTAAGTAATTAATTTGCATTTTATTGCATGACATAAGTATTTGATACATCAGAAAAGCAGAACTTAATATTTGGTACAGAAACCTTTGTTTGCAATTACAGAGATCATACGTTTCCTGTAGTTCTTGACTAGGTTTGCACACACTGCAGCAGGGATTTTGGCCCACTCCTCCCTACAGATCTTCTCCAGATCCTTCAGGTTCGGGGCTGTCGCTGGGCAATACGGACTTTCAGCTCCCTCCAAAGATTTTCTATTGGGTTCAGGTCTGGAGACTGGCTAGGCCACTCCAGGACCTTGAGATGTTCTTACGGAGCCACTCCTTAGTTGCCATGGCTGTGTGTTTCGTGTCGTTGTCATGCTGGAAGACCCAGCCACGACCCATCTTCAATGCTCTTACTGAGGGAAGGGGGTTGTTGGCCAAGATCTCGCGATACATGGCCCCATCCATCCTCCCCTCAATACGGTGCAGTCGTCCTGTCCCCTTTGCAGAAAAGCATCCCCAAAGAATGATGTTTCCACCTCCATGCTTCACGGTTGGGATGGTGTTCTTGGGGTTGTACTCATACTTCTTCTTCCTCCAAACACGGCGAGTGGAGTTAGACCAAAAAGCTCTTATTTTTGTCTCATCAGACCACATGACCTTCTCCCATTCCTCCTCTGGATCATCCAGATGGTCATTGGCAAACTTCAGACAGGCCTGGACATGCACTGGCTTAAGCAGGGGGACCTTGCGTGCGCTGCAGGATTTTAATCCATGACGGCGTAGTGTGTTACTAATGGTTTTCTTTGAGACTGTGGTCCCAGCTCTCTTCAGGTCATTGACCAGGTCCTGCCGTGTAGTTCTGGGCTGATCCCTCACCTTCCTCATGATCATTGATGCCCCACGAGGTGAAATCTTGCATGGAGCCCCAGACCGAGGGTGATTGACGGCGTCATCTTGAACTTCTTCCATTTTCTAATAATTGCGCACACGTTGTTTCTTCTCACCAAGCTGCTTGCCTATTGTCCTGTAGCCCATCCCAGCCTGTGCAGGTCTACAAATTTATCCCTGATGTCCTTACACAGCTCTCTGGTCTTGGCCATTGTGGATGAGGTTGGAAAATCTGTTTGATTGAGTGTGTGGACAGGTGTCTTTTTATACAGGTAACAAGTTCAAACAGGTGCAGTTTAATACAGGTAATGAGTGGAGAACAGAGGGCTTCTTAAAGAAAAACTAACAGGTCTGTGAGAGCCGGAAATTCTTACTGGTTGGTAAGGTGATCCAAATACTTATGTCATGACAATAAAATGCAATTTAATTATTTAAAAATCATACAATGGATTTTCTGGATTTTTGTTTTAGATTCTGTCTCTCTACAGTTGAAGTGTACCTATGATAAAATTACAGACCTCACCATGCTTTGTAAGTAGGAAAACCTGCAAAATCGGCAGTGTATCAAATACTTGTTCTCCCCACTGTATATATATATATATATATATATATATATATATATATATATATATATATATATATATATATATATATTGTCTGTAAATAAAGTCTAGTGAGTGTGTAGAGTCAGTGCAAGATAGTCAGTGCCAATAGAGCTGATGCTCCGGTACCGTTTGTCGGATGGTAGCAGAGTTGACATTCAATTGCTTGGGAGCTTCGAGCCTTCCTCTGAGACCGCCTGATATAGAGGTCCTGGATGGCAGGGAGCTCGGCCCCAGTGATGTACTGGGCTGTCCGCACCACCCTTTGTAGCGCTTTGCGGTCAAGTGGTGAGGCATCTTGTCAAGTTGCTCTCGATGGTGCAGCTGTAGAACTTTTTGAGGATCTGAGGGCCCATGACAAATCTTTTCAGCCTCTTGAGGGGGAAGAGGTGCTGCCGTGCCCTCTTCACGCCTGTGCGGGTGTGTGTGGACCATGTTAAGTGATGCGCGCCACTAGGCAGGATATACGCTTTGATTGAAAGGAAAAACAAGAAAAGCTACCAGTTTAACTCCAGCTGCTGTAATTCTCTCACCAAACAGTCATTCAGGAAGATCTAAATGCATATTCCCATGAAATTGATTGACATCATTGATTGTCATGCAGACCTAGTTTGGACATTTCACCGCTACAACCTGAAGAATTATCATTCACGGTTGACAGTGATGGCCTATTTTGAAATTAAATATGCCTCATTTGGTGTTTTGAAGGTATTACAAATATAACATTTTCTTGAGACAATGTGTGGGCATAGGCCAAATGATGCTTTTTATGCATATTCTATAATAATATTCTGTCGGTACAAATTTCATTTGAGATATTATGACCTAAACAGTAGCACTACACCACTAGGGTGACTTGGAGGAAATTGTATTCGGTATTACATTCTATCAGTCCTGCCTTTTTAGGTTTCCCTCCACATTCTTTGAGCCAAGGTCGTTCCAAACGCTCATTCTACCTATTAAATGCTCATCTGCCAGTTTTATGTGGTCTAGTTTGGCTCTCTGTTCTTCTGAATAGGCCAGAGCGAAATGTTCTCTCTGACAGGTACAGATCCATAATGTCGGGTGAATCAGTGAGAAGGCTATTCACCTTCCTGTTTCTTTCTCAGTTTTCTAACCTGTTTCTCTCTTTCCCCTTCTCTTCCTTTCCTCCTCTCTTCCTTCCTTTCCTCTTCTCTTCTCTTCCTTCCTTTCCTCTTCTCTTCTCTTCCTTCCTTGCCTCTTCTCTTACTTTTGTTTTATTCCTCTGCAGGTTGAATGTAACCATCTGTTCCTCTCCTCTCCTCTGCAGGTTGAATGTAATCTTCAGTAGATTTGATGAAGTCCAAAGATCTGGGAACATGATCCCATCCTCAGCTTCAGGTGAGTGATGCTGCTGCTGGACCCCTGTTCTGTTGATTCATGGTGGAGGGGCTGTTACCATTGCTTCTGGGGCTGTTGGTGTCTATTTCCTTCCTGTGTTCTGCTCTCTCTCTTTCATTTTCCTGTGTATTTTGTATGCACTTCGAGTTTCTGGACGGACTCAAATACAACCATCGTATTGACTTAGCTGAGAGTTGTTTCCCATGGAGCTCTAGGGTTATGAGGGGATTTGCCTAATTTCTCGGTGAGATCTCTCTCCTCTATCTAGTTTGTTCGCTCTCTCTCTCTGTCTTTCTTTCTTCTTCTTTGTATAAGAAACATTAATGTGTTGAAAATCCCAAATAGTTTGCATAGTCAACTTACACACAGCTCTGACACACATACTTACCCCACCAGACATGCCATCAGGGGTCTTTTCACAGTCCCCAAATCCAGAACAAATTCAAGAAAGCGTACAGTATTATATAAAGCCCTTATTTCATGGAACTCCGTTCCATCTCATATTGCTCAGATGAACAGCAAACCTGGTTTCAAAAAACGGATAAAGCAACACCTCATGGCACAACGACTCTCTCTTTGACCTAGATAGTTTGTGTGTATGTATTGGTATTGATATGTAGGCTACGTGTGCCTTTTTTTATTTATTTTTGAATTGATGTAGTTCTGTCCTTGAGCTGTTGTCTATTAATGTGTGGACCCCAGGAAGAGTAGCTGCTGCTTTTGAAACAGCTAATGGGGATCCTAATAAAATAGAAAACAGCAAATCTATAGATTTTTCTCTCTCTCTGCGTGTGTCTCTCTCTCTCCGCATGTGTCTCTCTTTCTCTCTCTGCTTGTGTCTCTCTCTCTCTCTCTCTCTGCGTGTGTGTCTTTCTCTCTCTCTCTCTGCGCGTGTCTCTCTCTCTCTCTCTTCTCTTCCTCCTCTCTCTCTTCTCTCTTCTTATAATGTAGTATAATGTGCTTTTGTATTGTAGAAAATGTGTGATTGGTTTTGGGATGGGGATAAATGGGTATTTGCATCACGTTTGTTTGTTGTTTATTTTGTTTTGTGGCTTTTTTTGTTGTCGGCGAGGCTAGGAACTGTATCTGAAACTTGTTCCTCTCTCCCCTCCATTTTCACACTCACTCAACTTTTACCTCAGCTTCTTGCTTCCCCTCTCCTCTCACCACTTGTTTTTTCTGTCCTCTCCTTTCTCTCCCTTCCTGTTGGCACCATTGTGCCCTGGCGGTCTCCTGCCCATGTTGTGTCCACTCTCCAAACTGTGTCACCAGTGTGTGGGTTTGTATGTGGGTAGAGGAAGGCCTGAGCGAGACTGACAACCTGGACTTGAGTGGATGTAGTTTCCCCATAGGAGGCACCCACACTGGGTCTCAGATGTTGCATCCCTCAGTGTAGCCAAGCCAATCAGACTCACTGTAATCCCTTCGTGTGTGTGTGTGTGTGGTGTGTGTGTGTGTGTGTGTGTGTGTGTTGTGTGTGTGTGTGTGGTGTGTGTGTGTGTGTGTGTGTGTGTACAGTGCATTCTGGAAGTATTCAGACCCCTTAACTTTTTCCACATTTTGTTATGTTACAGCCTTACTCTAAAATTGATTAAATACTTTTTTTCTTTATCAATCTACACACAATACCTCATAATGACAAAATGAAAACAGGTTTTTAGAAATGTTTAGAAATGTATTAAAAATAAAAAACAAATACCTTCTTTACAGCTATCTTTGTGTGCGTTTCAGTCCCTTCTGTCATAGCAGTTTCAGTGTCCACCGTCAGTGTAACCAGAGCTGTGACGTGGGCAAGGGCTCGCTGACTCCGTCATATTCTAGCTGACTGGGTACAGTGTTTGTTTGCAGGACAGGTAGAATGGCTGAGCTGAGGGGAACTGTGGAAACGGCTCGGCATTTAGGAACTGTTTTCCAAGCCCTCAGACAGTAACTTCTCCCTCAAAGACAATTACGATGGACTTTACTGAGAGAGACAACAAATCATTCATGCAAATGAAATCACCCTGAGACGTAACACAGTAATAATATTATATTTAATAGAAGTTAATAGATGTTTTCTGTTTTATTGTGCATAATAGCATTAACAACCCACTCTCTAAAGCGTTTGCGAATAATGTTGATCAGAGTCAGACATTTAAGGGGAAAAAAACGTTCAAGAAAGCCTCTCTGTGTAACGGCTATACTGCTTCACCCCCTCACTCTTCAAAATCATATTTCCAGATTAATCTCAGACGCATGCTGTTTTGATGACATTTTAATTGGAAAATGAAAAGTAATATTACACCATTCATTATGCACTTGGCGCTTTTGTTTTCCCCTAACGGTTCAACTCAAACTAATATATGACAGAGCTGAGGGCGATGACTAAGATTGTTCCCCTACCTTGTAAAAAGGAGCTCAGCTCTCGACGAGGGAAATAGTTTCTCTGTGTGTGTGTGTGTGTGTGTGTGTGTGTGTGTGTGTGTGTGTGTGTGTGTGTGTGTGTAACTTAGAGAGGAGGGCAGTCAACAGAACACATGGTAATGAGGGCCTTTCACTGCGGAGACATGGATCGTATTCATTAGGCACCAAATGGAACAGAACGGCCTGAAACAGGGAGAAACTACCTGAACTTGACCAATTAGAAACACTCGTTGTTGCAAAACATTTTGCTGCAGTGTGTTCTAATGAATACTACCCTCTGTGCTGACCAGCGTTGTGTGGGCCCCCTAGCCATTAGGACCTGGAGACACAGATGGGGGTCAGGGAACTGAAGGAATAGCTCTCCTGTTCCTTTCCATCTGACCAGAGTAACCTCAACCTCCATCTGTCTTACCTCAAAGGAACACGGAGAAATGTTGCTAATGGACTGAAACCAAAGGAAAAGCTATTGGCATTGCAAACTATTGAATTTCATCTGTCATTGTAGTGGTAAAGTATCTGTATTCCCTAAAGGCATACATCGGCTACAAGTAGAACATGCTTCAGTTTAGTTGACAGGAAATAGAAACTTTAGTAGTTCATCTCCTGGGATATGATGGGATGTTATAATGTCCTGACTGCTGAGGCGTAAGCGATGGGTTTTCCTCCTGTAGAGGTGAAAGGTTGTGATGCGTAGGCTGCTGCTGTCAGATTGTGGCTGTGAATCTCATATAGACTTACTGTAGAAGTCACATTTACCACAACACAGTGATTTGGCCTAAGTCCCCAGATTTATCTTGCAGAAGGCTTATAGGTACTGTTGAGATGACTCATGAGATAGAGAAGCATACATTGACTCAGTTTGTGCTGGTTGTTGTACTGTATGTTCACCCTCGATGATGTTTCTTCTGTAAATCACATGCCAACCTTCATCTGATAGGAGTGCCATTTTTTGTTGCTAAAAGCCCAAATGTCACTTCTCTGCAAAAATGAGGGGTCCACTGCAGCCTGAGCCTCTTGATATGTGTTCCCGTGTGGCTCAGTTGGTACACCATGGCATTTGCAACTAGAGTTCTGCGCGGGACTGATTTCTTCATCCCGCCAGCACCCGCAGCTTTTCGTACCGCACCAGCCCACCCCCGCGGGCTTTCTGTCCGACTTCCACCCACTACAGCAAGAACTTGTCCCGAACCCAACCGCAGTCCCGCAATGTTATTTTAGGCATATGTGACGCAGCTCACTTGCCAGCCATGGTCCCAGCTTGAAGCACCAAATTCTGAGAGTGTGTAAACAATGAGATAAAGATGTGCTTTTAATACAGTAAGTAGGCCTTGTGGAACAACAACATTTTACATCCCTAATTCATCAGTCTGACCGCCCGCATCATGAAAAATACAGACCGCGCCGCAATGATCTCTGTCCGGACCCGCAGCCCTCTACTTGCAACGCCAGGGTTGTAGCTTCGATTCCCAGGGGAGACCAGTATGCAAAAAACAAAGTATGCAAATGTATGCACTCACTACTGTAAGTTGCTCAGGATAAGAGCATCTGCTAAATGACTAAAATGTAAATGTAAAATGAGAGGGATGGCAGCGGTATTGGATGCAGTAGTCACCAGACTAGAACAGGAGGAGAGAGAGGAGTGCAGGGAGAGAGACACACACACACACACAGACGTGAAGCAACATTCTCCCTGACTGTTCACTATTCTCTCTGCTCTGCGTGGAAGGAAGGCTTTGCACTATGACAACCGGGGAAGGTAAGAGCACGAATGGAATGGACTATTTAATGTCAAGGGCAGAACACACAGGGCTCAGAGGCGAATGGTTGTTTCTCGCTTGCTCTCGCTCTCGAGGGGGGGGGGGGGGGGGGCAGTGATTTGTAAGGTAGAGAAAATCATATTAACTCATGATTTGTCTAGTTATTTTGTATATTTCTTGTGAGACAATGTAGCAATTTCAGATTGTAGGCCCAGTTCCTAGTGCCCAGATAGTGAACATATAGATCGAAAAACAACAGATATTGAATGGTGGGACTGTTGTTTTCAAACTCTCTAATAGAGAACGATTGTTGTTGTTTACCATGTGTCTGTTTTTATTGTGTAGGATAAAACAGACCGCTGTTTTATTGTATAGTTTATTTCTTTTATATTTATATACATATACATACATACAGTTGAAGTCGGAGGTTTACATACACCTTAGCCAAATTAGGATCAACACTTTATTTTAAGAATGTCAGAATAATAGTAGAGAAAATTATTTATTTCAGCTTTTATTTCTTTCATCACATTCCCAGTGGGTCAGAAGCTACATACACTCAATTAGTATTTGGTAGCATTGCCTTTAATTGTGTAACTTGGGTCAAACGTTTCAGGTAGCCTTCCACAACCTTCCCACAATAGGTTTAGTGAATTTTGGCCCATTCCTCCTGACAGAGCTGGTGTAACTGAGTCAGGTTTATATGCCTTCTTGCTCGCACATGCTTTTTCAGTTCTGCCCACGAATATTCTATAGGATTGAGGTCAGGGCTTTGTGATTGCCACTCCAATACCTTGACTTTGTTGTCCTTAAGCCATTTTGCCACAACTTTGGAAGTATGCTTGGGGTCATTTTCCATTTGGAAGACCCATTTGCGACCAAGCTTAAACTTCCTGACTGATGTCTTGAGATGTTGCTTTAGTATATCCACATCATTTCCCAACCTCATGATGCCATATATTTTGTGAAGTGCACCAGTCCCTCCTGCAGCAAAGCACCCCCACAACATGATGCTGCCACCCCCGTGCTTCACGGTCGGGATGGTGTTCTTTGGCTTGCAAGGCTCCCCCTTTTTCCTCCAAACATAACGATGGTCCTTATGGCCAAACAGTTCTATTTTTGTTTCATCAGACCAGAGGACATTTCTCCAAAACTACGATCTTTGTCCCCATGTACAGTAGCAAACCGTAGTGTGGCTTTTTTATGGCGGTTTTTGAGCAGTGGCTTCTTCCTTGCTGAGCGTCCTTTCAGGTTATGTCGATATAGGACTTGTTTTACTGTGGATATAGATACTTTTGTACATGTTCCTCCAGCATCTTCACAAAGTCCTTTGCTGTTGTTTTGGGATTCATTTGCACTTTTCGCACCAAAGTACGTTCATCTCTAGAACACAGAACGCGTCTCCTTCCTGAGCGGTATGACGGCTGCGTGGTCCCATGGTGTTTATACTTGCGTACTATTGTTTGTACAGATGAACATAGTACCTTAAGGCGTTTGGAAATTGATCCCAAGGACGCTCTGGCCAAGGAGCACCCAAGCTAACTGGCTAACGTTGGTGATTGCAAATGTGCTGCTGGCAACAATTGAATAACTTTTTTTTGCCAACATTTACTGACATCGGCCATATTCAATGGGTGTTGAGCGTTCGTTAATTCATCAGTTATTCTGCTGGCACACAGACGAGAGTGCTCTGAAATCGGAGTAGATAGCCAGAGCGAATTTACCATCTACGTCTATCGACAGTTGTCGCAGTGACATCATGAACATTCTATTGAAATGGTTACTTGCATAGTGGAGTCTTTTGTTTACATATAGCTAGCTAGCTAAACAATGAACCATAATCCCAACTCATAACGTTCAATGTTAGCTAGCTAACATTAGGCTATAACTAGCAATACAAATGGCTCTGAGATACGAATAATATAACTACACACATCATACATGTAACTTTAGCTTGCGAGAGAGCCAGCTAACGTTAGCTAGCTAACAGTACACTTATCTTAAAATGAAAACAACTTTCTGACTAAATTAGATACGTGTAATATCTGAAAATGTAGCTAGCTAGACTATCTTACCCGTATACATGAATGGATGCTTCTCCCTCTCTATATTTGCAATCAAACACCAGAATTTTCTTCATCCCCTTAGCTATCATACTCTACTTCCACTGATTTCCAAACTCCAGAAAGTGGAGAACAACACCTTTGCAGTATCTTTCAAAAAAGACGCGTTAGAAAGGATTACCTACACATACTGACCAGATCATGTTATAGACAGAAGCTTGTTACATGGCAGACCAATCCGAACTCATCTCTTGGCATGTACAGCTCACTTATTATCTCAACCAATAATGGCTAGCGGGAAGGTTCCTGTCTCTTTCTGTGGCTAAACCAACTAGGCTCGTAATTTAAAAATTGTATTCGTATTTACAGATGGCATACAATTTGTTATTAAGGCACATGAAAGGTCACATGTTACAGAAGGCATTTCTGCCAAAAATCGCATCTCCTGTGAAGTAGTAATGTGCGACATGTGCCTAGTTTCCTAAAACGAGTCACATATAATGGTGAAATGATCTTGGTTATACAGTGGCATGTTAAACAAGAGAGAAGATTTTAGAAACGACTCTCTCATAGCATGCACACCAGTGTTTCCTTTGCGTTCATTTAAGTGTGGCGCTGCTCCACGACAGAATCATTCTCGCCAGACCAAAAGAAACATCCTATTTCTACCAAACATAGTTTCAATACAGTTCTGTAAAGCACATTTGCTTTTCTTGGTAAATAGATATTCTGTCTTGGTTCAACACAGTTCTGAAGGTTATTTAGCTCTGTGAGCTGTGGCAGGCAACCAGTGGGCGAGGGACCAGTTCTCGACACAAAAGCTCTGCGGCGCGAAACACAATTCACTTGAATCACCTCAGAGTGCTCCTGCGTGAGGAACTGCAAGAAAGGTACGTTAGTTTGTTTGTTTGACTAAAGTCAGCTTGACAACTTGTTAACTACAAAAGCTAGCTATAACCTAAAAACTCTTCTAGCATCATTTAGATCTATAATATTGCTGCCAATATCCACAAGTATGTTGATGATAGAAACATGATTTACTAACGTTACTAGTCTAGCAAGTTAGCTAGCTAGTTCGTTTGGAACTGTATCAAGTGCAAGCAAGATAGCTACATTTATCTGTCTTCGATTACATACATTTCTTCTCAGATGAGTTTATTTAAATATATCCAGCCACAGCAGCGAAAGAGAAAGGGGGAGCAGGGACAAACTTTATTTTGTTAGCTAACTCTTTAAAAGCTTAACTTAAGCTATCGTTTTTATAACAAGTGTATGGCTTACTTTACTAGACAGAGAAGAGGCGGAAACCCGGGAGTGAGGTAGGGATGCATGAGTATTTTCGGGGATAATAGATATATAGTTCATTCTTACATGTTCTATGTTTTAGCTGATTTGAAGAAAAAAAAGTTGATTTAAAAAAACATTCATTGTTGAATTCGATTTTCATTATGGCAAGCTAGGACTGATGGTTTGGTGAGCTAAACTAGAAAGGTATGTTTGTTTGGTTACCACGGCAACTCTGTAGCTATCTAGTAAACTGGCTAGCTACTTCAGTGGGATGAAAAAAGCCAAGATGGCGTCGCTGTGAGAGGGAGTGTTTTCGCGCTCTTCAAAGCAATATTGAGGGTTAGGTGGTTAAAAATCAAATATTGGCTATTAATATTGAAAKAAACTAACTAACTTTTTTTATGGACATGGGATAAGTTTAGAGTTAGTTTTTGTCAAGTTGAATGGGAAGAACACGACAGAAAGACAAAAGTAGACGAAATATCCAAGTCTCACAGAAGACGGCTGACATGCTAGCTAGCCACAACGAGGGCCAGAGCAGCATGGATACACAAGAAGCCGCGATCTCTAACAAGAGAAAGAACAAAACTGACCAGGATGAAATCCTTGCAACCTATTTACCTCAGACCCCAAGTAAAAATCCTCCGGTGAAAAAAGTAAAAGACGACATCTCCATGTCGGAACTGTTCTCTGCAATCCAGTCCCTGTCTACTAAACAAGACGCCACGCTCTCCAAAGTGTCCATCATAGAGCGGGCTACAGAAGAAACATCAAAGAAGATCGATAATTTGTCAGAAACTGTCAATCAACTACACAAAATTGTGAGCGAGAACAAGGAAAAGATAACGTTCCTAGAGAATGAGCTGAAGAAAATGCAATCCAAAAATAATGAGCTGTGTGAGAATGTAGCTGAACTTCAAAGGTACTCTCGCAGGTGGAATCTGAAAATCCAAGGTGTAAAAGAGGTAGAGGGAGAGGATATTAGAGAAGTAGTTATTAATATCCTGGGAAAAGTGGCACCATGCATCAAAGACAGGCTAAGAGACGTGATTGATGTGGTACATTGACTTGGGAAACGAAGATCTGATGGACCCCCTCGTAATATCATCTCGCGCTTAACTATGCGCCATTACAGGGACATCATATGGAAAATGGCCAAGGGGAACAAGTTTCTGGACGAGAAGAAACTCCGCATCAAAGAAGCTCTGATACCGCCGGATCAGGCTGCCAGAGAGAAACTGTGGCCGCTGATACAGAAGGCGCGACGAGGGAAAGAAGGCGTGGTTCAAGGGCCCACACGCGTTTATCGAAGGAAGAATGATTACTGGGTAACAGTTGACATGAACCAAATTGGAACTGTGAGTACTACCATGAGTACAGTTAATGTACTGCCAATAATACATGTACCGTTCGAACTACAACTGATGAACACTTGCCAAAGAAAAGGAAGTAAATAGATTTGTTATTCTGTTAACCACCGCTACCTCAGCTGAGCGTAGTTTTCCGTCGAGTAATCCTCTCAAGGTTCACTGTTTGTTTTATTGTTCATATTAATACTTGTTATCTAATTTGTGTTTTTAATTTTTTTAATGCAGGAGTTCGTTTTGAATTCACTCAATATCGTTAGTCTGAACGCTAGGGGTTTGAGAAATCCTACAAAAAGGAAAGCTTTATTTTTATACTGTAAATGCAGTAATGCAGATTTTGTCCTTCTTCAGGAAACTCATTCGGGTGAAAGTGATTTGAAATTTTGGAAAGCACAATGGGGAGATATGGCCTATTTCAGTCATGGATCAAATCATTCTGCTGGTGTTTTGACACTTATTCACAAGTTTAAAGGTGACATTCTAGAATCCACATCTTCACAAGACGGCAGATGGGTCATAGTAACTGTTAAACTTGACAATGCTATTTTCATCATCTGTAATGTATACGGACATAACTCACATGCTCCTAATAAGACCCTTTTTACCCAATTTACCAGGAAAGTACAGGATTTAAACGTCAAATACTCAGAGGCTTTTCTAATTATTTCAGGGGATTTTAATGAAACACCTGATGCATCTGTTGATCGTTTTCCTCCTAGAACGAGTCAAAACCCTCAAAATAGTAACATTATTACTACATTATGCAAGTATCTCTGTGTTGAGGATGCCTGGCGTTATTTCAATCCGGATGCTAAGGGTTATACCTGGACCAACAAAACTATGTCACGTAAATCTAGAATAGATTTATTCCTAATTTCCCCTTTTTTGTTACAATTTGTTATAGATGTAGATCATCAGTTGGCTCCCTTTTCTGATCATCACTTGATTTCCCTGAATTTACAAGCTAGTAAAAAATCTAAAGGTACTCGAGGGTATTGGAAATTAAACAATGCACTTCTTAAAGATACTGATCTCATTGAAAACATCAAATCATTAGCTAAAGATATTTTTGCAAGAAAAGACTTGGGTCATGGAAGTAGATGGGAATTTTTCAAATATAAAGTCAGAGTTGTAGCCATTAAACGCGCCAAAGAGCTGATGCAATTAAAGAACCATAGAGAAAAAGAGATGATGAGCAAGCTTGACAGTTTTCTAAAGAAAGATAATCTATCTGAAGAAGAGGAGTCTGTGTTCAGGTCTTTACAACTAGAATTATAACAGACTTACACGGATCTGGCAAAAGGCGCCTTTGTAAGGTCAAGAGCAAAATGGATTGAAGAGGGGGAAAGAAACACTAGTTTTTTGCACTTGAAAAGAGAAACTACAAAAGAACATCTATAACTGCACTCAAAATTAATGATGTTTTATGCAAAGATCCCATTACAATATTATCATTTGTCAATTACTTTTATGAAAACCTTTACAGCTCTCAATTTCAGGAAGATGGTTGTGAAAGCTACATTTGCCACATTCAGAATTGTGTCCCTGTAATTGAGGATGATTTCCACTCAGTTTGCAATTCACCTGTGTCAATTGGAGAAATTAGAGAGGCTCTGAATTCAATGAAAAAAGGGAAATCACCTGGCCCTGATGGCCTGTCAGTTGAATTCTATAGACAGTTTTGGGAGTTGCTAGAAGACCCGATTTTCAATATGTTTCAAGATTGCATTAAAAATGGGGAAATGGTCTCCACTATGAAACAGGGCCTTATTTCATTGATTCCGAAGCCTGATAAAGACCCTTCTCTCATTGACAATTGGAGACCAATTACTTTATTAAATGTTGATTACAAATTGATTGCTCTGGTTTATGCCAAAAGATTAAAGAAAGGAATAGATACCATTTATAAATGAGACTCAAACAGGATTTATGAAGGGCCGTCACATAAGCTCTAACATTCGTTTAGTCTTGGACCTTATAGATTATTCAGATGCAATTGACTCAGATGCGGTTGTCCTATTTCTGGACTTCTGTAAAGCCTTTGACACAATTGAACATGGATTTCTCTTTAGGTCTCTTAAACTTTTTGGATTTGGTGAACATTTTATTAAAGTAATTCGCATGTTTTACAAAGATATAAATAATTCTGTGCTACTAAACCTTAATACTTCCAAAAGATTTAGTATCAACAGAAGTGTACGACAGGGATGCCCAATTTCACCATTTTTATTCATTTTGGTTGTGGAACTTCTATCTCTAGATATTCTGAATGATGCAAATTTGTATGGCTTAACCATTTTTAACAAAGAAATCAAAATTTCCCAACTGGCTGATGATACTACTCTTTTCTTAAGAGACAAAGACCAGGTCGCACATGCCCTTAATGCTATAACGGCATTTTCTATTGCATCAGGATTAATGCTGAATGTTTCTAAATGTGAAATCTTATGTTTATTTGACTGTGATGATAAAGAAATTGAAAATATTCCTGTAAAGGACTGTGTTAAATATTTAGGAATACATCTGTCAAAAAACCACTTACTCAGACAACATTTGAATTTCTCTCCTAAAATTAAGAGAACTAAAAATATATTTAATAATTGGCTACAAAGAGATCTTTCTATACTTGGGAGAGTACTTCTGTCCAAGGCAGAGGGACTGTCTCGTTTTGTGTACCCCTCATTATCGTTATGTGTAAATCCAGCTACTTGTAAAGAGATCAATAAGACCTTTCTTGACTTCATCTGGAAAAATCTCACAAACTAAAAAAATCTGTCCTTTCTAACAAAAGAGCTGAAGGCGGTCTAGAAGTGTTGGATTTTGTTGACATAAATAACACTTTCAAGATAAACTGGCTGAAAAAATGTTTGCTCGATACTGACTCAATATGGTATTTCATTCCAAATAATGTGTTTAATAAATTGGGAGGTCTTCGATTTTTACTGAAATGTAATTATATTCCTGAAAGATTACCTGCTAAATTGGCCAGGTTTCACCAACAMGCTTTAATGGCCTGGAAAATATGTTTCCTGCACAATTTTTCCCCTCATRAAGCTCTTTTGTGGAATAATTCAGACATTACTGTAAGGAATAAGTCATTGTTCTACCCCAGCTGGCATGAGAGGAATATTGACTTTGTTCTGGATATTTTCGACAACAGGGGTAATATTCTCACATATGAACAATTTATAACAAAGAGTTTCCAATACCTTTCAGAGAGTTTATTTCTGTAATCAAAGCCGTTCCTAGTGGTCTAACTACACTTATGAAAAGTCATCTTAATTTTGGGAATGACAACAAAGTTTATCCAGAACTCAGATTGGAAGGCGTGGGCTTACTTGAGAAATCTTGTTGTAATAAATATATAAGACAAATTCTTCATTCACAAAACCAACTTAC
Organism: Salvelinus sp. IW2-2015; assembly: GCF_002910315.2. Classification (NCBI taxonomy): domain Eukaryota; kingdom Metazoa; phylum Chordata; class Actinopteri; order Salmoniformes; family Salmonidae; genus Salvelinus; species Salvelinus sp. IW2-2015. The sequence continues at coordinate 32,645,544 of NC_036875.1, read as the reverse complement.
ACCGAGAGGAAAGTTTTTCTGGAACATGCTTATTCCTGACATTGTCTGGAAAAATGCATGGTTAAGGCCTTACAAATACTGTATACCAAACAAAGTTAAAGAAGTGCACTTCAAAATTTTACATAAGATATATCCATGTAACTCTATGATTTCCAAATTTGTGGCTGTTGATGATATCTGCGTTTTCTGTGAAAAATAATGTGAGAATCTGTCTCACTTATTCTTTGAATGTAAATTTGTGTCAGAATTTTGGGAAAAACTTGCAAAGTACTTATTTACCATTATGAACACTGCCTATAATTTTAACATAAAAGATATAATATGTTACTATTGCAATGATAACAAAACCACTGAAATGATTGTTATTTTTTTTTATTCTTGTTGCCAAATACTTTATACACAAACAAAAATTACAAAATTCTATACCAAAATTACCAATTTTTCTGATTGAATTTAATTATCTTATTAAAACACTAACCCTAGTGAATAACAACAAGAATAACACCTTCATGAATCATTATAATAAGATATTTTCAGAGTGAATATAATTGCACTTAAATTGTTTATTTTTTGTATTTTATTTTTATATTTTTTGTATGTTTGAGCATTGTTAATACCTGTGTTTGGTTTGCTAGACATGTTTGATGTAGCAATGTAAGTTGATTTTTGTATTATGAATAAAATACATAAAAAWTTTTTTTTAAACACGTTAATTGATACAATGTAAAATCAAATTTATAAAAAATGTATAAAAAATACATTAAAAATCTACTTCAGTGGGATGTTGAACACATTTCTACCGACAAATGAAACAATTTCTAGTGTCAAATGTTCTAAATTATAGCCATGGTATGAAAGGCAAAATCAAATCGAGGCTCAATGCGTTCTCTGGAAAATCATGCAACCCCGTGGAAGGTCAGTTCCACTCCGCTAGTGGGTCGTGGAATCCACATGCCGTTTATTTAATTTAATAAAAAACAAATATATATATATTTATTACAAAAAACACCAGGAAGGGGTAACAAAGTATTAGAACATGAAGGACAAACACTACAGCATCAAGACACTATCAAACATGTATCAGTCTTTCCGCAACAGAGCCATCCTTATGTGTGAGGGTGCGTGTGCATGATAGTGATATAAAATATATGTCATGATCACAATCTTGTGAAACCCGAACCCTCCAAGATCCCCCCACAGTTCCCCAATAGCTGTCCCTCAACCATTCGAGACCCCTCCCACAGTCCCCCCAAGAAAAAAAAGAAAAAATACAATTAATTCCATTCCCCACCCCAAGAACCAAGAGAATGCACCAACAACCAAGAGAATGAACTAAAGAGAACAAAGGAAAAGACAGAAGAAAACAGAAAACAACAATGCAATTTTTTTTTACAATTATTGTTATTTATTTTTTTAAACAAAGGACATCAAGGACAACTGAAATCATAACAGCAATGCCTACTTTATATGTTAGTGTGCATGTCTGGCACTATTACATGCGTGTGTTCTTGTATGTGTTTATTTGAATGAGAGTGTGTGTATATGCATGTGTACAAACATCTGCACGGCATCAGCCTCAGGCAAACCGGCATTAGTTGTAAAAACACTGCCACTTAGTGTCATTCAAATGTAATTTTATTATGTTTTATTTTGACTTTTTTCCCCCTTTATCTTTTGAGACCATCATTCTCTCTCTCACAAAGCAACTCCACTCCCACTTGTCTCCAATTCCACATACCAACCCTCAGCTTCCCTCAGCCCATTCCATCTATCTCTGCTGGCCACCCACTTCATGTTTCTACGCAACACATATCTTTCAACTATGCTATGATGTTTAATGTACAATTTCAATCTATCTAATCGAATAGAAGCTACAGATTGCGTGTTGAAGATAAATACTTTTACTAAGTGTATTAGTATATTAGTAATTGACTGACCCGGTCTCTCCGGGGGGGGGGGCGGTGATGATATCGCAAAGTTCTATCAGTGTTCAGTTAACTGACATTGCCCTTCAGCCTGCTGAGTGGATTTCCTCACTGACAGATGGCTGCTGTCTTTTATCTCAACCTTTGATTGACTCTTCATTAAGAACTAACTATATGCTCCTCTAGAGAGACAGAGAGAGACTACTGAAGAGCTGACCTCTGTTTGTTTTGTTATAATGAAGTCGTATAGAAACGTACTTTTTTTCTCTGAAACAGCCGGGAGCCCGGGTCTCAGCTGTGTGTCTCAGTACAAATGTGTGTCTATGCTGTGATAACATTTCCCCAAATATTTTTTTTTGTTTATGGCATTTTACAACTGCCTGTGTTTTTTCCCCTTTCAGATCTGGCCTTTATTGTCCCATTTGTCACAGAAGCAGAGTCTTGACTCTGAACCCTAACATCTAGTGTGAGTCCCACATGGCACCCTATTCATCGTATGCACTACGGTTGACCATATGGCCCTGTTCAAAAGTAGTGCACTATATAGGGACAGACGTTTTTGTGCTGCTTGGCCTAGGCTTTATATGTTGTTTATTATAGGATTTTTACAAACGTCATGGCTCAGAATAAACCATCTGTCTAGAGTTGAAGACATAACTAAGTGTCTGACTGAAACACGTCCACTAACCTTCACTGTTAGGATGCTGCTGCAGGCTCTGTTCTAAATCCCCAGTCTGTCTGTCTACCTCTGTGATGCCTCTGTCCTTTCATTCTCTGATGAATAGGTTAGGCCTAACTCCTGACAGTACACTTGATGCTAGAGGCTTTCACTTTATTTTGCCTTTACCAGAGGGGGATGTAGTACTTTATGGTGAGAGCCAGCCCATTACTTTACCACATTCTTGCCTTTGTTTACAACACTCAACATTTACCTAACACTTGGCCACACTTAATACTGACTCTTTGCTCATTTTCGGTCTCTGATTTCTGTCTGCTCACCCTGGCAAACATGGAGCCAGTCGCCACTGCTCGTAAAGTATGAGTGATCCCACTGGTACGGTGGCTCCTTAGGGACACACTTTCCCCTCTGTGTGTAAAATATTTTTGCTTTGTTGGCTGTCTTATTACGTAGCAAAGCAGATCAGTTTTAATTAACAGAGCCTTTCAAGCACTGTGGAAAGATCGGCTTTTCATCCTACATTCAGTAATCAGAGATCTCTCATTTAAAAGCCTGAAGAGCGTAGCTGACTGACCAGGTAGATCATCTTTGACCCTCCTTGACACATGAGCAACCAATGGGAAGAGAGTCTTGAACCTGATCTGCCACTTAAGCCTTTATGGTTATTTTACCATGGCAACAGGGAACACCTCCCATAGCGGGCTGTCAAGGAATGATACCAAGTAAGCGTGAGCTCTCTTTCTCTCCTTTTCCCAACGTTAGATTCACATGGATTTAAATCCCTTAGGGATTATAGGGAAGCAGAACATTGTCAAATGCTTTAGTAATGGTTGATATTATTATTCAGCGCGCGCGCCTGTGTGTGTCCGCCTGTGCGTATGCGTGTGTCTCAGAGTGAGCGAGGGATGGGGTGGTGTATTTTGTCTGAGCGGTCCCTGTTTGCTCTTATAGGCATCAGCATAATGAGAGATCACTAATGACATTGTGCTGAACATTAGCCTAGCCTGAAGCCCTCAGACTTATGTAAACTGCTGACTAGAGTGACAGGCTCACAGACAGATAGACCAGGACAGTGCTGGAGGAACTAGTTGTTGAAAACAGAATGACACTCAGTGCAGCAATGCTCTTCCCCCCAGCCTTAGACAGATCTGGTACCAGATCTGTCTATCTCCCCCCAGATTAGCTGGGTCCTCAGAACCCCTGGAGCCTGAATCAGTCAGGACAGGAGACACTTGCATGGAAGGAACTAAAGAAAATACTTTGTGCCAGAGTCCATTCTTTCTCACACTCCATCTTAGAACGGACATGAGAAAAGCATCGCCTGAGCCTAAGAAATTCACAAAATATAAATCTGTGGCCCAGGGATTACAAGTGCTGCCTGCCACGCAGTTAGGATGCTGCTGAATGTGGAGTGAAACGAGGACTCATCTGCTCTGCAGCCACTTGCGCATGCAGCACACACAGGTTTATTGGGATAAATCTTGTCCTGGAGGCAGGGCTGAGCAATTTCCACTAGATGGGCCAATTTCATAGTCAAAATTGTTCTTCAAACTTCTTGACGCACGGATCCCTTTAGCGGGATCATTTTCGTAAACAACCGCTGAATTCCAGAGCGCCAAATAAAATAAAAAATGCTAAAAATATTTATATTCATGAAATCACAAGTGCAATATAGCAAAACACAGCTTAGCTTGTTGTTAATCCACCTGTTGTGTCAGATTTTGAAAATATGCTTTACAGCGAAAGCAATCCAAGCGTTTGTGTGAGTTTATCGATCACTAGACAAAACATTAAGAACACCTAGCAGCAATGTATATTGGTCACGAAAGCCAGAAAAGCAATCAAATTAATCGCTTACCTTTGATGATCTTCGGATGTTTGCACTCACGAGACTCCCAGTTACACAATAAATTGTCCTTTTGTTCGATAAAGATTATTTCTATATAAAAAAAACTCCATTTGTTTGGCGTGTTATGTTCAGTATTCCACAGCCTTAGGCAGGTCATCAAGGCTTGACGAAAATTCCAAAAAGTATCCGTAAAGTTCGTAGAAACATGTCAAACGTTTTTAATAATCAATCCTCAGGTTGTTTTTAACATCAATAATCGATMATATTTCAACCGGACTGTAAACTATTCAATACTGGAGAGAAAGAAAATGTCGAGCAACCAGTGTCGAGCGCATGAACTAATGTAAGGACCTCCGTCTATCCACTGACACGTTTTGATAAATATCGCTCATTTTTCAGAATAAAAGGCACTTCCGGGTTGGATTTCGTCAGGTTTTCCCCTGCAAAATCAGTTCTGTTATACGCACAGACAATATTTTGACAGTTTTGGAAACTTTATAGTGTTTTCTATCCTACTCTGTCAATTATATGCATATTCTAGTATCTGGACCTGAGAAATAGGCAGCTTACATTGGGAACGTTATTTTTAAGGGAAGTTTTAAAGGAAAAAATCCACCCAAAACCACCAATTCCTATAATTTACAATGTTAAATAACAGTAATATGTGAGAACAATGTTTTATTGTGAACAAATGTTTCATTTTGTCATTATAATATGGTTGGTAGTAACATGTGAAAAACATTGTGGAAATCTGTTGCAGCTCAAGTCGACTACAAACCCCACAATGCAACGCTTTCTCTATTGCTAGCTAGCAAACTTAGCTACATACAGTAATACCAAAGTCAATATCAGCATATGAAGTAGCTAGTTAGCTGTGTAATCGCCTAAACAAACTGCACTATCAATTTAGGTGTCTACAATCTCACCATGTACAAACTGCAGATTGATGTGCCTTGCAGAGTGGAGTCTGACATTCTCAACGGCCGTGCAACGGCACTATGCAATGCATCCTGGACTGAAGAGGCTGACAAATAGGAGAAATGTGGTGGACCCTGTTAAATTACACATTTCTCGAGGTAGGAATATCGCAGAAATATGATCATTGGCTCATTCAGGAGAAGACAACCTCCAGCGTTATGACATTGGCCAGTATTGAAATGTATAATAGATGTTTTCGCAATCTAAAAGGCTCATTCTTATTAACTTCCAATGTCGTGAGAGCAGATTTATTGCAATGTCATACCGGACAACATGTCTCTCTGCTTGAACGGCAATAGCATCCTGAAACACACACATAACAAACCACAACACAGAAACTGGGGAACGCAACAGCAAGTTGAGAACAAGTTCTCATTTACAATTGTGACCTGGCCTAGATAAAGCAAAGCAGTTCGACACATACAACAACACAGAGTTACACATGGAGTAAAACAAACATACAGTCAATAATACAGTAGAAAAATAAGTCTATATACAATGTGAGCAAATGAGGTGAGATAAGGGAGGTAAAGGCAAAAAAAGGCCATGGTGGCGAAGTAAATACAATATAGCAAGTAAAACACTGGAATGGTAGATTTGCAGTGGAAGAATGTGCAAAGTAGAAATAGAAATAATGGGGTGCAAAGGAGCAAAATAAATAAATACAGTAGGGGGAGAGGTAGTTGTTTGGGCTAAATTATAGATGGGCTATGTACAGGTGCAGTAATCTGTGAGCTGCTCTGACAGCTGGTGCATAAAGCTAGTGAGGGAGATTAGTGTTTCCAGTTTCAGAGATTTTTGTAGTTCGTTCCAGTCATTGGCAGCAGAGAACTGGAAGCAGAGGCGGCCAAAGGAGGAATTGGTTTTGGGGGTGACCAGAGAGATATACCTGCTGGAGCGCGTGCTACAGGTGGGTGCTGCTATGGTGACCAGCGAGCTGAGATAAGGGGGGACTTTACCTAGCAGCTGTCTCTTATACACATCTAGATGTGTATAAGAGACAGGCCAACGAGAGCGTACAGGTCGCAGTGGTGGGTAGTGTATGGGGCTTTGGTGACAAAACGGATGGCACTGTGATAGACTGCATCCAGTTTATTGAGTAGGGTATTGGAGGCTATTATATAAATGACATCGCCGAAGTCGAGGATCGGTAGGATGGTCAGTTTTACGAGGGTATGTTTGGCAGCATGAGTGAAGGATGCTTTGTTGCGAAATAGGAAGCCAATTCTAGATTTAACTTTGGATTGGAGATGTTTGATGTGAGTCTGGAAGGAGAGTTTACAGTCTAACCAGACACCTAGGTATTTGTAGTTGTCCACATATTCTAAGTCAGAACCGTCCAGAGTAGTGATGCTGGACGGGCGGGCAGCTGTCTCTTATACACATCTAGATGTGTATAAGAGACAGGAATTATACAGAATGGTGTTGTCTGCTTAGAGGTGGATCAGAGACTCACCAGCAGCAAGAGCGACATCATTGATGTATACAGAGAAGAGAGTCGGCCCAAGAATTGAACCCTGTGGCACCCCCATAGAGACTGCCAGAGGCCCGGACAACAGGCCCTCCGATTTGACACACTGAACTCAATCAGAGAAGTAGTTGGTGAACCAGGCGAGGCAATCATTTGAGAAACCAAGGCTATCGAGTCTGCCGATGAGGATGTGGTGATTGACAGAGTCGAAAGCCTTGGCCAGGTCAATGAATACGGCTGCACAGTATTGTTTCTTATCGATGGCGGTTAAGATATCGTTTAGGACCTTGAGCGTGGCTGAGGTGCACCCATGACCTGCTCGGAAACCAGATTGCATAGCGGAGAAGGTGTGGTGGGATTCGAAATGGTCGGTAATCTGTTTGTTGACTTGGCTTTCGAAGACCTTAGAATGCAGGGTAGGATAGATATAGGTCTGTAGCAGTTTTGGTCAAGAGTGTCCCCCCCTTTGAAGAGGGGGATGACCGCAGCTGCTTTCCAATCTTTGGGAATCTCAGACGACACGAAAGAGAGGTTGAACAGGCTATTAATAGAGGTTGCAACAATTTCGGCAGATAGTTTTAGAAAGAAAGGGTCCAGATTGTCTAGCCCGGCTGATTTGTAGGGGTTCAGATTTTGCAGCTCTTTCAGAACATCAGCTGACTGGATTTGGGAGAAGGAGAAATGGGGAAGGCGAGTTGCTGTGGGGGGTGCAGTGCTGTTGATCGGGGTAGGGGTAGCCAGGTGGAAAGCATGGCCAGCCGTAGAAAAATGCTTATTGAAATTCACAATTATAGTGGATTTATCGGTGGTGACAGAGTTTCCTATCCTCAGTGCAGTGGGCAGCTGGGAGGAGGTGTTTACCCTGGTAAACAATATAATATTGCTCATAAATGCACCAAAACAATATAACATTCAGAATGGGTGAATCTTTACTTTAATTTAAGGTTAGGCATGTGGTTAGCAGATTTTATGACTTTGTGGCTGTGCCAGCTAATGACTACCCTGCAGAGCTGCCTCCAGTACAAGAGTCATCCCAATAAATGGCAACCTGTGCAGCACACAGGTGCTTCAGCATCTAGTGGACAGATTAGGTAGTGTCGTGTGTATTCTGATAATGGCATTCTCCCCTAGTGAGTTTGTATGGTGGTTTTGTTAGTAAGTGTTTGTCCTTATAGTAATCCTGAAACTGCAATAATGACCCTTGGTGATATTCCATATACTGAGAAATGCACTAAGTTACTGTTCTGTTCCTGTTCCCCAGAGGTACAGACATCCTCTCCATCCATCCATCCATCCACCCATCCATTTTTGTTTCTCTGTTCTCTCCTTGATCTTTGAGTTTGGCAGTGCAGTGCATAATTTCAGTAACATTCCTGAAGCCTGAGTAATGACCTATATCAGTCCTCCTGTGCTGTCACGTATGGCTTCTTTTCTCTTCCATGTACTTGTCTAGCTCTAGCTAGCAGTTTCCTACATTATATTGCTTTATAGAGCAACTCTAGCAGCAGTCAGAAAGCGGTCAATGGCAGTCCTGCAGTGTTGGGGAGGTTTTAATTGGAGAGAGAATCTGTGGCGGTCGGGGGACACTTGAACTGTTAAACTTCCTGAAGGATGTAGACTACAGTCAGACAACTTCCTGTGAACTAGATAGGGCCATACAATGATGTGAATGTCTCTATGGGGCAGACAATGCAGTTTCACTTCCACCAGCAGAGGGCGCCAGAGAGGGCAACCTCCATGACATCACCCATATTATTCCTCCTCTATCATCAAGGACAAGTCACTGATGGTCTTACCTGTCTTTCCCTACCAATCCTCCATACAGTCATTGACCAGTGTCCATGATTTTGAGCATTCAGCTCAAGAAATAGGTCATATAATGCATAGTCACATAGTAGCCTACATGTAGAACAGGACAGTCCAGCTTACAGTAATCATATCACTAGGCAGAGCAGGCTGAGGGCAGAGCAGGCTGAGGGCAGAGGCAGGCTGAGGGCAGAGCAGGCTGAGGGCAGAGCAGGCTGAGGGCAGAGCAGGCTGAGGGCAGAGCAGGCTGAGGGCAGAGCAGGCAGGATGTGATGGAGTTAGATGATGATGTGGATTACTAACACGGACCCTGCTCTGCCACAGGCTACAGACACACAGCTAACGACCTAACTACTGCCCCCTGGGAGGACGGGTGTGTGTGTGTGTGTCCGTCCATCCGCCCGCTGTGTTAATGGCTCCCTATGTGTGTATAAATCAGCTCAAGACATTTTTGTGTCAGTGTTTGATTAAGTGCTGCTGTAACTACTGCAATCAATAAACTGAAGGTAAATAGTCTCTGTTTAGAGATGGTATTTGGGAGGGTTCTCTGAACATAATCATGAGTTTGTCTCAGGCTATTCTTTCAGTACTCTAAGACCATAGATATAGAACAGGTCTATCTATCTTCTTCTAACTATGTCTGAAACTCTCCGTGTCATTTAGCGATCAGGGAAAAACTGATTTGAAGGTGTTCAATTAATGAGATGGATGCTGTTGAATAAAGTTGACATTTACTCCTAGTAAAGGATTGAGCCATCCCACATGCTGCAGTCTCCTCCCTGTCTCTCTGGTATCCTGATGCTGCTAGCCTCAGTGCAAAGCAAATGGAACGTGTGCCGTCAGTAAGATAGATGCTGTTGGATGAGCCTTTTCACATGCTTTTCACAGGCTGCAGTCCCATCTCTGTTTCTATGGTACAATAATGCAAACCTCAGTCGTCACTGACTATTGTCTGACTATTGTCTCAGTGATAATGCTAGCCCCCACACGCCACACATAAATAACTAGCACTACACTAGAGAGCTAAGGGGCCATAACTTTACTCTTGATCAGTGTAATAAAGCACTGCTGTGTGAGTATGCATACAAACATGAGAGGGATGGTTTCTAATACCAGTATGTGCTTTCTGTTTTACACCTCCCTGTATATAAACTAAGGGTAGATGGATGCTAGAGCAGGGAGACTCGAAGCAAACTATGTATAATTTCGGCAGCTTGCATGAGGCAAAGCAGAATTGATTTTATGCTTTTGTTATGTTGGAACAAAAGCTTTCTTAACTCTGGGTGGGTGAGCTAGTGATGGTTTTTACTGAGATAGTTTGACAACATGCTAGACAGGCTGCAGGGGAAAATTAAGCCAACACAATGTTGAGGTATGCTAGTGTTATGGTGTGACGTGCCGTGCCAAACACAGTAAAAATATGAATTAATTTACATACGTATTCATACATATATTTCATGAATATACGTAATGCAGTGTAAGTAACAGTAGTGGACTATAAACTGTGTTTATATCCTGGGCCAATGACCACCAGGCTAGGTTCCTTTTGTTTTTTCCTATAAACAATGATTGATCAGAGGTGACATCACAGGTGCTGGCCCCTCCCATCCCTCTGTGGTGGACAACCAATGTCCCTAAGGACATGTCACACCAGGCTGGCAATGCAGGAACTGCCAGCATCCTCCTGCCACACACACACACACACACCACTGTGTTTGACAGCTAACCCTTGGACAGAAGGGTTTAAGGGGGAAGCTGGTCTAGCACTGTCATCACAGAGCTGCACAAGCACCCTCACAAAGGCACGCGTCACGCAGACACACACACACACACACTGTTGATGCAGAAGCGTGGTGAGGAAATACTTTAGAGCGCGTGCTATAGATCATGATGCTGAGGAAGCTGGTGTGTAAGAAGATCTGTGCCTGTAAGAACCAGATGCTATTTATAATATATTCTCTTTACGTGGTGTGTCTCTCTCTCTCTCTATTCCTCTCACACTACCTACCGACATCTCTCCCGATGTTTTTTTTCCTCCTCTCTTTTCCCCAATTGATCTGCCTTTCTCAAATTCTTCTCTGTCTCTCTGTCTCTCTCAGTAGATATATACTGGTTTGATGGTAATTACAGGTTAGCAGTCTGGTGGAGGAATGGAGTGTTGTGAGGAGGATGGGGGAAGACTGTGAACGGGGCGTTTCTCTCCGTGTGCCTGCCTGTTGCTTTGTTTATGGAGATATCGGTCTGGTTGTCTGAATGGTGACTTGTTTTGCTGTCTTTCATAATTATTACTAACAGTACTATGGTTATAGGGACACAACCTTTGAACAGGCTTTGTTTAGCTATTTTTAATGTATGAATCCCTCCAAAGAAAAAAAAATGTTTTTATCATGTGCAGTTTGTCTTCCTGCTGAGGAGTACATTACCGTTCTCTCACATAGCTTTCTGTGAAATAATGTTGGCTCCAGGCATCTCTCCAGGATCATATTTTCCCTTCATTCATAATCCCTCGTATAAACCGGAAAACTGTAGAGGTGACAGAATGACTTGTATTCATGTAACAGTGACAATCCAGATGAATTGAGCTACACCCAGCATGGCAGATGGGTGGGTTACAGCACGCACACACTCACCCCAAACAACAGGGTCGAGCTCAGTAGGCAGGAAACAGAAGTGAAACTGGAACATACTAGGCTAGGTGTCCAATATAAAATGCTTGTTTTTGTTTCTCTAAGGTGTGTCCTAATGAACATGGTGGTCACCAATGCAGGAATTAAATAACTTAAAACTGTACTAACGCCACTCCTCTCCTCTCTCCCCTGGCAGATAAGAACTTTGATGATGAGGATTCTGTGGATGGGGGCCGGTCCTGCTCCTCCGCATCGTCCTCCAAAGCGCCCCCCAGTGGGAGGAGGACTGTAGCTGCAGCTTCTGTCCGCAGGCCCAGCTCTGCCACCGGACCCGGCAAGATCTCTGCTAAAGATGCTGCTGCAGGAGCAGTAGATGAGGAGGACTTCATCAAGGCTTTTGAAGAGGTTCCTACTATCCAGGTAACTTGCACAGATAGGGGTTCTGTGTGTGTGTTTGCAGTATAAATTGCTATCAACCCCAGTCTGACTCCTATCTTTCCTTTCCTCTCCTCTCCAGATCCACTCCAACAGGGAGATGGAGGACAACCTCTCCAAGGTCCGGGAGGTTCTGTCTGACGACAAAAACGACTGGGAGCACCGAGTCATCGCTGTAAGGACCACAACCACTAATGATCAATGTCTGCATGACCATCTCAGCACCTTGTACTGTATATTCTGGCTTTGTTGATAGTAGTAGCCTATAAACAGTCAGAAACTACGGTTGTAGCGTAAACGTTTGTGCTTCCTCTGTCTAGCTGAAGAAGGTGCGTTCTCTGCTCCTGGCTGGAGCTCTGGAGTATGATAGTTTCCCTCAGCAGCTCCGTCTGCTGGAGGCCCCTCTGAAGCTGTCGGCTAAAGACCTGAGGTCCCAGGTGGTACGAGAGGCCTGCATCACACTGGGGTAAGGACCTGCAGACACGCAAACCAGCTTTCAACCTCTCTCTTCCACTTCTATGCCAAGTAGAGTTATCTACACTGTTGAAACTGCTGCTATCTCAGAGTGGTTGAGTAAGGCTGACCAGAGGCAGTGGTTAGATATGTGGCAGCTCAGTGAAATGCCACAGTAAAGTGGTGACATTAAAGGGAGGGAAGCTCCTCGTCTACCTGGCCCAGTTTGTAAATCAACCTGATCTTTAAATGTGTATCTTGACTCTCTGCTCTGCTGCACCTCATCACTACCACATTAGGAGCACATCACTGACTGACAGTTAACAACTCTGAGTCTGGACAACTTGAATTATTGTAATGTTTATGTGTCAATTAATCCCATAAGGGATGGGTTGCCAATTGGCGATTTGACACGAAAATAAAACGTCATTCATTTTGTAGTCTGCTACTACTTCTGCTCCATATCTACACTGAACAAAAATATAAACGCAACATGTAAAGTGTAAAGTGTTGGTCCCATGTTTCATGAGATGAAGTAAAAGATCCCAGAAATTGTCCATACTCACAAAAGGATTGTTTACATCCCTGTTGGTGAGCATTTCATCCTTTGTCAAAATAATCCATCCACCTGACAGGTGTAGCATATCAAGAAGCTGATTAAACAGCATGATCATTACTTACAAACGTGCAACTTGTGCTGGTGACAATAAAAGGCCACTCTAAAATGTGCAGTTTTGTCACACAACACAATGCCACAGATGTCTCAAGTTGAGGGAGTGTGCAATTAGCATACTGACTGCAGGAATGCCCACCAGAGCAATTGCCAGAGAATTGAATGTTCATTTCTCTACCATAAGCCACCTCCAATGAATTTGGCAATATGTCCAACCAGCCTAACAACCACAGATCACGTGCAACCACGCCAGCCCAGGATCTCCACATCTGGCTTTTTCACCTGCGGGATCGTCTGAGAGGGGGGGGGGGGGGGGTTGCTGAGATGTATTTCTGTCTGTCTGTAATAAAGCCCTTTTGTAGGGAAAAACTAATTCTGATTCGCTGGGCATGGCTCCCCAGTGGGTCGGCCTGGCTCCCAAGTGGATGGGCCTATGCCCTCCCAGGCCCACCCATGGCTGCGCCCCTGCCCAGTCATGTGAAATCCATAGATTAGGGCCTAATTTATTTATTTCAATTGTCTGATTTCCTAATATGAACTGTAACTCAGCAAAATCTTTGAAATTGTTGCATGTTGCGTTTATATTCTTGTTCAGTATAAGTTCCAGTACGTTAAATCAAATGTTTCTGAGGAGATTTAACATCTTTGATTGATATTGATTTGCTGTATGTGTTCAATCTCTCCCTTCCCCTCTTCAGATACCTGTCCACACTAATGGGCAACAAGTTTGACCACTGTGCAGAGACCCTGATGCCCACACTGCTCAACCTGGTGCCCAACAGTGCCAAGGTGATGGCTACGTCTGGCATGGCAGCCATACGTCTCATCCTCAGGGTGAGTACTGCACACAAACTGTATATGCAGTCATTCATATACTGTACGTCAGGGGTTGAATCACATTGGATGAGTGGGATTCATGCATTAGCTACTGTGTCAAACAGAAAATAAATAATTTCCTGATGTATTTATTACTCAGTATGACTGATATCTGGTTGTGAAATGTGTTGTTAAGACACTGGGAGGTGTGAAATAACCTGTATCTGAAGACCTCTGGGACCTCCTCTTTCTTCCAGCATACACACTACTCACGTCTCATCCCAATCATCACTAGTAACTGCACGTCCAAATCAGTGGCCGTCAGACGGTAAAGACTCAAAGATCCTCTGCGAAATCATTTGGTGTGAACATCTTCTACCTTTTCCTGAGGTTTCAATTTTTAATGTGTTAACTCTCATCATGTCTTCTCTCTCCAGGCGCAGTTATGAGTTCTTAGAGCTGTTATTACTGGAGTGGCAGACACACACACTGGAGAGGTAAACACACACCCTTTCAGGATAAACTCTGCTAATACTGTATTTATCCAGGACATAAACACGAACAACTGATTGTCCCTGGTCTTTGCTAGTTAAATTGATGATTCTGGAGGCCTGGAGTGAGCCATCACCATCAGACTCTCCACGAAGCATCCCCCATGGTTGCCACGACAACCCTGCAGAGAGTTTAAAAGCATGTAGAAAGCGTGCTGTATGGTCACTTTCCACCCGTAGAGGAGAGTGGAGGATAGCAGAAGAGCTGTGGAATAGTAGAGTGAGAGAGAGAAGAAAGGAGTATTAACAGAAGTCTCGGGAGAGAGAGGGGGGGGGGGTGAGGAAGATGGGGTGTCCTCTCTGTTGGTGTAGTTTTGGTTACCTGGCTGCTGTACCTGAAGTTGTCTCTGTCATGTTTGCCTACTATCCCACCAGACATGTGGCTATTCTGACGGAGACCATCAGGAAAGGGATCCATGATGCCGACTCAGAGGCCAGGTCCGTGGCCAGAAAGTAAGTTCTGTTTTTATGGTTGTTTATTTGGAAAATTTGTCTGAATTTGTCCTCAGTAAAACAATGAATTGGTCTTTGCAGTTTGTAAAAAGTAATATATTGCTTTATGATTTCATGACTGACAAGTGGATGACAATATGGAATAAAATGACATCTCTCGGGGTCTCTTATTTTACTACGAATATAAATTCCTCTGGGCATTGTCTCATACAGTATGTCACTTTCCCCACCGGTGACCTATCAGAGGTATGTGGGTCGCAGGTAGCTTAGTGGTTAGAGCATTGGGCCAGTAACTGAAAGGTTGCTGGTTCGAATCCCAGAGCCAACAAGGCTCTGTCGATGTGCCCTTGAGCAAGGCACTTAACCCTAATTGCTCCTGTAAGTTGCTCTTGATAAGAGTGTCTGCTAAATGACTCAAATGTAAACATTTTAGAAAATGTGTGCTGACAGTTCTGTTCATGTACTGATATGAGGGGCTGTGACCTATGTGACCTCAAACCTTCTCCACCCCCTCCCTCCCTCACCCATAGGTGTTATTGGGGTTTCCATGGCCACTACAGCCGGGAAGCGGAGCATCTTTTCCAGGCCCTGGAGTCGACCTATCAGAAGGCTCTCCAGTCTCACCTGAAAAGTTCTGACAGTGTCGTGTCCCTCCCCCAATCAGACCGCTCATCCTCCTCCTCTCAGGAGAGCCTAAAGTAAGATACCTCTCCCTCTATCCCTCCCTCCTTCCCTCATCCCTGTTTACTTTCATCTCTTCATCCATCCACCCCTCCTTCCCTCCCGAAGTCAGACTGCTCCTCTTCCTCCTTTCAGAACAGCCTCAAGACACCACTCCATCCCTTACTTTCCCCTTCCCTCCATCCCTTCCTCTCTATTTATCCCTTCATATGATTGATGATGATGTGGAAAAATGTATCATTGATTTGAAGACACCACTAATGGATCTGTCTGCCTCATGGACACACTGAGGTACATTGTATCGGTTGATCCAGTTTAACGACGGGAGAGAGTGAGCTAATCTTCCTCTTCATCCTCATCGTCAGAGGGGTCTGAGCCCTGAACTGGTGTCCAGACCTTTACCTTTTAAAATGTCACTGGCAGTTTGAATCATGTTTTTCCGTACATCATCCGATGGGTCTGAGCCCTGGCCTATGACATTGTTTTGTCTTGTTTTTGGTAATGTGAGGTATAGGGATACTGAGCTGTTTACAATAACTCCATAATGGTGTGTCCTTCTCTCCACTCAGCCGGCCCCTGTCTGTCAAGAGTGTCATAGGAGGCGGCATGACAAGGGGTAAGAGTACTAGCTGCTACAGTATTCATTTCTCAACACGTTGTTTATTTCATGCCACCTCTTTCTATTTGTTGGTTATGTCAGGTGTCTTTTGCAAATCCGATTATCATTTTTTCCTCTGTGAGACTAAATACAGACTAATGAAATGTATAATGTGTTGGTATGATATGTTGATATTTCAACCTCTCCCGTTCTCCCCCTCTCCCTGTCTCCCCCTCTCCCTGTCTCCCCCTCTCCCGTTCTCCCCCTCTCCCTGTCTCCCCGACGGCAGGGAAGATGGTGAGTTCCAGGGTGAACTCTAACCCCGGCGGTTCTCTCCAGCGTTCCCGTAGTGACATCGATGTGAACGCTGCGGCCAGCGCCAAATCGTGTCTGGTCACCGTGCCCTCCGCTTCTCCCTTCAGCTCAGCTGCTGCTCTGCCCCCAGGCTCCTACGCCTCTCTAGGTAAACCAGACACACACTAGGAATGGACATTTACAATTATTTTATTATTCTAATGATATCATGATATTTCTTCGGATATTCAGATAGTCGAAATACATATGTAAAAAAATAAAAATAAAAAAATAAATAAAATAAAAATAATAATAATTAAATGGAGAGCTCTTCTGGTTTCAGCGGGGAGGGGAGAGAGAGGAGCAGAGGCCGGTGTGTGTGACAGTCAGTGTGTGGCACGGATGGAGAGAGAGAGACACAAAGTAGTCAAACCGACTCGCGCTAGTCAGTTCTGGAACAGTCATTTCTCAAAGTCACCACGATGTCTTAATTACATTATTCAGTATAAATTTAAATCGGAAAACCACTGGTGTGTAGATATTAATTATTGTGAGGGTTGTAAGTAAGACATCATTAAGCTGTATAGAAATAAGAAACAGACAAAAAGGCCAAAATGTGCAGATAGACAGGCTCCAAAGTTTTGTATGTAAACTAATTAAACATGTCAAATGGCTGCCTATAATCACTCTGATTTGACGACTGACCATTATATAAATATTCAAGTCCTTGATAAATAATGATGAAAAACTCTCCACGTACCCCCCAAATTTGGGCAATTTGATACTGAGGAGTCCTGCAATCCAGTTGCTGTCCCTCTGTTCTTTTCCTAACGCGTCCCTGTGGAGTGTACTGCTTACTGTCCATTACTAATGAGACGTCTTTCTCCCACCCACCCACCCACCTCTCTCTCACTCTCCCTCTCGCTCTCCCTCTTTTTTTCTCCCTTTCTCTCTCTCCCGCTCTTTCTCTCTCTCTCTCTATCCCTCTTTCTCGCTCTTGCTCTATTTCTCTCTCTTTCTCTCCCTCTCTCTCCCTCTCTCTCTCTCTCTCTCTATCCATCTTTCTCTCTCTTGCTGTATTTCTCTCTCTCTCCTGGCTAACTGGTACTAATGTTTAACTCTATACCTCTCTTCACCCGCCGTCCCCTGCTTTGATTTATGCCCAAAAGATGGCACGCCTGGTAAAATTAATACTGGTAAGATCTGTGTGTGTTTGTGTGTTCTGCGTCTGTCGGGGACAGTCAAAGGCTTGGCCGAGCCCCCCCCCCCCGCCTCTCCTCTTTTCTGTCTTGTCTACACACCACCGTACAACCTATTTAGTGTTTTATATGGTAGGTCTGCATGTTTGACTAACATGGTAATAATCATTGATGACTGATGAGAGACAGGGTTAGATAACCATGTGCAGTCAGCACAGCACACCATAACACCTCTCCTCCCCCACACAACTCATTTTGTTATCCTCCTTACATTGATATCCTTTACATTTTGTCTATTAGGGATTAGCAAAGGGCAAGGACTCTGTTTTATGTATGTAAAGGTGAATGTTGCATGCAGTGAAACTCACCCACCGTTTGGTCTCTGTCTGTGTGTAAGTGCTCTGTGTTAAGGGGTCAGAGGTCTCTGAGGTTTAGTGTTGCCTGCCTTTCAAGGTGATCCTCTACCTCTTGGTACTCTTATAATTATCTAAGTAACACTGATAACTTTGTTGTTCGTTTAAAGAAAGGGCTTTCCCTATCCTGTAATGTAATGCAGATGTTCTAGAATCTAGTACAACACTCTCTGACTGAGTAGGACCTCGCTTATCAAACATCTTCCAATGAATATAATGTCACTGCTTCTACCCACATTCTATTAAACAGTGTGTGAAGGCTGGTAATAAGACTCGTTATTGGCCGAGGCAGGGTTTCCCCCCGGGTGCACGTTTTGGTTTTGCCCTAGCACTACACAGCTGATTCAAATAACCAAATCATCATCAAGCTTTGACTATTTGAATCAGCTGTGTAGTACTAGGACAAAACCAAAATGTGCACCCAGGGGGGGGCGCCAGGACCGACTTTGGGAGACCCTGGGCTAAGGTGTTACTTAATCTAGGGCCAAGTCCCAGATGTTGTGGAAAGAGATATTCTCAATGTGTGGTGTTTGTGAGTGCATGTGTGTCTGTTTATCTAAAATTGGAGAGGTTTGCTGGAAAAATGTAAGAATACTTTTTTGATAATACAGTCCAAAATGAGCAGACATCTGAACGCCCCAATCTCTTTCTCAGCATCAGTCAATGTGCTGTCCTAGCTCTTAGGAACATTACTTGCCCGGATTGCAAATATGATAATGCCATTTTATTTGCGATTTTGCAAATAAACTGAAGAGTAGTTTAACATACTGTAAAGAAAGTTGTGTTGTCTTGATGTTGCTTTAGACAAACCTTTCCCAGATCCAATGCATTTCTTTGTGGGAATGTGTAGAAATATTCAGTATGTCTGTGTTTCAGAACCCCCCCCATCCAGATCTTTTGTCACCGTCTGTTTAAAGCAGTTTCTTTGTTTTGTGTTGTGGTGAACTGTGGTGCACAGCTGCTTGGATACAGTATCATTTGTAGTGTAGTGGCTTCAACTCTCTTACTAACTCCCTGTGTTTTGTTTTCTACAGGTCGTGTGCGTACGAGGAGGACAAGCGCTGGCAGTGCCGTCGGAGCCAGCGCTACTGTGACTGACAGCAGGGGGCGCAGCCGAGCCAAAATGGTATCCCAGTCCCAGCGTGAGTACACACACACACACACTGTCAGCAAAAGAACCCAAGACCGATTTCACTCCCTCACAGCACACTGTCTGAACTCAGGGAAGCCGTCCACAATGTCATCTCCAGTCTCTCTCATTCTCATGTAAACCCCCAGTATGACCTTTATCCTGTCTGCTATGAGCTCATACTATATCTTCAGTTTATATACAGTACCAGTCAAAAGTTGGACACACCTACTCATTCAAGGGTTTTTCTTTATTTTTACTATTTTCTACATTGTAGAATAATAGTGAAGACATCAAAACTATGAAATAACACACATAGAATCATGTAATAACCAAAAAAGTATTGAACAAATCAAAATATATTTTAGATTCTTCAAAGTAGCTGTCCTTTGCCTTGATGACAGCTTGGCACACTCTTGGCATTCTCTTAACCAGCTTCACCTAGAATGCTTTTCCAACCGTCTTGAAGATATTCCCACATATGCTGAGCACTTGTTGGCTGCTTTTGCTTCACTCTGCAGTCCAACTCATATACTAGGTTCTCTTCAGTTTATATACAATTTATTTTTATTTAACTAGGCAAGTCCGTTAAGAACAAATTCTTATTTACAATGACGGCCTAGGAACAGTGGGTTAACTGCCTTGTTCAGGGGCAGAATGACAGATTTTTACCTTGTCAGCTCGGGGATTCGATCTAGCAACCTTTCGGTTACTGGTCCAACACTCTAACCACTAGGCTACCTGCCGCCCCAAAATACTAGGTTCTCTTGAGTTTATATACTAGGTTCTCTTGAGTTTATATACTAGGTTCTCTTGAGTTTATATACTAGGTTCTCTTGAGTTTATATACTAGGTTCTCTTGAGTTTATATACTAGGTTCTCTTGAGTTTATATACTAGGTTCTCTTGAGTTTATTTACTAGGTTCTCTTGAGTTTATTTACTAGGTTCTCTTCAGTTTATATACTAGGTTCTCTTCAGTTTATATACTAGGTTCTCTTCAGTTTATATACTAGGTTCTCTTCAGTGTCTCTCGTCAGTCTGTGTGATGTTTTACCTCATACATTTTATCATCCTGAAGGAACTTGGAGCGCCTGTTATTAGTGCACCCTTTCACAAGATGTGTGTGTGTGGTTTTCTCTCTCCCTCTGTCCCTCTCTCTCTCTGAAGCCTCGATGAGGGGCTTCAATGATATGTGCATGTGTAACATGACATGCACAGTTAACATCTGGCCCAGTGCATGCTGGGCTAACACTACTCCCTGTCACATTTGACCGTTTTATTTTCACGTCCTGTTCTGCCGCTTGCTACCATAACAACCACAGGATCCAGATCTGCTAACCCCACTGGCGGTGGTAAGGCCCGGACTTCATCCAAACAGAGTAAAGAATCCAGTTCTTAGTCCCGTCCCTTCCTCCTGTGCAGATCTCTGCATGTCAATCAATTAATTATTTTAGTTTTAGACTCTGCATGTCATACCAGCATGCCCCATTCAACTCAAGTGCATGTTTATTATTTTACAGTCTCACAAGTTTTTTGATTGGTACATTTTGTTGTCAATTGTTGATTGTTGTCTGTGTCCTCTGAACTGTTTTCATTGTTGATGCCGTTGTTGTAATCACTGGTTGGTTTTCCCACAGCCCAGTTAGACCCTGGATTCAACCCATCTTGTTTGTCCTGCAACTGTTTATTAACTGTGTGTATGTCCCTCCCTATCTATCTCATCAAAGCTGAAATCCAATATCTATGTTAGGATAGAAAGAGATTGTTATGGGTCCCATTACCTCAAGTGTTGGTTTGACATTCTGTGGATTATTCCCCTCCAAATCACCAAGGCACTGTAAACACACAGAGATATGTGCTCAGTTGGTGTGGCTCTAGTAAAGTCAGAGTTGTGGGTTCAATTCCCACTGGAATCACATGCACATTATGCACTCACTGTACTGTAACTGGCTTTAGATAAGTGTCTGCTAAGAGTTGTATATGATTATTTTATTACTCCAATAAAAGCGACATATGACATTAGAAACATTTAAGTAATGAAATATTCCCCCAGAAAGAAGGAGATAGAAAATGAGGGAATTCAGCTTTGAGCCGTGACAGAACCTTCCCAGCATGCCATGAAGAGGTGCGTCGCTCTGCTCGCTGTGACCCATCGTGTCTGAAAGGGTGTATCGTTTCACTCTCTGCCTGTGACTCCTGTGCGTTGTCCTTCCTGCAGCTGGCAGTCGCTCCAGTTCCCCTGGAAAGCTTCTGGGCCACTCGTCTGGGTACGGGAGGATCAGCAGGCCCCCCTCAGCCTCCAGCACCCCTGCAGACAAGAGGAGCAAGGTCCCCCGCAGCCAGGGCTGCAGTAGAGATTCCTCTCCCAGCCGACTGGGACTAGGTAATGGACCTTTACTTGTCGTCACAATTTCAGCATTGTGCATGTAAACACAAAATAAATAATGTATTCACTCTATACTAGGAAAAAGAGATTTGTAATTTGCTAGCAACGCACATAGTAACTAAGTAACTGCCGAAATGAACAGTGTATTATACAGTATCACCTACACACTGGATACACATACATAACAGACAGCACATGTATGCTGATAAATAGGATACCACACACATGCTGTCGAGGGCCATGTATGTGTCAAAACATGCCGGTGATATGCCCAAAGTCGTCATTGTGCACTCCTATCAATCTAGTGAAAACCTTATATACTGTACACCAAG
Organism: Salvelinus sp. IW2-2015; assembly: GCF_002910315.2. Taxonomy (NCBI): domain Eukaryota; kingdom Metazoa; phylum Chordata; class Actinopteri; order Salmoniformes; family Salmonidae; genus Salvelinus; species Salvelinus sp. IW2-2015. Next base: position 32,623,795 of record NC_036875.1, on the reverse strand, counting down.
TGTGTCCTTTGAAGCTCAGATACACTATCTTGGTTTTCCCGGTCATAAACACAAAACAAGGATACACAATAAACACAAAAGATAAGCCTTGAATGCAAGGAACCCACATAGTAAGGTTATGAAGCACCAATGGACCCTTTGAACTCAAAAGGAGGCGACAGGTAGCCTTACAGTTAAGAGCGTTGGGCAGTAACCGAAACGTCGCTGGTTCGAATCTCCGAGCCGACTAGGTGAACAATCTGTCGACGTGCCCTTGAGCAAGGCACTCTGGATAAGAGCGTCTGCTAAATGACTAAAATGTAAATGCAAATGTAAATACTGAATGGCAAAATACTGAATAGTAAAATACTGAATATAAAAATGCTGTACGGTAAAATACTGAATAACAAAATACTGAATGGTAAAATACTGAATAACAAAATACTGAATAATAAAATAAAGAATGGTAAAATACTGAATAATAAAATACTGAATAATAAAATAAAGAATGGTAAAATACTGAATAATAAAATAAAGAATGGTAAAATACTGAATAATAAAATACTGAATAGTAAAATACTGAATGTGAAAAGGCAAGGCCCCTTGGAAAGGGGGGTGAACGGTAAGAGCCTGTCTTTCATCTTCTATGGACTGTAACTGTCTCTCAGGGTTAGCAGCTAAGAACTCACTGTTTTGGGAGGGGTCTCTCATCCAAGCATGTCACATCATTGGGGTGGCCCCTCCTCTTTTAGGAAACATGGATGAGCCTCTGTAGGTCAAGCTCTGTCATCAGCAGCCCAGCTTATGTCCTTCCTTCCAGTCAGACTGAGTCACTGGCCCTGTCTTATTGCTTTGATTGATTAGTCTGTGTATTTCATCGACCAAACAGCTCCCCCCTCTTAGCTTCTTGTCTGTCTGTCTGTCTGTCTGTCTGTCTGTCTGTCTGTCTGTCTGTCTGTCTGTCTGTCTGTCTGTCTGTCTGTCTGTCTGTCTGTCTGTCATTCCTGAATTGGGAAGGCCGCCTTTTTTACATCAGTAAATTGACAATTACACGTTGCAATGTTTTTAAGTTTGTACTTTTGTCTTCTTCTGAGTCATTTTCAGTTCATATTTTTAGTTATAACTGACTATCATGGTTTGTCTTTCCTTTTCTTTGGTGTTTTTACCATGTCTTTATTTTGATACCCTCTTTAAATTCTTAATTTCTTTCTTTGTTTTTATTTTGTGTATTAACTCTGTTTATCTGTTGTAAGCTACAGTCATACCAATCGTCTTTTCATTGACAACCTAATCCTTGTCACAAAATAACAAAAACATTTAAAAACGGACTTGCGCTAACTTAAGTTTCTAAAATTGAACCTGATGTCCAGCAGACTCCAACCCACCACCACGCCCCAGAGTCCTCCTCCCCCTCACCCCCTCTCTTACCCCAGTCCCCTATCCCAGCCCAACCCCAGGCCTCACCTCACTGACCCCAAACCTGTGTTCTACTGCCCTACTGACAGCCAGGCTGTGTGGTAAAGCTCTTGTTCCTGGTACTCCTCTCTCCTCCTACCACATGCTAGCGAGGAGCCGTATCCCCCGGCCCAGCATGAGTCAGGGCTGCAGCAGGGAAACCTCTAGGGAAAGCAGCCGAGACACCAGCCCTGCTCGGGGCTTCAAGCCTCTTGGTGAGTACCACGACCAACCAGACACCAGGAGGCCTCCTGTAAGCAGCAAGGCCCACTAGTACCCACTCCTCAGCCCCTCAGTCCCCTCCTCTAGACCCCTCCTCTCTGTCCCAGCCTCCCTGTACACCCCATGATGTCTAAATAGAAGATCCCCCTCTTGAACTAAGGGGTATAGACCTCTTCTTTTGCCTGCTCTGATCTACTTTGCATGCACTAACCCTCTCGAAGGTTCTGGAATATAATCACTACGCTGTCTTCTGTCTGTCTTGTTGGGAATTCTCCAAGTCTTATGCTATATAAGTATTTGTGTGCCTTTGTGTGTGTAATATAATGACCAGCAAAATGAAAAGATCACAAAAATCTCTGGATGTTCTAGGATTCTGTTTTTGGTCCAATGAACAATTATTTGGCACATCTCATAATAAATGTAAATCAAGAGGCAGAAAAACAAGGTATTGTCTGCAGTAAACAGTGTACTGTATGTGTCATCGTATTCAATGTCCATAGCTGACCTGCTTCTCAGCTCTCTCCTGTGCTGCTGCCACATCACAGGAAATGACACAACTTTTTCACTGCTTTGTCATGGGGGACAACAAAAAAAAGGACAAAGAGGGACAAAGTGGGATACATGAGGGATACCCGCCCCTCCTATCCTATGACTGTTGTAGATGTGGTTGGTTGCCCATAATCATAGTGGATTAATGCAGCCAGGCGCTGAGCCTGAGTCAACTACAGAGGACGGTACCTGTTGCGTTCGTGTCACTAACGCCTCGGGTGTCATCCACCCCTCCTGTCCCTTGCAGCCTCCCGACGTACTTCCCGCTCTACCAGCGCCCTATCCACGGCTGACCCCCACGGCCAGTCAGGTGACCTGCATGCCCCACCCCCTCATATCCACATTTATCGATTATGCCAGCATGAGTCCATACATGTTGCTGTGAGGGCTGTGCCATACATGTTGCTGTGAGGGCTGTGCCATACATGTTGCTGTGAGGGCTGTGCCATACATGTTGCTGTGAGGGCTGTGCCATACATGTTGCTGTGAGGGCTGTGCCATACATGTTGCTGTGAGGGCTGTGCCATACATGTTGCTGTGAGGGCTGTGCCATACATGTTGCTGTGAGGGCTGTGCCCACCCTGCCACAGGAGTCCATACATGTTGCTGTGAGGGCTGTGCCCACCCTGCCACAGGAGGCAATATGTTGTTCAACCTTTTGAGGAGGAGATCTGTTAGCGTGCTGCTTTGTCATGTTATGTGTCGTCATCATCTGCTTCAATATGATGTTTTGTGATTTTCTTTTAAAAAGCTTGTGTTACTGTGTAATCAAAAGGCCTGTCCCCATCTGTATGATTTTCTCCTTGTTAGTGACTTTTTGGACATTGTATGATGTATTTGTACTTCAGTGTATTGAATATCTCATATAAGAGTTGTTTATTTCCCCGTTTGTAAGTGTCAGTTTCTTTTCTCTTCATTTCAAATTAGCACTAATCATTCTCTGGTGATTTTTGTTGGTGTCATCTTTATTTCACCATTCATTTTCTACATCTCACTCAAGCTTTCTGGTGTTGTAGTTTTCAAGCTTTTTGGTGTATGGTCTGTAAACCCCATCATATTGCCTTTTGTCTCCCTAGAGCAAGATCCCATTGACTTTCTCTTGTGTTACTCCACTCATCCCCCTCTCCTCTCCCCCCCAGATCGGTTTGGCTTGATTCACCAGGACCGTATCTCTGCCTCAGTAAATGCCATGAGAGTCCTCAACACTGGCACTGAGGTGGAGGCTGCTGTTGCTGATGCACTGGTAAGTCACCAATCAACTTTTACCAGCTGCCAGTTCTGAAGATATCACTACAGTTTGTCTTAAGGTAGAGTTACACTTAGTCAGTCCCTCCATTAATTGCATGCTAGTTAACAGCTGGGGACTTGATGTGGAAACCATATGCATTTTAAGTCAGTGTTTACATTTACATTTAACATTTAAGTCATTTAGCAGACGCTCTTATCCAGAGCGACTTACAAATTGGTGCATTCACCTTATGACATCCAGTGGAACAGCCACTTTACAATAGTGCATCTAAATCTTTTAAGGGGGGGGGGGGGGTGAGAAGAGTTACTTTATCCTATCCTAGGTATTCCTGTAAAGAGGTGGGTTTCAGTGTCTCCGCGAAGGTGTGATTGACTCGCTGTCCCTGGGGCGTCGTGAGGGAGTTTGTTTCCACCATTGGGGGCCAGAGCAGCGAACAGTTTTGACTGGCCTGGAGCGGGAACTGTACTTCCTCAGTGGTAGGGAGGCGAGCAGGCCAGAGGTGGATGAACGCAGTGCCCTTGTTTGGGTGTAGGGCCTGATCAGAGCCTGGAGGTACTTCCGGTGTGCCTTCCCCTCACAGCTCCGTAGGCAAGCACCCATGGTCTTGTAGGGGCGATCGAGCTTTCAACTGGAAGCCAGTGGAGAGAGCGGGGAGCGAGGGGGTGAGAGCGTGACGTGAGAGAACTTGGGAAGTTGAACACCAGACGGGCTGCGGCGTTCTGGATGAGTTGTAGGGTTTAATGGCACAGGCAGGGAGCCCAGCCAACAGCGAGTTGCAGTAATCCAGACGGGAGATGGACAAGTGCCGTGGATTAGGACCTGCGCCGGCTTCCTGGTGTGAGGCAGGGTCGTACTTCGCGGATGTTGTAGAGCATGAACCTACAGGAACGGGCCACCGCTTGATGTTAGTGAGAACGACAGGGTTGTGTCCAGGATCACGCCAAGGTTCTTAGCGCTCTGGGAGGAGGTACACAATGGAGTTGTCAACCGTGATGGCGAGATCATGAACGGGCAAGTCCTTCCCCGGGGAGGAAGAGCAGCTCCGTCTTGCCGAGGTTCAGCTGAGGTGGTGATCCGTCATCCACACTGATATGTCTGCCAGACATGCAGAGATGCGATTCGCCCCACCTGGTCATCAGAAGGGGGAAAGGAGAAGATTAGTTGTGTGTCGTCTGCATAGCAATGATAGGAGAGACCATGTGAGGTTATGACAGAGCCAAGTGACTTTGTGTTATAGCGAGAATAGGAGAGGGCCTAGAACAGAGCCCTGGGGGACACCAGTGGTGAGAGCACGTGGTGAGGAGACAGATTCTCGCCACGCCACCTGGTAGGAGCGACCTGTCAGGTAGGACGCAATCCAAGCGTGGGCCGCGCCGGAGATGCCCAACTCGGAGAGGGTGGAGAGGAGGATCTGATGGTTCACAGTATCGAAGGCAGCCGATAGGTCTAGAAGGATGAGAGCAAGAGGGAGAGAGATTAGCTTTAGGCAGTGCGGAGCGCTCCGTGATATAGAGAGAGCAGCTGCTCAGTGAATGACTAGTCTTGAAACCTGACTGATTTGGATCAAGAAGGTCATTCTGAGAGAGATAGCGGGAGAGCTGGCCAAGGACGGCACGTTCAAGAGTTTTGGAGAGAAAAGAAAGAAGGGATACTGGTCTGTAGTTGTTGACATCGGAGGGATCGAGTGTAGGTTTTTTCAGAAGGGGTGCAACTCTCGCTCTCTTGAAGACGGAAGGGACGTAGCCAGCGGTCAGGGATGAGTTGATGATATTTATTGTGGGCCCTCCTAAAAACTAATGAATCCCAGTTTTTTTTTCCTTTGTCATAAAATAAAACTGCATTGAGTAGTAAAATGTAATGAGATGAAATGAAGCCTGTGTTTGTGTATGGCAATCAGAATGTCAGTATATATTTCAATGAGAAAGACTTTGACTGCAGGAAAGTCAACATTGTTACCATGTAGATAAAAACATGTCTTATCTCATTGCCAAGCAGGACTGCAGTCATGATATTTTCCCTCTAAAATATCCCTCTTTCTCTTTCCTGCTTGGTTGCCTGTAACTTCAGCTATTAGGAGACTCCAGAAATAAGGTAGTTGTCCAATTTGTGTACCGTTTGTTTATTAATTCTATTCACTAATCAACAAAAATGCAAAGTATCATCACTAAATGTTGCTATTTGGCCAAAAGCAATTGCTGGCAGATTTTAGTTTATTATTCAATAAAATATTATTAACAATAGGCATTATTATAACATTATTTAATCATCTCTCTGTATGTTCATATCAATAATGAAGAATCAAGAGTTGGAACAAATTGCATGGCTACCTCATTCATTGTGAATGGCATCGTAGCGTAGCCCATTAAATCCTACTTCCTGGTTGAGTTTGAGTGACCAAGTGACCAGAGTTCTAGCCTGCCTGTCCCACTTCTCTCCTGGTCCTATGAACAATGACCTCACCATTACCCATCCCTTCCCATTCTCTCCGAACAGAGGAAGCCTATGAGGCGGCGGTATGAGTCTCCGGGTATCTATTCTGACGATGATGCTAACAGCGATGCGTCCAGCGCATGCTCAGAGCGCTCATACGGGTCCAGGAACGGAGGTATGTGGTCCTGTGTTACTGAGTTGGTAAGAACATGGAACTAGCAACATAAGGGTGGTGGGTTCGAATCCTGCTAGATTCACATCGACTAAAATCTATGCACTTGGATAAAGGCATCTTCTGAATGGTGTATATATATATTATTATTATCTAGGTATCCCTCACTATCTGCGTCAAACGGAGGATGTGGCGGAGGTGCTAAACCACTGTGCCAGCTCCAACTGGTCAGAGAGGAAGGAGGGGCTGCTGGGTCTGCAGAACCTACTCAAGAACCAAAGAATACTCAGGTGGGTCCGGGGCCAGGGGGTTGGACCTTTTGGAAGTCATGTCATTATATGTGTCCTCCTGCTGTAACTATGCTGATTGGCTCCTACCTCTGTCATGTATAGTTCACTAAGTATTTTCTATGCATTGTTGTCTTTTTGGATGGCATTGGAGATAGTAGAATTGATGTTGTTAAGAATGTTCTGCCAGCTGTGGATAGGGTTTGAAGTAGTCTTGATTATTTTTCGAATATAAATGATAATTTCCTTTTTGAAATTGTTCAACTTTTAAAGAGGAGATCCTGTCAAGGAGCATCCAGCAGGGTGTTTCTTTTCATAGCTTTCCTTAATTGAGGGAGAAATGACTGGTCACGAGGACCCTGCAGCTATAATGCCGCCAGTCAGGTGGTAAAGTGGAAGATGAGTTTCAGAGGAGTCAGTTTGTGAGACAAGGCAATTTGTCTGCCTGCTCTCTCTGTGAGGCCAGCAGCATTGTCTCCTGAAGGAGTTGCTTTAAATCAAGCCTCTCTGACATCTATTAGTGATGTCTGCCTGTGTTTACTAATGTCTGCCGGTGGATGCTGTTTGTGTGTTGCAGCCGAGTGGAGCTGAAGAGACTATGTGAAATCTTCAGCAGGATGTTTGCAGATCCACACAGCAAGGTAGGTGACAGGATGTTCACCTGTGTTTGAAAGTTTCATATCAATACATTGACACACTCACTCATAACTTTTACTTTTGACATTCAAAAACCCATTGCTTTGCAGTGATTTGTCTGAAAACTAATTGAGTGTTTTGTTGCATGGTCTGCTTTGGTGTGGATTTTAACAACAGAGAGTAAGTGTGTGTTTTTATTCTCAGTTTTCTACTATACAGACACTTATTGCCTGTGTTGTTACTTATAAAGATGGGCTTCTATAAAGGTGCTATGTTGTCAGGTGTTGATGGTAGCTGTGTGTGTGTGTGTGTGTGTGTGTGTGTGTGTGTGTGTGTGTGTGTGTGTGTGTGTGTGTGTGTGGTGTGTGTGTGTTGTGTGTGTGGTGTGTGTGTGGGTGTGTGTGTGTGTGTGTGTGTGTGTGTTGTGTGTGTGTCAGGGTGTTTAGTAGTTCTGACTTTATCTTGGTGCACAGAGAAGACCTGCAGGACTGGCTGTTTGTCCTGCTCACCCAGCTACTGAAGAAGATGGGAGCTGACCTGCTGGGGTCTGTCCAGGCCAAGGTCCAGAAGGCTCTGGACATCACCAGGTATGGACCTCTAAATCCCCCCTCCGATAACATCTCTAACCATTTTCACGCTATGCCGACCCAAACCAAACTGTGCTTGCTTGGATATTGTCTTTTACACTCCTTTTCAACATTGTTCGAGCACTTGGGGGGTTCTCATGAAACCAGTTTTAAAATGTCTATAGTAAAATGAGTTACAAAACCATGATCAACTATCATTCTGACGACTAAGATGTGTAGTTTTTGGGAAAGTGTCTCATTTTAAATACATTTTACATTTTTGCCTGAATTTTGTACATTTTCACACCAAATTCAGATTCTCGGGTCATTTTATTAAAAACATTTAGAAAACCAAACTTGTTTTAATAAAACACAAAATGCTGTATGTTGCTGTAGTTTGTCCATATATCATAAAATGTTTATATTTCCATTAAACTAATACAGTTGAAGTCGGAAGTTTACATACACTTAGGTTGGAGTCATTAAAACTCGTTTTTCAACCACTTCACAAATTTCTTGTCAACAAATTATAGTTTTGGCAAGTCGGTTAGGACATCTACTTTGTGCGTGACACAAGTAATTTTTCCAACAATTGTTTACAAACAGATTATTTCACTTATAATTCATTGTATCACAATTCCAGTGGGTCAGAAGTTTACATACACTAAGTTGACTGTGCCTTTAAACAGCTTGGAAAATTCCAGAAAATGATGTCATGGCCTTAGAATCTTCTAATAGGCTAATTGACATCATTTGAGTCAATTGGAGGTGTACCTGTGGATGTATTTCAAGGCCTAACTTCAAACTCAGTGCCTCTTTGCTTGACATCATTGGGAAATCAAAAGAAATCAGCCAAGACCTCATTAAAAAAAATGTAGACCTCCACAAGTCTGGTTCATCCTTGGGAGCAATTTCCAAATGCCTGAAGGTACTACGTTCATCTGTACAAACAATAGCACGCAAGTATAAACACCATGGGATCACGCAGCCATCATACCGCTCAGGAAGGAGACGTGTTCTGTCTCCTAGAGGTGAATGTACTTTGGTGCGAAAAGTGCAAATCAATCCCAGAACAACAGCAAAGGACCTTGTGAAGATGCTGGAGGAAACTGGTACAAAAGTATCTATATCCATGGTTAAACGAGTCCTATATTGACATAACCTGAAAGGCCGCTCAGCAAGGAAGAAGCCACTGCTCCAAAACCGCCATAAAAAAGCCAGACTATGGTTTGCAACTGCACATGGGGACAAAGATCGTACGTTTTGGAGAAATGTCCTCTGATCTGACGAAACAAAAATAGAACTGTTTGGCCATAATGGCCATTGTTATGTTTGGAGGAAAAAGGGGCAGGCTTGCATACCGAAGAACACCATCCCAACCGTGAAGCACGGGGGTGGCAGCATCATGTTGTGGGGGTGCTTTGCTGCAGGAGGGACTGGTGCACTTCACAAAATAGATGGCATCATGAGGGAGGAATATTATGTGGATATATTGAAGCAACATCTCAAGACTAGAGGTCGACCGATTAGGATTTTTCAACGCCGATACCGATTATTGGAGGACCAAAAAAGCTGATATCAATTAATCAGCTGATTTTTATATATATATTTGTAATGAAGACAATTACAACAATACTGAATTAACATTTTTATTTTAACTTCATATAATACATAAATAAAATCAATTTAGTCTCAAATTGATAATGAAACATGTTCAATTTGGTTTAAATAATGCAAAAACACAGTGTTGGAGAAGAAAGTAAAAGTGCAATATGTGCCATGTAAAAAAGCTAACATTTTAAGTTCCTTGCTCAGAACATGAGAACATATGAAAGCTGGTGGTTACTTTTAAAGTGAGTCTTCAGTATTCCCAGGTAAGAAGTTTTAGGTTGTAGTTATTATAGGAATTATAGGACTATTTCTCTCTCTACCATTTGTATTTCATATACCTTTGACTATTGGATGTTCTTATAGGCACTTTAGTATTGCCAGCCTAAACTCGGGAGTTGATAGGCTTGAAGTCATAAACAGCTCAATGCTTGAAGCACAGCGAAGAGCTGCTGGCAAACGCAGGAAAGTGCTGTTTGAATGGATGCTTACGAACCTGCTGCTGCCTACCATCGCTAAGTCAGACTGCTCTATCAATTATCAAATCATAGACTTAATTATAATATAATAACACACAGAAATACGAGCCTTAGGTCATTAATATGGTCAAATCTGGAAACTATAATTTCGAAAACAAAACATTTATTCTTTCAGTGAAATACGGAACCGTTCCGTATTTTATCGAACGGGCGGCAACCCTAGGTCTAAATATTGCTGTTACATTGAAGGTTGTGCAATGTTATGTCATAATTATGTAAAATTCTGGCAAATTAATTACGGATTTTGTTAGGAAGAAATGTCTTCACACAGTTCGCAACGAGCCAGGCGGCCCAAACTGCTGCATATACCCTGACTCTGCTTGCACAGAACGCAAGAGAAGTGACACATCTTCCCTAGTTAAAAGAAATTCATGTTAGCAGGCAATATTAACTAAATATGCAGGTTTAAAAACATTTACTTGTGTATTGAATTTATGAAAGGCATTGATGTTTATGGTTAGGTACCTAACAGTGCTTTTTTCGCGAATGTACTTGTTAAATCATCACCCGTTTTGCGAAGTAGGCTGTGATTCGATGATAAATTAACAGGCACCGCATTGATTATATGCAACGCAGGACACGCTAGATAAACTAGTAATATCATCAACCATGTGTAGTTAACTAGTGATTATGTTAAGATTGATTTGTTTTTTATAAGATAAGTTTAATTGCTAGCTAGCAACTTACCTTGGCTCCTTGCTGCACTCGCGTAACAGGTGGTCAGCCTGCCACGCAGTCTCCTCGTGAAGTGCAATGTAATCGGCCAAATCGGCGTCCAAAAATGACGATTACCGATTGTTATGAAAAGCGGCCCTAATTAATCGGCCATTCCGATTATCGGTCGACCTGTACTCAAGACATCAGTCAGGACGTTAAAGCTTGGTCACAAATGGGTCTTCCAAATGGACAATGACCCCAAGCATACTTCCAAAGTTGTGGCAAAATGGCTTAGGACAACAGAGTCAAGGTATTGGAGTGGCCATCACAAAGCCCTGACCTCGATCCCATAGAAAATTTGTGGGCAGAACTGAAAAAGCGGGTGCGAGCAAGGAGGCCTACAAACCTGGTCAGTTACACCAGCTCTGTCAGGAGGAATGGGCCAAAATTCACCCAACTTATTGTGGAAAGCTTGTGGAAGGTTACCCGATAACGCTTGACCCAAGTGAAACAATTTAAAGTCAATGCTACTGAATACTAATTGAGTGTATGTAAACTCTGACCCTGGGAATGTGATGAAAGAAATAAAAGCTGAAATAAATCATTCTGTCTACTATTATTCTGACATTTCACATTCTTAAAATAAAGTGGTGTCCATTCCGGGTTGAGCGAGCGTCGCATTCGCACTTTGTGTCCGCAGGTAGTATAACTTTTATCATTACATTTCATTATAGTACAACGGTTTGATTTGTCTAATCTTAGCAATTTCTTCTTAGCTAGCTACATAGCCGTCTTTGTATCAAAGATAATTGCGTAATTACGTATTCCGTCGTCCTAACGTAGTCTACACTGCTACTGCCCAGCAGCTAGCCAGCTAGCAAACGTCTACCGAATAGCAGCACTGTAGAAACTATTACACTCAACTGAACGACTTGATTAGTGTAGTGTTAGCTAGCTACATAGTTGTCTTTGCTGTCTTCGTATCCAAATAATTGTGGAGTTAGAGTGTGTAGTTTTAGAGTGATTATCTTAATTTACAGAGGTTAGCTAGCCAGCTATTTATCGTCCTTAACGTAGGAGACACTGCTAGCTATCCAACAGCTAGCCAAACGTCTACCGAATAGAACTTCCGCACTCAACAAACCCGGTCGCATTCCGCTTCGCTCCACAGGTAGTATCACATTTTCATTTCATTTCATTACAGTACAACGGTTTGATTTGTTTGATCGTAGCTAGCTACATAGCTAGCTACATAGCCGTCTTTGTATCAAAGATAATTGTGTAGTCTAGAGCGATTTTCTAGGTAGCTAGCCAGCATTGTCGTTCTTTTAACGCAACGTAACGTAATCAACACTGCTAGCTAGCCAGCTAGCCCCCGAATAGCAGCACTGTAGAAACTATTACACTCAACGGAACGACTTGATTAGTGCAGTGTCAACAACGCAGCCACTGCCAGCTAGCCTACAAAGTCAACAACGCAGCCACTGCCAGCTAGCCTACTTCAGCAGTACTGTATCATTTTAATCATTTTAGTCAATAAGATTCTTGCTACGTAAGCTTAACTTTCTGAACATTCGAGACGTGTAGTCCAGTTGTCATTCGAATCTCCTTTGCATTAGCGTAGCCTCTTCTGTAGCCTGTCAACTATGTGTCTGTCTATCCTGTTCTCTCCTCTCTGCACAGACCATACAAACGCTCCACACCGCGTGGCCGCGGCCACCCTAATCTGGTGTCCCAGCGCGCACGACCCACGTGGAGTTCCAGGTCCGGTAGCCTCTGGAACTGCCGATCTGCGGCCAACAAGGCAGAGTTCATCTCAGCCTATGCCTCCCTCCAGTCCCTCGACTTCTTGGCACTGACGGAAACATGGATCACCACAGATAACACTGCTACTCCTACTGCTCTCTCTTCTGTCCGCCCACGTGTTCTCGCACACCCGAGAGCTTCTGGTCAGCGGGGTGTGGCACCGGGATCCTCATCTCTCCCAAGTGGTCATTCTCTCTTTCTCCCTTACCCATCTGTTCTATCGCCTCCTTTGAATTCCATGCTGTCACAGTTACCAGCCCTTTCAAGCTTAACATCCTTATCATTTATCGCCCTCCAGGTTCCCTCGGAGAGTTCATCAATGAGCTTGATGCCTTGATAAGCTCCTTTCCTGAGGACGGCTCACCTCTCACAGTTCTGGGCGACTTTAACCTCCCCACGTCTACCTTTGACTCATTCCTCTCTGCCTCCTTCTTTCCACTCCTCTCCTCTTTTGACCTCACCCTCTCACCTTCCCCCCCTACTCACAAGGCAGGCAATACGCTCGACCTCATCTTTACTAGATGCTGTTCTTCCACTAACCTCATTGCAACTCCCCTCCAAGTCTCCGACCACTACCTTGTATCCTTTTCCCTCTCGCTCTCATCCAACACTTCCACACTGCCCTACTCGGATGGTATCGCGCCGTCCCAACCTTCGCTCTCTCTCCCCGCTACCTCTCCTCTTCCATCCTATCATCTCTTCCCTCTGCTTCAAACCTTCTCCAACCTATCTCCTGATTCTGCTCCTCAACCCTCCTCTCCTCCCTTTCTGCACCTTTGACTCTCTCTGTCCCCTATCCTCCAGGCCGGCTCGGTCCTCCCCTCCCGCTCCGTGGCTCGACGACTCATTGCGAGCTCACAGAACAGGGCTCCGGGCAGCCGAGCGGAAATGGAGGAAAACTCGCCTCCCTGCGGACCTGGCATCCTTTCACTCCCTCCTCTCTACATTTTCCTCTTCTGTCTCTGCTGCTAAAGCCACTTTCTACCACTCTAAAATTCCAAGCATCTGCCTCTAACCCTAGGAAGCTCTTTGCCACCTTTCTCCTCTGCCTGAATCCTCCTCCCCGCCCCCCCCCATCCCTCCCTCCCTCTCTCCCTCTTCAGATGACTTCGTCAACCATTTTGAAAAGAAGGTCGACGACATCCGACCTTGTTTGCTAAGTCAAACGACACCGCTGGTTCTGCTCACACTGCCCTACCCTTGTGCTCTGACCTCTTTCTCCCCTCTCTCCCAGATGAAATCTCGCGTCTTGTGACGGCGCCCCGGCCGCCCCAACAACCTGCCCGCTTGACCCTATCCCCTCCTCTCTTCTCTAGACCATTTCCGGAGACCTCTCCCTTACCTCACCTCGCTCATCAACTCATCCCTGACGCTGGCTACGTCCCTTCCGTCTTCAAGAGAGCGAGAGTTGCACCCTTCTGAAAAAAACCTACACTCGATTCCCTCCGATGTCAACAACTACAGACCAGTATCCCTTCTTTCTTTTCTCTCCAAAAACTCGTTGAACGTGCCGTCCTTGGCCAGCTCTCCCGCTATCTCTCTCAGAATACCTTCTTGATCCAAATCAGTCAGGTTTCAAGACTAGTCATTAACTGTGTGGCGCAGTTGGTAGAGCATGGCGCTTGCAACGCCAGGGTTGTGGCGTTCATTCCCCACGGGGGGGACCAGCGATGAATATGTATGAACTTTCCAATTTGTAAGTCGCTCTGGATAAGAAGCGTCTGCTAAATGACTAAATGTAAATGTAAATGTAACTGAGACTGCTCTTCTCTGTATTCACGGAGGCGCTCCGCACTGTGCTAAAGCTAACTCTCTCTCCTCGGCTCTCATCCTTCTAGACCTAGTCGGCTGCCTTCGTATACTGTGAACCATCAGATCCTCCTCTCCACCCTCTCCGAGTTGGCATCTCCGGCGCGCGGCCCACGCTTGGATTGGCGTCCTACGCTGACAGGTCGCTCCTACCAGGTGCGTGGCGAGGAGACCTGTCTCCTCACCACGTGCTCTCACCACTGGTGTCCCCCAGGGCTCTGTTCTTGGCCCTCTCCTATTCTCGCTATACCACCAAGTCACTTGGCTCTGTCATAACCTCACATTGGTCTCTCCTATCATTGCTATGAGGACGACACACAACTAATCTTCTCCTTTCCCCCTTCTGATGACCAGGTGGCGAATCGCATCTCTGCATGTCTGGCAGACATATCGAGTGTGGATGACGGATCACCACCTCAAGCTGAACCTCGGCAAGACGGAGCTGCTCTTTCCTCCCGGGGAAGGACTGCCCGTTCCAGATCTTCGCCATCACGGTTTGACCACTCCATTGTGTCCTCCTCCCAGAGCGCTAAGAACCTTGGCGTGATCCTGGACAACACCCTGTCGTTTCTCAACTAACATCAAGGCGGTGGCCCGTTCCTGTAGTTCATGCTCTACAACATCCGCAAGAGTACGACCCTGCCTCACACAGGAAAGCGGCGCAGGTCCTAATCCAGGTAGCTGTTCATTGCTCGCCCGTCTGGATTACTGCAACTCGCTGTTGGCTGGGCTCCCTGCCTGTGCCATTAAACCCCTACAACTCATCCAGAACGCCGCAGCCCGTCTGGTGTTCAACCTYCCCAAGTTCTCTCACGTCACCCCACTCCTCCGCTCTCTCCACTGGCTTCCAGTTGAAGCTCGCATCCGCTACAAGACCATGGTGCTTGCCTACGGAGCTGTGAGGGGAATGGCACCTCAGTACCTCCAGGCTCTGATCAGGCCCTACACCCAAACAAGGGCACTGCGTTCATCCACCTCTGGCCTGCTCGCCTCCCTACCACTGAGGAAGTACAGTTCCCGCTCAGCCCAGTCAMAACTGTTCGCTGCTCTGGCCCCCCAATGGTGGAACAAACTCCCTCACGACGCCAGGACAGCGGAGTCAATCACCACCTTCCGGAGACACCTGAAACCCCACCTCTTTAAGGAATACCTAGGATAGGATAAAGTAATCCTTCTCACCCCCCTCCCCCCTTAAAAGATTTAGATGCACTATTGTAAAGTGGCTGTTCCACTGGATGTCATAAGGTGAATGCACCAATTTGTAAGTCGCTCTGGATAAGAGCGTCTGCTAAATGACTTAAATGTAATGTAAATGTAAATGTCTAAGCCAGGGAATTTTACCTAGGATTAAATGACAGAAATTGTGAAATACTGAGTTTAAATGTATTTGGCTAAGGTGTATGTAAACTTCCGACTTCAACTGTATTTATTACGTATAAACATAGTGTCTGGACATGTCTCATTACCTAACACTTTTTCAAGTTCCTGTAAAAACTCCAAGTTTTATTTACCCATGATGCATCACCTAGAGGAGTAGTACTTAGATGAGCACAAATTAAGAAAATGATTTATCTTATATGCCTTCAAAATTAGGTTCTTATTCTCAAACACCCCCTTTACCCCACTTGGCCTTCTCATTGTGGAAACGGCTAAAGAGTTTTAATTGGGAAAAAGTCTGATTTAATTGTTACATTTTTTGTATATTTTAATTTGAAATATATATTTTTTCAGTGTTATGTTTAACTCACAGCTTTTCATTAGGTGAGCAATGTAAAAAAAAATATTGATTTGAAATATTGATTTGTTTATTACTTTTTTGGATGAAAACTGTTACGTAGTGATCATTTTGTGAAAATGTTGGTAAAATCGATAATATCTGATCAAAAAACATAATTATGTAATAGAGAAGTACAGATCCTAATTTTTGTGATTCAAGATGACATTTTGTAAATGGACAGTTTGATAAGAATTACCCAACTATGGTGGATGTGTAACCAGGCCACCTCAGTAGAGTTTGATTTGACCCTGCTCAGTGTGTGAAAACACCTTATGAGAGTCATTTCATACACTAACTTTTAGTGTTTTCTGTTTTGTTCTCCTTAGGGAGTCTTTTCCGTTTGATCACCAGTTCAACATCCTGATGAGGTTCATTGTTGACCAGACACAGACACCCAACCTCAAGGTACAGTTTGCATAGAATGTCACCTAGCTAGATGATTCTCTGTTTGGTTCAGGGTCTAAGAGTTTATGATTTCAAATACCAGTAGACACAGTGCCATGGTGATATTGTCAAACATTTTAAAAGTAAACTTGCTAAATGCCTGTGTGAATCATGTAGCTTAACACTTTGTCTGAATCATGTAGCTTAACACTTTGTCTGAATCATGTAGCTTAACACTTTGTCTGACATCATGTAGTTTAACCATTTGGTCTGAATCATGTAGCTTTAACACTTTGTCTGAATAATGTAGCTTAACACTTGTTGAATCATGTAGCTTAACACTTTGTCTGAATCATGTAGCTTAACACTTTGTATGAATCATGTAGCTTAACACCCTGTATGAATCATGTAGCTTAACACTGGTTCTCTGTATGAATCATGTAGCTTAACACTCTGAATGATCATGTAACTTACACTTGTATGAATCATGTAGCTAACACTTTGTATGAATCATGTAGCTTAACATTTGTGAATCATGTAGCTTAACACTTGTATGAATCATGTACTTACACTCTGTATGAATCATGTAGTTAACACTTTGTGATGAATCATGTAGCTTAACACTTGTCTGAATCATGTAGCTTAACACTTTGTCTGAATCATTAGCTTAAAACTTTTGCTGAATCATGTAGCTTAACATTGGTCTGAATCATGTAGCTTAACACTTTGTATGAATCATGTAGCTTAACACTCTGTATGAATCATGTAACTTAACACTCTGTATGAATCATGTAGCTTAACACTTTGTATGAATCATGTAGCTTAACACTTTGTTGAATCATGTAGTTTAACACTTGTATGAATCATGTAGCTTAAACTTTGTGTGAATCATGTCTAAACTTTGTGTATGAATCATGTAGCTTAACACTTTGTATGAATCATGTAGCTTAACACTTTGTGTGAATCATGTAGCTTAACACTTTGTCTGATCATGGTAGCTTAACATACACTTTGTCTGAATCATGTAGCTTAACACTTTGTCTGAATCATGTAGCTTAACACTTTGTCTGAATCATGTAGCTTAACACTTTGTCTGAATCATGTAGTACACTCTTATGCTCATGTAGCTTACAACTCTGTATGAATCATGTAACTTAACTCTGTATGAATCATGTAGCTTAAACACTTTGTGTGAATCATGTAGCTTAACACTTTGTCTGAATCATGTAGCTTAACACTCTGTATGAATCGTGTAGTTTAACACTTTGTGTGAATCGTGTAGCTAAATACTGTGTGAATCGTGAAGCTAAACCATGTGTGTATCTGCAGGTGAAGGTGGCCATTCTGAAGTACATAGAATCACTGGCCATACAGATGGATCCTACAGACTTTGTCAACTCCAGTGAAACCCGACTGGCTGTATCTCGCATCATTACCTGGACCACAGAGCCCAAGAGCTCCGACGTCAGGAAGGTACAGTGCCTAGAGAAAGTCTACAACCACGTGAACTTTTTTCACATGTTGTTGCATAACAAAGTGGGATTCAACTAGGTTTAATTGTAATTTTTTGTCATTGATCTACACAAAACACTACATAATGTCAAAGTGAGAGAGAAAAAATCTACACATTTTATAAATTCATTCAAATTAAATAACTAAAATATAGTTGTTGCATAGGTATTCGCCCACTTTGTCTAGGCAAGGCTAAGTTATTCAGAAGTAAACTTTGGCTTAACAAGTCACATAATAAGTTATATGGACTCACTTTGTGTGAAATAATAAGGGTTGACATGATTTTTAATGACTACCTCTTCTTTTGTCCCCCATGCAACATCTATAAGGTCCCTCAGTCAAGTATTGAATTCCAAGCACAAATTCAACTACAAAGACCAGGGAGCTTTTCGTAAGCCTCATACAGAAGGGCATTGATTGGTAGATGGGTAACAATAACAAATTAGACATTGAATATCTCGTAAAGCATGGTCAAGTTAATAATTATGCTGTGGATGCAGTATTAAACCACCCAGACACATGGGTGGTTTAATACAGTCGTCCTCCTGAACTGAGCTGCAGGACAGGAAGGAAACATGCTTAGGGATGTCACCATGAGGCCATTGGTGATTTTAAACAGCTACAGAGTTCAATGGCTGTGATGGGTTAAAATTGAGGATAGATCAACAACATTATAGTGACGCCACAATAATGACCTAAATGACAGAGAGAAAATAATAATTACAAATAAACAGAATGAAAATATTCCAAAACATGTTAATGTATGAAACAACATTAACATGTTTTGGAATATTTCCATTGTGTTTATTTGTAATTATTATTTTCTCTCTGTCATTTAGGTCATTATTGTGGCGTCACAGTAAAGTAATACACTGTTTGGCCTAAATGCAAAGCCTTATGTTTGGGGCAAATCCAGCACATCACTGAGAAACGGCCTCCATCATGTTATGGGTATGCTTGACATCAGCAAGGACTAGGGAGTTTTTTCTTAGCATAAACATAAATGGAATAGAGCTTAGCACAGGCAAAAGCCCAGAGGAAAACCTTGAATGAAGACCGTGAATGTTCCTGAGTTGCGAAGTTATAGTTTTGACTTAAATCTACTTGGAAGTCTATGGCAAGACTTGAAAATGGCTGTCTAGCCATGCTCCCCAACACCTTGGCAGAGCTTGAAGAATTTTGAAAAGAGTAGTGGGCAAATATTGCACAATACAGGTGTGCAAAGCTCTTATGAGACTTACCCAAGAAGACTCACAGCTTTAATCGCTGCCAAAGGTGTTTCTAACATTTATTGACTCAGGGGGGGTTGAATACTTATCTAATTAAGGTATATTAGTGTTTTATTTTTCATTCATCAAAAAATAATCACCATCTGAATAACATGCTCTGTAGGCAGAAAACAATGATAATACTGCAATGCTAATAGTACAGCAGCTAGATTACTTCCTCAATACTGCAATGCTAATAGTACAGCAGCTAGATTACTTCCTCAATACTGCAATGCTATTAGTACAGAGCTTAATTATTCCTCAATACTGCAATGCCTAATAGTCAGCACTAGATTACTTTTCCTCAAACTGTCAATGCTAATAGTACATCAGCAATTACTCTAACTCCTCATATACTTGCGAATGCTATAGTACACAGTTAGTATTAACTTCCGGTCAATAACTGCCCTGCTAATAAGTACAAGCAGCTAGTTACTTCGCTCAATACTGATTGGGAGTGGGAAGTAACGAGGGGGGGGAGAATATAAACCTCGACCTCAGTATGCTCTCTCAATATAGCGCAATGCTAATAAGATTACAGAGTAGTGCTGAACGATAGATTACTTCTACGGAAGTTACGAGTGCATTCTGTAAAAAGATAAATTACAAGAGAGAAATTACATTGTCTTCTATTAGAAAGTCAGCTTTGAATCGAGGAGGCAAGTAATAGATTTTACTTCCTCACAGTGTGCTAAATAACTAAGATGCTATTTTAGTTTCTTCTCTTCATCAACAAATAAATATTCCCGGGGCGTAACGAACTATGCGTAAGATTAGCTCCCTGATGAGGACTACAAATGAAAGTCACTGATGAGCATGTGGAAATCCCACGTAGCTATAACGTAATCTACTTCCAGAACTGAGAAACACTCATCAACGCAACTGGACTGGTTTCAGCTTCTCCCTTCATATTGCTCTCGGCAATGCGTAATGAGCATACAGTCAACATTGTAAAGTCGAATAGAAATTAGATTAAACTTCCTCAGTACCTGAGAATCTAATAGAATTCAAGGTTTGAATTAATTCGGTAGCAAAAGAAGTGCCATAATGGTATGTTGTGTGTGAACAAAGTGATTGCTCGTCCTATCTCCAATTGCTATAGTAATACAGGCGGGAGGATAGATTACTAAAACAAACTCTATCCGTTAGATGTCCATCTTCCTCATATTTGACTTAAGGGCAAAAAGGAATGAAGCATAAGTTATGTCGAGGATAAAACAGTCAGGAGGTAGACTCATACGCCTCTACCATATAGATGTACAGTCCCATTTTGAAATTATTTCGGCCCTTCAAGTTACTAATTCAGGCAAGCAACACATTCTTGTCTATCGCCTCTTAATAGTTTACTTCTTGAAAATGCAATCTTTTGAAGTATGTCTTAAATCTGTGGCTCCATATGCCTATATATTGGACATATATCAAATATATGTAATATTACTAATATTGTCAGAACATATAGAATTAACTACAATTTCAATGCTAAGGTCTTATCACCTTTCATCGTCTCATATGATACATAAGATATACTTATTGATCAATCAGTAGACTTATCGAAAGTTGGTTGAGTACTATTTTTTCGGAAGTTAAGTCATGTTCTATTTGTGTAAGTTTATTCCTCAGTACTGTAAGTGGCTAGCCAAGCCAATAGAATAGAAATATCTCAATACAGATCATAGATGATGCAAATATTTCTCACAAAAGATTTGCTATTTCAATGTGAGTATTTTTTAAGGTTTGATGTGTCATGCTGATGTACGTTACCTTTTCCTATTTCGTTCCGTCAATACTAATCTGCAACGCCACATGGCCCTAAATCACGTGACACAGCGTCGTTCTAATTAGGACGTCAATTCACTTGAAAAGCTGACCTTATGTTCTACTCTCCTACAATGCAACTAAAATTGTGCGTCGAGCGACTTGGGCTAGCAGCCATGGATATTGGATGAGTCTCATGGAGGCATGGGAGTATAGATTACTGAGTACCAAGTTGAACTCTTATAAAAACTTTTGCATACGCAGGTCTATCGTGGACACCAATCCTTGACGAAGATTATTGCATTGTGGCAATACTAGCGCCACATATGCCTCAAGGATTATGGTCGGTCACCTGCGCAAAAGGCTAGTAGTATTGACGTCAGGTTCTCAGTACTTTCCTTAATACTGCATGCTAATCAGGTAGCAGCAGATAGATTACTCCTCAGTACTTCCTCAATCTGCAGATGCTAAAAGTACAGTCAGATAGATTACTTTCCTCAGTACTGTTTCCTCAATTACTCCCCGCAACGCTACATCGTCGCACCACCAGCCTAAGACTTACTTCCTCAGTACTGTCCTCAATCGCAAATGCTAAAGTACAGAGACTAGATGTACTTTCCTCAGTACTTCTCTTCACACTACTGACAATGCTAATAGTGACAGAGCTGTTACTTCCTCAGTTACTTTCCTCAATACGCAATGCTAATGAAGTTACAGCAGCTTAGATTACTTCCTCAGCTTGACTTTTGTTAGGATTGGTTCGCTTTGATCTCAGCAAAACTCAGAAACCCTCCTTTAGCAAAAATGCATTCAACACTTTTAAATGTGATCCATATTAAAATGTACTTATGTAGCTATCGATACACAGGGATTTACGTCATTTGAATTACTACAGATTTTATGTTTGTATTTGTTTATGTTCTTAACTGTGTTGGCAACGAAGCCATGTTCCACCTGAAATGACCTTGTGATAAGACTCTGCTATCTCTCTGTTCTGTGGCAGGACATGTGTTCACTCTTGGGTTGTTTGTTTTTCCACCACTGCTAGTTCCAATTTAAGTCCTCAACTAGTTTAACACAGGACGTACCTTACACTGTAGGGTATTAAAAACAGCTAGACTAAAAATAATCTTTAAAGGAATGGGAAATAAATATTATTTTCCTGCTTTTAATTGTTTTATAATAGAAACAAACTTTATATACCCCACTTGCATCCCACAGGAGGACCCTGTTAACAGTTATAACCTTGTCTATGTTTATAGTAGTGTACTACTATAAACATCTGCTTTCCTTTGTCAAAACTACAATACCCATAATTCTACCTCCTTGCCACTGTGCCCCAGACCCTTCATAACTGGGTGGTGGAGGAGCTATCAGGCAGGTCCAGTACTGCAGCCTTACTGTCCCAGCAGGCCGGGGAGGGGCAACTAGAAGAGAGGTGTAAGCAGGTAGTGCCTCGTCAACCAATCACTGTCCACCGCCAAGCACGCACCGCCTGCCGAGCTGCACAGATGCCTAGCTGCCTCAGAGTGTGAAATGATCTCAAGTGTGGCCTTGCCTTTTTTACCTCACCTTCACGCTCTAGCCCTTTCTACTGCTCGCTTTAACCTACAGTAGCTATGCCTTGAGAATTTGATTCTGGATAAATGGGCAGGTTTGAAAGTAAAACTGCTGTTGTTGGCCAACAGAACACTACTACAACCCAACAAAAAATGTATGTCATTAGGTCTCAGGAGTATGTGAATGGATTGTTGCTTTGTTTGTTCGAAGTTCTACCGACTGATATCATCGCCGAATAACGATGTGAAAACTTAAATGCTATTTTCCCTTTTTTGTTCTGTGTGCCTAACACATTGTCTGTTTTGAACCACATTAACAGCCTCTACATATGCATGCTGACATGGTCGTTTCTAGTAGAAAGAATTGCTTTAATTATTTAAGATTGTTTTGTATTTATTTAGGTAATGTCTCAGTCCTTGTTAAAAGCAATGTCTAACCTGCCTAACCTGCAATGTCTAACCTGCTAGAACTAGGTACTTCTGAATTTAATATTTTGTTTTTAAAGCATGATGTCATTCACCACAAATGTATATTTCAGCAGAAGTTGCAAAAACGTGTTTGATAATGTGATCAACTGTGATTTTGATTTTTGGACTGTACTGTTTTATTCAGTATATAACACTATAGACACAGCAGTTTCAAGGTGTACATCCAAGTCTCTCCACTGGTATGGTTAGCTGACAAATTCCTTTTAGTTCCTAGAGGAGCAAAGAGCTTCCCCGTAAGAATACATCATCCACTATTGACTATATGTCCCTGTTCCCCCTATCTGTTCCCCAAGCAGTCCATAACCCACTATTGACTATGTCCCTGTTCCCCCTATCTGTTCCCCAGGCAGTCATACCACTATTGACTATGTCCTGTTTCCCCTATCTGTTCCCCAGGCAGTCCATAACCCATTTGACTATGTCCCTGTTCCCCCTATCTGTTCCCCAGGCAGTCCATAACCCACTATTGACTATGTCCCTGTTCCCCTATCTGTTCCCCAGGCAGTCCATAACCCTATTGACTATGTCCCTGTTCCCCTATCTGTTCCCCCAAGCAGTCCATAACCCACTATTGACTATGTCTCTGTTCCCCCTATCTGTTCCCCAGGCAGTCCATAACCCACTATTGACTATGTCCCTGTTCCCCTATCTGTTCCCAGGCAGTCCATACCCACTATTGACTATGTCCCTGTTCCCCTATCTGTTCCCCAGGCAGTCCATAACCCATTATTGACTATGTCCCTGTCCCCAGGCAGTCATACTCCCATTGACTATGTCCTGTTCCCCTATCTGTTCCCAGGCAGTCCATACCCACTATTGACTTGTCCCTGTTCCCCCTATCTGTTCCCAGGCAGTCCATAACCCTATATTGACTATGTCCCTGTTCCCCTATCTGTTCCCCAGGCAGTCCATAACCCACTATTGACTATGTCCCTGTTCCCCTATCTGTTCCCCAGGCAGTCCATAACCACTATTGACTATTCCCTGTTCCCTATCTGTTCCCCAGGCAGTCCATAACCCACTATTGACTATGTCCCTGTTCCCCTATCTGTTCCCCAGGCAGTCCATAACCCCTATTGACTATGTCCCTGTTCCCCTATCTGTTCCCAGGCAGTCCATAACCCACTATGACTATGTCCTGTTCGCCTATCTGTTCCCCAGGCAGTCCATAACCCACTATTGACTATGTCCCTGTTCCCCCTATCTGTTCCCCAGGCAGTCCATAACCCACTATTGACTACTGTATGTCCCTCTGCCCCCCAGGCGGCCCAGGTTGTGCTGATCTCTCTGTTTGAGCTGAACACCCCAGAGTTCACCATGCTGCTGGGAGCCCTGCCCAAGACCTTCCAGGATGGGGCCACCAAGCTGCTCCAGAACCACCTGAAGAACTCCAGCAACACCAGCAGCGTGGTAAATGAATACAACCAGGGATAAAAGGGAGGGGGATCTGTTTACGCTAGCAGCCTTATCAATTTTGGTGAGGTGATTAGTAATATTTTATTTTTGTTGCATATTTACCATTTTTAAACCTGTTTGTCTCTTTCTTTCTCAGAGTTCTCCCAGCAACACTATTGGGCGGACCCCAAGCCGGCACCCCCCAAGCCGGACCAGCCCTCTCACTTCCCCGACCAACTGCTCCCATGGGGGGCTATCTCCCAGGTACGTACCTCCCCTCTCTGACCTCCATCCAGAGGTGCCAGTGTCAGTTTGTCTCCTAATGCATGGCTAAACCACAGAGTGCTGCTTGACTGACTGAGGCCTTGTTCTCCTTCACCATGCATTCTAATACTCTACTCATATTAACGCATGCCAACCTCTAACCTCAACTCAGACTATAGTTTATTTTTCTCTTCCCTCCTCTCTCTCTCTCTGCTGCACTCCTCCCTTCTTCTTTCTCTATTTTTCCTTCCTTCTTTCTCTCTCCTCTGTGTGTGTGGCCCCTTGTGTTGTTGCCCCCACCCTGTCCCGTTCTCTCCTTCTCCGCCCGTTTGTCCGTCTTTTCCTCGTGGCCGTGCTGTGGCCACAGTCGGTTGTGGGGTGGGTGTTGGAGTGGCGATGGGCTACCTAAGCACCCCCCTCATCCTCCTCCACCTCACTCCACCCCCGCAGGCCCCGCCCTCAGGGTCCTCCGCAGAGCGTGCTCTCCCAGGTAACACACCTAGGGGCGGAGCCTCAGTTCCCTAGGAGCGGCAGGACAGGAAGTGACACGTCGTGCTTCTGTTGTCCTCCCAATATTTCCTCGACCAATAGGGATTGGGAATCTTTTCAGAACATTTTCCTATTTCTGTTGTTGTCTCTTTTTGCACTATGGTGTCAATGTTCTCTGGGGATGTATCAGTCCCTCCTAACTAATCCCTTACAAGTGACAAATTGGGTAGTTAGAACATCACACACCATCATCCATGGTCAGAGCTTTGCCTAGAATACATCTTTACCTATCTGTGTGAAGGTCATCTACTTAGCTTGCAGAAGCAATAACCTTTTGTATGGTGTCAGACTGAAACGGCAAGTGTCCTTATAAGTGTATTCATGTGTGTGTGCAGCTTTACTGTTTGTGTGTCTGCTGTCCTGATGGACACTATATAAATCCTCTCTTCCTGTTCTGTCTCCTTAGTATGTTGGAGTATGACACAGAGAACATGAACTCTGATGAGATCTACAGCTCCCTGCGAGGGGTCACAGAGGCCATCCAGAGCTTCAGCTACCGCAGCCAGGAGGACCTCAACGAGTTGAGAGGGAAGAGGGACGATGCTGTGAGTCCCAACCTCTACATTGGAAGTGTCCTCTCTCCTCGCTCCTTATCAAAACGCATAGGAGGATACATCCAAAGTCCCACCCCTTTCACCTTCTCCTCGAATGAATTTTGAGTAAGAGGCGAAGAGAGAGGACATGAGGACAAATAAATTGGGAAAGAGCCCAGGGCCCATATCCACAAAGCATCTCAGAGTAGAGGTGCTGATCTAGGATCTGTCCATAAAATCTTATTCATTATGATCTAAAAGGCAAAACGGATCCTAGATCAGCACTCGTACTCTGAGATGCTTTGTGGATACAGGACCTGGACTTCATGTTGCGTTCCTATATACCTCTCTGGTTCACAACAGGTTGGTGACCCCTTAATTGGGGAAGACAGGCTCGTTGTAATGTCTGGAGCGGAATTAGTGGAATGGTATCAAATACATCAAACACATGGTTTCCATGTGTTTGATGCCATTCCATTTACTCCGTTCCAGACATTATTATGAGCCGTCCTCCCTCAGTAGCCTCCACTGCCCTGGATGTCATAACCATTTCCACGTCTGAGACTAACTGTGTTCTCTCTCTCCCCCCAGGCGGGACGGGAAGGTGTGGCGCCCTCTCCAGGCTCTGATGCCCGTCTGGGGTTGGATGTGGTGGAGGGTGGGCGTACGGCCCTGGATAACAAGACCTCCCTTCTCAACACCCCGTCCCCCCGCTCCTTCTCTGGGCCGCGAGCCAGGGAGTTCGCCCCCTACGGATACGGAGACACCATCACCTCATCCTACGACAAGAGCGCCCTGAAGGAGGCCGTGTTTGATGACGACGTGGAGCAGTTTAGAGACTGTGAGTCACCTTTGACCTCTGCTTGAACCTTGACCCTGTGACTCCACCTCCATGTTGACCACCTCTGATCCATCCTGTGATGTCATGACATGATGGTGTGACGTCTTCAGGTTTAGGCAACACAAAGAAAGAATAGATTTGGTCTTCAGGTTTAGGCAACACAAAGAAAGAATAGATTTGGTCTTCAGGTTTAGGCAACACAAAGAAAGAATAGATTTGGTCTTCAGGTTTAGGCAACACAAAGAAAGAATAGATTTGGTCTTCAGGTTTAGGCAACACAAAGAAAGAATAGATTTGGTCTTCAGGTTTAGGCAACACAAAGAAAGAATAGATTTGGTCTTCAGGTTTAGGCAACACAAAGAAAGAATAGATTTGGTCTTCAGGTTTAGGCAACACAAAGAAAGAATAGATTTGGTCCATCCTAGAGTTACATGCTGGCTGAAACCAAAGTGATGGAATGTTTAGACCAAAAACATTGGGAATAGGATGGCCCTTTATCTGCAGTGAAAAGTGAGTCTGATTGTCTTCCTCCCTCTACCCTTTCTTCCCTCCTCTACAGGCCGTCGGCAGGACAGCAGTGGTGAAAACAAGATGGTGCTGTCTAAGGGCTTTGCTCCAGGTAGAGACACTACTCCATGACTGACGTTTTTGTTTTATAAAGTTTTTCAATGCTGTTTCCATTGCCATCCATTTCCTTGTCACTTATTTTTTTGTTGGTACATGGGGTTACTAGCTAGCTAGGGCTGAGAGTTAAATGATCCATACCACTCACCCAGTCTTCTCCTCTGTCCTCTCCTCAGGTTCCCAGGACCACTCGGACCTGGTTGCAGACCTGCTGAAGGAACTGTCTAATCACAATGAACGCGTGGAGGAGCGTAAAGGGGCGTTGGTGGAGCTCCTGAAGATCACCCGGGAGGACAGCCTGGCCGTGTGGGACGAACACTTCAAGACCATCCTCCTACTGCTCCTGGAGACACTGGGGGATAAAGACGTAGGGATCCTTTACTTTTACTAGTTATGACAGACAGACTAGTTGGAAGGTTTTACTTGACAAACACATTCATACATAATAATAAGACTGCATCCCCAACTACCTCATTGATTATTTGTTTAGCTGCAAATGTAAAACACTATAAAGCTGAAAGATATGGCTTTTGGTGTGTGGTGCATGTCTGTGAGCAAGAATGCATGTATGGTTTGTAATGGCGGCTTGTTACCCTCCCATGCAGTACACTATCCGGGCCCTGGCGCTGAGGGTACTGAAGGAGATACTGCGGAACCAGCCGGCCCGCTTCAAGAACTACGCTGAACTCACCATCATGAAGACCCTAGAGGCACACAAAGACTCCCACAAGGAGGTGCAACTCCTTATATTTATATTCCCTGGTGTCCCCCAAGGCTCGGTACCAGTTCTGTCCTGTTCTCTCTGTATACCAAGTCCATTCTTGCTTCTGTCATATCTTCCACATGGTCTCTCTTATCACTGTTACACCCAGAGCAGTTCTCTGTCATCAAACCCATGATATAAATCACCATATAAACCTTCTCCCTCCACTTTCCCCGTAGGTGGTAAGAGCAGCGGAGGAGTCTGCCTCCACCCTGGCCGGCTCCATCCACCCAGAGCAGTGTATCAAGGTGCTGTGTCCCATCGTCCAGACGGCTGACTACCCCATCAACCTGGCTGCCATCAAAATGCAGACCAAGGTGATAGAACGCATCACCAAGGAGTCCCTGCACCAGCTGTTGCCTGACATCATACCAGGACTACTGCAGGTGAGAATATGGTCCTGTTTTGCATTATGTGGGTGTTTGGTAAGAGTGTGGTGCTGCGCTGGTTATGGCAACCCACTGGGCACAAACTAGTTAAATCAAAGTTGTTTCCACGTCATTTCATATTTGTTTTAATATGTGATGAAGTTGAATCAAACATTGGATTTGCAAAAAATCGTCTATTTACAGGAATTTCTGGATTTTTTGTATTTCTATCACACAGCTTTTAACCTAAATCCAATGATATGGTTACATTTTTTGTTGATTTCCATATGAATTCACTTTAGTTGGCAACTCAATCAAATGTAAATCCAAACTAGATGTTGAGATGAAGACGTCTGTGCCCAGTGGGAAGGTTGTGGGTTCAATTTCTGCATGGATTACATACTTATTCAAACGAAATGTATACCGTTTATAGACTGATGATATTGTCTCTATATGAACGCAGCTGCCACTGTATTGAAGCCATTGGACGAAGTTTATCATAGCACACTACACATTATTAATGGCGATATGTTCAGTACACACCACTGCATACGTTCAGTACACACCACTGCGTAGGTTCAGTACACACCACTGCGTAGGTTCAGTACACACCACTGCGTAGGTTCAGTACACACCATGCGTAGGTTCAGTACACACCACTGCGTAGGTTCAGTACACACCACTGCGTAGGTTCAGTACACACCACTGCGTAGGTTCAGTACACACCACTGCATTATGTATCAGAAAGTAGGCTGGCCCTCTTTGAAGTCTTGTAGAGCGATGCTTTGCACTCTTTTTGTTTATAAAGCCCTCCTGCATTAACCTCCGCCGTACCTTACTTCAGACCCAGTCTCAGGAGTGGCTAGTTAGGTCAATCTGCTTTTAGTTTTTTTTTGCACCTTACTTGTGGAATGCTCTATGAGGTTGGATGAATTGGTGACTCTAGGACAATTCAAAAGGCTGATTCAGGACCTTATTACTAAAGAATGTGTTTGTTTTCTATGCTTGTGTTTTGCTTTTTCGTGTATTGCCGTTGTTTTTGTTTTATATATTGTTGATATGTGTATTGATGTGTATAGTGATGATAGTGATGTGCATAGTTTATATTATTGATGTGTATAGTGATGTGTATATTGATGTTTATATAGGACTCATCTGTGAAAGAGACCTTGATCTCAGCATAACTACCTTTGTAAATAATAAATAGTACTTTTGAAGAAAGTGGCATGCATAATGTGGGACT
Organism: Salvelinus sp. IW2-2015; assembly: GCF_002910315.2. Taxonomy (NCBI): domain Eukaryota; kingdom Metazoa; phylum Chordata; class Actinopteri; order Salmoniformes; family Salmonidae; genus Salvelinus; species Salvelinus sp. IW2-2015. The sequence continues at coordinate 32,594,507 of NC_036875.1, read as the reverse complement.
AGTGAAGGGGGCATTGCAGAGGGAAAATAGAAACAGCCTTTTTTGTATCAGCACCATATTGGTTCATGTTCTTACTTGGACAGCGGGAACTGTTTGTTCCTGGAAATGTTTCTCTCTAGGTATGGAGTTGTGGACAGATAATGTCTCAATCATTTAATTTTTTTTTCTCCGTTATTTTACCAGGTAAGTTGACTGAGAACACATTCTCATTTACAGCAACGACCTGGGGAATAGTTACAGGGGAGAGGAGGGGGATGAATGAGACAATTGTAAACTGGGGATTATTATGTGACCGTGATGGTTTGAGGGCCAAATTGGGAATTTAGCCAGGACACCCCTACTCTTACAATAAGTGCCACAGGATCTTTAATGACCTCAGAGAGTCAGGACACCCGTTTAACGTCCCACCCGAAAGACGGCACCCTACACAAGGCAGTGTCCCCAATCACTGCTCTGGGGCATTGGGATATTTTTTAGACCCGAGGAAAGAGTGCCTCCTACTGGCCCTCCAACACCACTTCCAGCAGCATCTGGTCTCCCATCCAGGGACTGACCAGGACCAACCCTGCTTAGCTTCAGAAACAAGCCAGCAGTGGTATGCAGGGTGGTATGCTGCTGGCTCATATTGCGACTGCACAGAAAACAAAGTGTTTCTCTGTTTTCTTAGCTGTAAATAGTGGTTTTAGCTCTGCAGATGACTTGGTTTAGAACTCCTGTGAATGCAGGATTAGGGAAAGGGGTCATGGAAAGAAAATCTAGTAGAAACATCCTGGGTAGGTTCTAGGCCTACACCGTATTTGTTCATGTTCATATTTTGACAGTGAGAAATGTTTGTCTAATTTGTACCTGGAAATGTTTGCCTGTACTCTGCCCCTGGGCACACACCTCTGCCACTCCTCCCACGTTCCCAATGACCTGTTGTTCTATGTGTGCTCGTTCACGAGTGTGTTCGCTGCTAGCTGATTCAGTATGTGTGTGTGCTTGTTTCTCTGTGTGTGTTTCTCCTGCTGGCAGCCAGTCCAGTGATAGTCTGTATGTCTGTTCCCAGGGCTATGACAACACAGAGAGTAGTGTTCGCAAGGCCAGCGTGTTCTGTCTGGTGGCCATCTACTCTGTGATTGGAGAAGAGCTCAAACCACACCTGCAGCTACTCACGGGCAGCAAGGTACGCTACCCACCACTGTCATGTGCTCGTCTGCATCTCAAAGTCCTCACACACACACACGTCCCCCAAACACAACCCCCTTATCGGTTTTCCAGGTTTTTATTTCGCCTCTGGTTTCGACTGGTTTGGTCTGTGGTGTGTGGTTGGGATGTACAGTAAGGGTAATTTTTGCTACACTTTCTCTCGGCGGCCTGTGTGGCCGTGCATAAGGGGGCACTGGAGTCCATCAGGGTCATACTCATTAGGACACACTGTAGCAAAACATTGTGCAACGGAAAATGAAAATCTGTGTTTCTCATTGGACAAGTTCCGGTAGTACTTCCTCGTTTCGGACCGTTTTCTTCCGTTTTGTGCCTTATGAACACTATCCAATGTGAATCCCCTTTTTCCCCCTCCTATTCCTGGCTTCTGACAGGCAGGCCAGGCAGAAAGTGAGAGTAAGAGAGTGTGTGCTGGCTGGATTAAGCCTGTTGCACAATGACCTTGGCTGGGTTGAGAAAGCAGCAGTGTCACGGAGCATTGGCTCGTAGGTTCATCGCTACAGCGACAGTTTAGTTAGTTAGCGTTTACACCTTATTAGAGACTCTGGACCCTCACGACATTCCAAGCAGAGCCATGCCCAAAGCCTAATCCTAGAGCCGCCGTAGTAAGTAGACTATAACACACATTTCCCTTAGCAAGCTCTACTCTAATCAGACATGTCATTCCACTGGATGACGTAGCTAGCTCCGATTTAAAAAAAAATATCACTAACATTAACTTACAAAATGATTACCCATTCATTAGTAGATGTCAACCTTGAAACAATGTTGTCTTCATTTCTGTGAGGAAATACGCAATTGGCACAATGAGCTAAATGTTACTAAGGTCACTCTGCCTGTCACGCTACGCCAGCCGTTCTCCCGTCACCTCAGTACCGCCACAGCTTTCTGTCATCTGATTGGTCTAGACCAGGGTTGGGGTAAATTCCATTTTGAGTCCTGTGTCGCTGAGTTCTCAATACTGTAAGTCGCTCCGGTAAGAGCATCTGCTAAATTACTAAAATGTATTGTAGATGTTAATTCAGGAAGCTGATATTGAAATTTCAGTTGACTTACTTTTACCAACCCTGGTCGGGACAACGGTGCCATTGTAACCTTTCTGTCATGATCACAACAATGCAAAACTGTTCTTCTTGCAGATGAAGCTGCTGAACTTGTACATCAAGAGGGCTCAGACAACCAACAGCAACAGCAGCAGTTCCTCAGATGTCTCTTCACACAGCTAGCTGTAGGAGCAGAGGGAGGAAAACACAGATCCGTCTGCCTGTACTGTGCATCTGAATTAGGGGGAAAAGGTTGCTTCCCAAATTGGCATCCTTTTCCCTATATAGTGCACTACTGTTGGGCTCTGGTCAGAAGTAGTTCACTATATAGGGAATAGGGTGCCATTTGGGACAGATCCATAGTCGTGCCTCTTCCAGACCTTTCCATTCCTTTTATTTTCCTCCCTCCTTCACCCCACTGGACTCCTCTGGGTGACCCTATGACCTGCTCATCGCTTCAACCACCGCTTCACTTACTTTGCTCTTTCCCCCCCCCCATGGAACTTGTACATTCATTTGTCTCGTCTCGTCGCCCCCCCCCCCCCCCCCCCGCTGTTATAACACATCACTAGCAATGTGTTGTAAGGTAAAGATCAGATATTCATTATGTTGAGCATTCAGAGTGTAGGGGTGGAAACGTAACCAAGGGTTATGAAATGGTCCAATAAGAATGGTACGTATGGTCCAATACCAAATAATACCCTGATATTGATTCAGCAAACACAAAACACCCCTTCAAATGCAATTGGATGAGTAAACACAGCCTGAAATGTCACAGTAGAATAGGTTCTTCACGTTTAACCAGGAAGTCCCATTGAGGTCGGAAGACCTTATTCCTAAGGGGGACCACATGACAGTCGGTTTGTGATAAAGAATCATATGGTTGGCCCAGTGAGGATATAAAGCCCTTATAAACAGTTTAGGAACAATGAAAATCAAATATGTCAGCCAATGAAGTAGAATTAGTAGATTGTTTTTCTTTATTAACTGAGGTATGGTGTTATACAATCCTATAAAAAGTGTAAGAAGGAAACATTTTAATAAAAAAATGTTACATATGTCAATCATTATAAAGACTAACTTAAGCCCAGGTAAACTAACACTATCTTTTATTGTTAGTATCCATTAGTTTGGGAGAAATTATGACGCAAACATTATCAGAAGCCAACTTCCAGCTAATAGCTTGGCTATATCATGAGAAAAAATAGAAGTACTGTGTTAAATAAATGGTGACCTTCATTTTTTCAACCAAAAATTGGCAATCTAAAATTGAAGCTGTTCAAAATAAGGAGAGCGGTAAAGATGCAACAGTGTCTGAAGTTAGAAAATCTGTCTTTCCAACTCACAATCAATTATTGTTGTGGTTACCTCCATTTCCATTGTCAAATAAAAACAAACATGAAGGGAAGAAAATACACCAAGACATTACATTTCTTTACATTCCCTGAATCAATCAAGTGAAATTGAAGGGATCACTTCCAACTCATAGAATTAGAATGAGTGTTCTCAACCTACTCAATGTCCATGTTGCTAATGATGTCACACTGAATGTGTGTGCCATTATCAGTCATGACAACAAACTTGTCAGTGAAAACACTAAACAAATCCAAAGTGTCACGTTTATTTATTCCCACCCTCTTCCCACCTGTGTTGCCAGATTATGGCATTGATGCTGCTGTTTATAACGTATACCTGTCTGATGATGAGTAACAACCCTACACTTGTTGTAATGCGAATATTACAGGCTCAGTTTTGGAAGGAGATCAGTGGATTCATTGAGACAGACTCCTAGTCCTGGATTAAAAACTATTCTCAATGGAGAATATCTATTAAAAGTGTGTTTTAGTCCTAGTCTTAATATGCGTCCAGGAAACCGGCCCAACTAGGTTTATGTTCATTTTCCACAGTAATGTTTGGATCACTTCTACTGTTGAAAAACAGGATAGATGTACATACAGAAGCTCTCAGCTCTTAAAAATGTGAAACCATTACTCCAGGAACTACAATAAACTGGCTTGCAAACCGATACAATAATATTCACGATGATGCAAAAATTAGTTGTTTATAATAATACAGTATTACACCCATCTTCTCATCACCTTCCTTTCACGTAACTACAGCTTTTGCAATAAAGAAAATACCATGATGAGCAAACTTAAGTATTTTGTACATAACTCTTGATCAATCACCACTTCGCAACTTTCATGTAATGAAATAAAAAGGTTGGCTATCTCACTTTTTTTGCACGTTAGCGAATTAGCTTGCATGTTTTTGGGCAGCACATCCACTTGTTGCTGCCTTTAATCGATGGGTCCTGTTTTCTCTGTTGAAGTGCACTTGTAACCACATCAGTTTGGTCAGCCTTTACAACAACAGGTAGCCACCTGGCAGGAATACACTCACAGAGTTCTGTGAGTTGTCCAGAACTACGAAGACTCTGTCTGCCCTAGACAACTGTGTACACTATACAGGACCTAACCGTCTCAAGATGCCAAGCAGACATGTACAGTACTGGGTCTCCTTTAGTACAGTACTACATATTTGGGCATGTGGCTTTATAAAGGTGCACTGTGTGTGCGTGCCTTGTTACTATAGCAAAGTATGTGGCATCTATTTCCATCTGTTGAACAGTTTAAAAAATGACACTAATTGTTTGCTTTGTTTGTTTTTAAATGGGGCCATCATCCTTTTGTAAGTATGTTCATTTAATTTGATTGTGTGTTAGGGAGAAGCCAATTGTTTTGTTAAAGACAGAAAGTACTGTATTGGCTGATGACCCATGAAGATCTGGATCATTATCTGCAGGTGATGATGGTCCCTAAGAGAAGCTAATCCTAGCAATCTGTTCACTTTGCATGTTATTGTGTTTGTTTCTATTGTTTTGTCATTTAAGATTCATATCTGTATTTATGATAGTTTTATTTTAGTTGTAGTTTTTCATGACAACTTGTACAAAAGGGTTTTGTTCAAATCCACCTGTGATAGATGATTTGCCTCAATGTACATTTGTTTGCTTTAGAAATAAACAAACATTCAAGTTGATTCACTTTGTTTATATAAGTTTGTATTTGTATATTTAGGTGATCGAATTTAGCATTGGTATGCAGTTCGATTGCTCAGTGCATTAGTTCTTCTGTCTAAACATTAACCCAACTGAGACTTTGATATGCTCTTTTGGTACGAAAATAGCTCCCTTGGCAGCCAAGGGAGCTGAAGCATAGGCTGGAACAGTAGGCTGAGCCAGGGACAAATGGCCCATTGAATAACCTTTTTAATATATACAATACCAGTCAAAAGTTTGGACACACCTACTCATTCAATGATATTTCTTTATTTTGACTGTTTTCTACATTGTAGAATAATAGCGAAGACATTAAAACTATGAAATAACACAACTGGAATCATGTAGTAACCCAAAAAAAGTGTTAAACCCAAAATATATTTTATTTTTGAGATTCTTCAACGTAGCCACCATTTGCCTTGATGACAGCTTTGAACACTCTTGGTATTCTCTCAACCAGCTTCACGAGGTGGAATGCATTTCAATTAACAGGTGTGCCTTGTTAAAAGTTAATTCTGTCCTTATTGCGTTTGAGCCAACCAATTGTGTTGTGACAAGGTAGGGGTGGTATACAGAAGATAGCAAGGACAGCTCAAATAAGCAAAGAGAAACGACAGTCCATCATTACTTTAAGACCTGAAGGTCAGTCAATCCGAAAAATGTCAAGAACTTTCTTCAAGTGCAGTCGCAAAAACCATCAAATGTCATAATGAAACTGGCTCTCATGAGGAACACCACAGGAAAGGAAGAACCAGAGTTACCTCTGCTGCAGAGGATAAGTTCATTAGAGTTAAGTGAACCTCAGATTGCAGCACAAATAAGTGCTTCAAAAAGTTCAAGTAACAGACACATCTCAACATCAACTGTTCAGAAGAGACTGCGGAAACCAGGCCTACATGGTCGAATTGCTGTAAAGAAACCACTACTAAAGGACACCAATAAGAGGAAGAGACTTGCTTGGGCCAAGAAACACGAGCAATGGCCATTGGACCGTGGAAATCTGTCCTTTGGTCTGATGAGTCCAAAATTGAGAATTTTGGTTCCAACCGCCGTGTCTTTGTGAGATGCAGAGTAGGTGAACGGATGATCTCTGCATGACATGAAGCATGGAGGAGGAGGTGTGATGGCGTGGGGGTGCTTTGCTGGTGACACTGTGTGTGATTTTTTTCAAATTCAAGGCACACTTAACCAGCATGGCTACCACAGCATTCTGCAGCGATACGCCATCCCATCTGGTTTGCGCTTAGTGGGATTATCATTTGTTTTTCAACAGGTCAATGACCCCAAACACACCTTCTGGCTGTGTAAGGGCTATTTGACCAAGGAGAGTGATGGAGTGCTGCATCAGATGACCTGGCCTCCACAATCACCCGACCTCAACCCAAATGAGATGGTTTGGAATGAGTTGGACCGGAGAGTGAAGGAAAAGCAGCCAACAAGTGCTCAGCATACAGTTGAAGTCGGAAGTTTACATACACCTTAGCCAAATACATTTAAACTCAGTATTTCACAATTCCTGACATTTAATCCTAGTAAAAATTCCCTGTTTTAGGTCAGTCACCACTTTATTTTAAGAATGTGAAATGTCAGAATAATAGTAGAGAGAATGATTTATTTTATTTCTTTCATCACATTCCCAGTGGGTCAGAAGTTTACCTACACTCAATTAGTATTTGGTAGCATTGCCTTTAAATTGTTTAACTTGGGTCAAACGTTTCACGCAGCCTTCCACAAGCTTTCCACAATAAGTTGGGTGAATTTTGGCCCATTCCTCCTGACAGAGTTGGTGTAACTGAGTCAGGTTTGTAGGCCTCCTTGCTCGCACACGCTTTTTCAGTTCTGCCCACACATTTTCTATAGGATTGAGGTCAGGGCTTTGTGATGGCCACTCCAATACCTTGACTTTGTTGTCCTTAAGCCATTTTGCCACAACTTTGGAAGTATGCTTGGGGTCATTGTCCTTTTGGAAGACCCATTTGCGACCAAGCTTTAATGTCCTGACTGATGTCTTGAGATGTTGCTTCAATATATCCACATAATTTTCCTTCCTCATTAATGAATTATTCTTCCTCGTTAACTATTATTTATTTTGATTTTCACATGATGTCAAGCAAAGAGGCACTGAGTTTGAAGGTATGCCTTGAAATACATCCACAGGTACACCTCCAATTGACTCAAATTATGTCAATTAGCCTAACAGAAGCTTCTAAAGCCATGACATCATTTTCTGGAATTTTTCAAGCTGTTTAAAGGCACGGTCAACTTAGTGTATGTGAACTTCTGACCCACTGGAATTGTGATACAGGGAATCATAAATGAAATAATCTGTCTGTAAACAATTGTTGGAAAAATTACTTGTGTCATGCACAAAGTAGATGTTCTAACCCACTTGCCAAAACGAACGTTTGTTAACAAGAAATTTGTGGAGTGGTTGAAAAACGAGTTTTAATGACTCCGACTTCAACTGTATGTGGGAACTCCTTCCAAGACTGTTGGAAAAGCATTCCTTATGAAGCTGGTTGAGAGAATGCCATGAGTGTGCAAAGGCAAGGCAAAGGGTGGCTACTTTGAAGAATATAAAATATATTTTGATTTGGTTACATGATTCCATATGTGTTATTTTATAGTTTTGATGTCTTTACTATTATTCTACAATGTAGAAAATAGTACAAATAAAGAAAAACCCTTGAATGAGTAGGTGTGTCCAAACATTTGACTGGTACTGTATGTATTTATTTTTTTACAAAAGAAAGCAAAAACACTAGAAAAAAAAGATATGTTAAAGCTGATCTAGCCAAGTAGCCATTAAAAAATACAAATCGGACTGTGCACTTATTCAAATTTTAGGCTACCTGTCCTGCACTACTATGGGGCAGGGGAGGTGTGTCAGTGTTTGTATCCCAAATGGCACCTTATTTCCTACATAGTGCACTACTTTTGACCACAGCCCTATGGACTCTGGTCAAAAGTAGTGCACTATATTGGGAATAGGGTGCCATTTGGGAGGCAATCAGTGAGTCACAGTCCGCTTCTCAAAGGTCATGTAAGGTATTCTAATGAGTTGAAAGTGATGTCATACCCGGTATATAAGTCTGTAGCAGGGTGCTGGCCGGCAAACTTCTTTGAGAGCGCTATCAGACCTACCTGTGGAAGCAACACACCAGGGTGCCATACCCAACTCCCATTCTCTGTTTCTGGGGATACTTTAGACGCTGCACTGGAAAACATGTTGTTTTGGCACAATCAGCCAGAGCCCTACCACCAGCATTCAACTGCAAGTTATATTCGGTAAGTGGACATCTCCAATTAGAAAACTTTTCTATGTTTTAAGAGAACTTTTATAATCAGAAAAGTTTAATTCAGTGGAGAAAAAATGTATGAAGCGTTTAAGAAAAAAATGTAACATTTAAATGGGATTGAAAGCAGCTAAATGTTTCATACATGTTTATTAGCCCACAACTTCACCAATATTGCACTTGAGTGTTGTAGTAGCTTAGGCCAAGACCTTGCAAAATTGCTACTTTATTCCAATGCACCTCAGATTTTAATGTGAAGTACACAATATATGGCAAAATAATGTTGTGCAATGTGATTATGCATCATCCAAGTTTATTAAAACATTTTACCTACCTACACCTTAGTCAAGAGGTACTGATAAGATTACGTCTGGCTGACCATTGAGAAGCCTCTTACTTATTTGTGCTTCGATAATTAATGATCAACTGCACATTTCCCCCCTCTCTCGCTGCTCTCGCTCAGAGATGCTTTGGCGCCTTTCCTGAAACACGAGGAGGAACGGCACGCAACAGAAAATGGCGCCAAATGGTCTCCTTTCCAATATGTTCTCTGTGCAGCCACCTCGCCCGCTGTAAAACAGCAAGAAGAAACTCTGACTTATCTAAACCAAGGTAGCTAGCTATTCTTTCTTTATTACTAAAGTCATAGGTTGTTGGATGGAATTCTCATGGCACGTAATTGAGTGTAGGCCCACTCAGAGGAACATTCTCCCTCTTATCAGCACAGATACAATATGGGGAAACACCCCTCCAGTAAAGAAAACAACTGCATCACACACAAGCTGCAAGCTCGTCTTTAGGCAAAGGAAGTTCATGTAATGGTCATATTCACTCTTTTTTCTTTACATTTAGATGAATGACACTTACATTTTAGTAAATCTTGTTCAGCTTATTTACATAGAGACACACAATTCCCCTTTAAATAGTCCCACATCAGGAATCTTGCATTTCTAGATATACCCCTTTAGTTTATGAAAGCTCCCCCAAGGTATATATTTGATTTTCATATTCATCTTATCTTGAACTGCATTTTCCCTCATTGTTCTCATCTTCTTGTTCTCTCTTGTGGTCTAATTTACGATCATCCATTGGGTTTTTGTATTATGTATTTATTGGTTCAGAATATATTGTATATAAGACGGCCATTTACCAAAGGTTACTAGGTAGGTTGTACATTTCGGTGAATGAAATTGGAAACTATTGGTAAACCAGCCCAAAATTATACAACCCCCACATTAATTATTATTATTTTTTTTAAAGTTAGTCTACTATGTAGGCCTACCTGCCTTTAAAATATGTTTATATGATATGACTATTGCACAGAAGTACTTGCTTGATATGATGGAAATTGTAATAGTAAATTGCAAAGTAAAGATTTTTATTTGACAATTGGTGGGCTCAACCATAATGTGGTTGAAAGCTTTTAGGGGGCACTGCAAGGGGTCTATGGGGGCAAACCCTGACTTTAAAATGATTTTTCAAAGATAAGGTGCTTATTAAATGCATTTCTATTCCTATGCTGCCCCTTTTTCTGACTGATTGATTTCACAGTTTTCAATTTTAATCAGGTTTGTCTTAATGTTTTAAAATGTAGGTCAGTCCTACGAAATCCGTATGCTTAACAGAAAACTAGTGGAGTATACAGATATAAGCAGCAAATATGTTAAGGTAGGTTAAAGGTATTGTGTATGTATTTTTGACTTTCATGTGACCTCTTCTCTGACCTTTTTTTCTTTATCTGTTTGTATGTATCCTCCATTTCCTGAAACTGTCAACACACAGGTGACTCCTCAACCCTCTTCTTTCCACTTCGGGGGTTGGGCGGGTGCCATCTTTGAAGACTTGGTACTATCACCCATCTTCTCCCCTTCTGAACTTATACACCACCGCACACTCAGCTCAGTTCAGCTTACCCTTCAACGCATCAGCTTTATCGCACAACACATCACATACCTTCAAGTTGTCTTATTTGCTCTTTTTGCATAAGTTCATCTTACATACAGTTCTGCTTTCGTCTATAGACTTTACTACTGGGAGTTATTCATAAAGTTTTGACATCTTTTTACTTTGTTGAAATGTATTTCTTGTCTTTCTTTTTCAAATATGAAATGTGCATCAAGAACGTTGATCAATATAGCAAGGGAATTATTACAATCCTATGTTTTATATCAAGACCCTTCTTGTTTGTTGTAAAGGAAACCTTGTTTAACTTTATTTCATTATTTCAAAAAGAACAAGTGGTATATTGAAGATGCCACTGGTTTATGAATAACACCCATTAGTACAACTCAAGTTGTCCCTATGTGCACATTTTGTTGCAGGTTGTTATAATATGTTGGACCTATGTTTGTTTTTAAGTGATTTTAATTATGGGAGTTGACTTTGATATACCTTTATGTCTATCACCAGTGAAATTCAATCAAATGACTTGGTTTAAAATTAAGGCAGATATCGGTATGCATTTTCCATGAAGGGAAAAATGAAGTCATTTTAATTGAATTTAGCCATGTCCCAATACACATATCCATCCACTTGAAAGTTCTGTGTCGTCAGGCTGTCAGGAATGGACGGTCATATTTCGGTCGTGTTCAATGAAGCAGTCTAACGACACTAGAATGGAACAGGTGGCACTTGTACAAACAGATGACGTGTTGTGTCTGTCTATGTCCTTGTGCTCTGCGCAGTCACGCATGAGCCTCTCAGTGTAATAGGCTGAAATGAATGGAAACGTTGTTTTTACAGGTTGTTAATTTTACGATTTGATTTATGTTCTTAGTAGGTTTTAAATGTGCAATTAACTTAATACTAATGCAACAGTGAGGAGGAACATTAATTTATGTCCCTTCGTTTGTGTGGAAACAATAATTAAGTATGCACAGGCAGTTGTCTAGTCTGTCGTTACCGATCCAGACCAGTGCTTTAATAATGAAAAGCTTTATGTATGTGCTTTGTTCTCAAACGGTGACACTTCAAACAACTTCTACTGATTCCTCACTAAATGTCTTAATAGCACAGGAAGAACTCATGGATGTTTTATCTCATAGCTTCTGTCAACAAATAGTTTTGTCATGATGGCAGATTATTGCACAACCATCAGACATAATTGAATCCTATATGGCTTTAACCCCAGCATTATCTACCTTTCTATGCTTTTAGTCAATGGGAATCTGTGGCTGTTCTTTTAAGTGTTATTCATATGAGCTGAAGCCAAGGGTGATGCAATCCATATGGATCTCCACTCGTTAATGCTGTCTGAATAAATGATCTGTAAATGGTTCTTCTGGGAGATTGTGCGTAGCTTTTCGCACTTTGCCGAACGACATTGGCGATCGGCCATGTGCGAGGCTGCCTTGCCTAGTCACTGTGCTTCGTACTAATGCTTTGTCCTGCTTGTCCACAGAGCATTGTGCGTGTGGTGTTTCATGACCGGCGCCTGCAGTACTCAGAACATCAGCAGCTGGAGGGTTGGAGATGGAACAGGCCTGGGGACAGGATCCTGGATGTAGGTAAGGCTGGTTGCCTGCAGACCAGAGAACTTCTTAAGTAAAGCCCAACCACAGTATGCTTGACTGACCTATGATATGATCTACATTGCCTTTGGTCTAATACTGAAGTGTAATTACTATGCAATTATTAGGTATTTACCGTTTTGACTAATCCTTTCTAAGTATCTACCTGGTAAAAAGGCATAAGAATTTCTTCTGACCTGCTGTGACTTACTGACTTGATTGACTGTGTCCAGATACCCCCCTCTCTGTGGGTGTCGTCGAGCCTCGTGCTCACCCACTGCAGCTCAACACTATAGAGTTCCTCTGGGATCCCGTCAAGAACGCATCCGTCTTCATCCAGGTAACACAGTCAAATATCTATTTCTTTTCCCTGCTTTCTAGCTTACTTTGGTCCTGGAATTGGGGTGAAAGTAAAATCATTAGACATATAAAAGGTTTTAGGAAGTGAGTTTATACAGTGACTTCCCACATCCCAGAGGGACTATTTTCCAATTCCACCCATCTCTTGCATTTGAAACTCTAATTATCAATCAATCAATCAATCAATTTTATTTTATATAGCCCTTCGTACATCAGCTAATATCTCGAAGTGCTGTACAGACACCCAGCCTAAAACCCCAAACAGCTAGTAATGCAGGTGTAGAAGCACGGTGGCTAGGAAAAACTCCCTAGAAAGGCCAAAACCTAGGAAGAAACCTAGAGAGGAACCAGGCTATGAGGGGTGGCCAGTCCTCTTCTGGCTGTGCCGGGTGGAGATTATAACAGAACTATGCCAAGATGTTCAAAAATGTTCATAAGTGACAAGCATGGTCAAATAATAATCATGAATAATTTTCAGTTGGCTTTTCATAGCCGATCATCAAGAGTTGAAAAACAACAGGTCTAATTACCATATAGAATGGCTCATGGATTGTGTATGTATGTTTGTTTGTGTTCAGGTCAACTGCATTAGCACTGAGTTCACCCCTAGGAAGCATGGTGGGGAGAAGGGAGTTCCCTTCCGTATCCAGATAGACACCTTCACTCAGAACGAACATGGAGAGTACCTGGAACATATGCACTCCTCCAGCTGTCAGGTCAAGGTCTTCAAGGTAAAGGGGCTCTTAGGTGGGGTTGTGTGTGTGTGTGTGTGTGTGTGTGTGTGTGTGTGTGTGTGTGTGAGAGCTATTAGTTCATTTAATTTCTTTGTGTACTTAATTTTTTATTCTATTTTCTTTAAGCCAAAAGGAGCTGATCGTAAACTGAAGACTGATAGGGAAAAGATTGATAAAAAGTCCCATCAAGACAGGGAGAAATATCAATCCTCTCATGAAACCACCATGCTTACCGAGGTGAGGGACCCTGACACTGTGGCTGTGTGTCACTTGACAAGCTATTCTGTCACAATATGTTAATATGTTGCTTTAGTCCACTCATGTTGTTGATTGACTCCGTAGTCACTGTAACCAGCCCTTGATGCAGTTGTCTGTTAATGATTGTGACAGTTAGGGCAACAGTCCGTCAGTGCCTTTTCTTTTGACGTCAACCAACATGCTGGAAAAAACAGTGATTGTTTCCTACTAACCTGGTTTTAGGTTTCTAGGATTTCCCACTTATGTCTGTATCAGTCTACAATCACAATGTCCTAATAAAACAGTAACCAGGCGTACCTCTCTCTTTGCCAGGAACATCTTATTAAAGTTAATTTTCCTCTCTCTCTTTTGTTTCAGTGTTCCCCCTGGCCTGATGCCCCAAATCTCGGTAGCACTAACAACACTCCTTCCCCAGTCTACCACAGCTCCCCCACCTCATGTAGCTTTACTGATGGGTAAGACACCGCTCTTATCTGGATGAATTGAACTGTTTCATTGACTTAAATTGTTGATCATGAGGTAAATATAGTATTTATCTGTCTTTGTGCATCTATGGCAGTTTAGTTGCACACCCACGCATTTTCTGAAGAACCGTTATGTAGGACAAGAGGTTAGCCAAATTGGATCCTCCATTATCTACAGTGCAATCCCATTGGAACTGCCTATTTGCACTAGTCTTATCAGGACAAGTCATTACTTAATGACCCAACTCTTGTCATCTCCCCCATTTGTGTGACACTTTACTTTTATAGCAACAGCTCTCCAATCCAGCAGGGGGAGCTGATTCTGTCCGGCTGCTCTTCTGATGTAAGTAACGGGAGAAGTAGTATTAATGCCATTGCTCTCATCTCTTATTTTTTTAGGCAATTGTTTGGAGACAGTGGGCAGTCAGTGGGTGCTATAGCTACTCATTTCAAGGGCTCTTCTTCTTTTTGACATGTAGCACCTTGTGCCATCGTCCTCACCGCAGGACACGCAGCTGTGGCTTCAGCTTCACAGGTTCTCGCCTTACTGTAGGCTCTTCTCCAGCTTCTCAGGTAGTGTGTTTGTGGTTCAATTAACGCAAGACTCAACCTTAAGACCTAGTTGTATGTTCCTGAACACTGTTGCCAGAGCATCCATTTCCTTGAAAATGTTATTCCCGTTTCTAAGACTATAAACCGTTCTTTGTAGCTTTTTGTTTTGATGCATGTAATTGATATCTGAAGGACATTTCCAGCGAAAATTAAATATAGATTATTTTTAAAGTGAAATAATTTAACACATGAATGACGCTCAGATGACTGTCAGACACTACAAATCTATAATTGCTTCTAACTTTGTAGAAAGGCCTTAGCAGAGAATAATCCGGGACTTTTCTCTCTCTTTATGTCCTTGCTCCTCCAAAACGTCATCAGACCAGTTTGTAAGTGACTGTGGATCTTCTGTGAATGTTGTAGGCGCTGACCTGTTGAAGATGAGCAGAGAGGACCTGATCCAAATCTGTGGTCCGTCAGATGGCATCCGGCTGTTCAACACCATCAAAGGAAGGTGAGACTAAACTGCAGTGGCAGGAAGACTACTCCAATATACATTTTTTGGCAACACTTCACATGTTCAATTAGTACTTTACTCAAGTGTGTAACTTTTATCCCACATTTACCATGGTCAATTCTGGATGGGTGTTATTCGTCTTTACTCTGTACAGGTGTATACAGCCCCGCCTCACCATCTATGTGTGTCAACAACAAGCCAGGAATCAACCACAGACAAAGCCCGGGGGGGGAGAGGGTAGGTTACTGTACATCTCCAATTATTGTGGGTACTAGTTACCTGACACCAAAGGACCCTTTCCCAGACAAAGATAAGCCTAGTCCTGGACTAAGAACCTCCAGTGACTTTCCAGTATTTCCCATATCATGTTTTAGCTGATGATGATCTCTAACCCTCAGCTAATCACCTTTCCTCCTATGTCTATAGTGTACCATGCTCTATATCTGGAGGACCTGACATTGGGGGACCTCTCAGAGAAGATAGCTCTCCTTTACAGTGTAACTCCCCAGCAGATCAGCCACATCTACAGACAAGGACCCACAGGGATACACATACTGGTCTCTGATGAGGTGAGAGAAGGCAGGGGTCAGAGTTCAGATGAAGGATATAGTGTATCTACAGATTACTATTTGATTTTCAAGCATTTGGTTAGTAGTTATATTGTATGTATGCATATTTAATCATTAGTAACTGCAGATGAATTACTTGGCTTTACAAAGTAACCCTCTGACCTTCTCCTCCAATGCATTTTGAGAGGGAGACGAAGTTTTAAAAATAGACATTTGTTGAGTAGTTCTAGGGGTTGGGGTCGTGGGTAGTGTTTCTATCAGTGAGAGTAGTGCTAGTGGTAGGGGTTGGGGTCATGGGTAGTGTTTCTATCAGTGAGTAGTGACAGTGCTAGTGGTAGGGGTTGTGGAGTTGTTAGGTTATCTGTTTTCTCCTCCAGAGGCCCTGTGTTGGTTGTTTGGGCCCTGGGCTGGCTTGGGTCAGTCAGCTTGGGTCACTAATATCACTAATGGCCCTGTGTAAATGGCAACGGCATAGAAAATCAATCATTAATGACTGGTAGGAAACAGGGGAATGTAGACCTATGGATGCAGAGGAACTACAACAGAATCAACTGGCTCAGGCTGTTATGGCCAGCGCTGTTTCCATGCACTTGATTATGATGTCTGGTTACTGATTGACTACCAGCATCAAACAAATAAAGAGAAAGAGATGCCATATGAATATCTTCTTAATTTCTTCTTTCTCAGATGGTGCAGAACTTCACAGAGGAAACAAGCTTTGTTGTCAACACTCTGAAAGGTCATATTTCCCTCACTAACCTCTTAAATGCACAGAACCTCATGTAAATATGCAATTGGTATACTTATTTAATGTTTTAACAGAGCTAATAGTTGTCCTATGTTTATCTTCTAATTGCAGATGAAAATAATGATGGCTACCATGTTGTGTTGAAGTGACTGGAGGACAGGTCTGGAGTGGATGGTTTAGATCCCTGTTCAAGTGTCTGGAACGTATAGGGCTTGTTGAGGAGTATTAAACTTTGTAACATTAAATAGTGCAATTGTATATATTGTTCATAGCTTATTCTATATATCATGTTCCTGTCCAGGCATTGCAATAACTCTGAAAATGTCCTTGAGACAGCTTTTTAGTTTACTTTTTTAAATTTATTTTTTTATTAAGTTATTGGTTAATTTTGATGAGATGTGTAATTCGTTTATAAAGCATGGTTCATTACTCCTGCAAAATGGACATGTTTAAAAAAAAAAAAAAAAAAGTAAATATCATACAAATCTATTTAAAATCACACTAAGTCGTTGAAATGTATCATAAAGTGTTGTTCAAAGAAATCCAAAATATACTACATTATTGGCATTCCTTTGTTACGATCTATAGTTGTTGATTTGTTTGATGTTACATATTAGAAGGCAAACATTATTTTCTGCGGTATCAGTACGTATTGTTTTATAAAGAGTGAGGACCAACTGTTTTCTAGGGGTCACATTCAAGTATTCATTCTGAAACTTACTTTGATTTCATCTTCAAATGATATCTTTCCTATCGACATGGTTTATGTTTATTCAATAGTGGCTTGTTTAGCAATACTACAGTGTTTCAAAAGTGATGTAAAGTATTAACTCTGTTTGCTTCGGGCCACAATTGCTTCACCTATTTTAAACATTTGAATTAAAAGAATCTAGACAAATATTTCAACCCCCAATACAGACTTACAGATAAGGCAAATGAACAAATCATAGAGCTGTAATAGCTAAGGATTCTATCCTGCTTCTGTTATTTATCTCCCATTTAATGTAACATTTTATGTACAGCATATCAGTTGTTCCACATACCTGTCCTGAAATTTAAATAGCTTGATATTGTCCAATATGTTAAGTGAAGTATTACTGCCAATGCTTGAATTTTAATGAAAACAACTTGACTGTGATGATGTGATTTCACTCAACATAAAGAATTTTGCACTGCTCTGTACTATTCTTCTGAGTTCAATTTATCATTCACTAACATCTGTTACAGTATAAACAAGATCAGCTCAATGTATTTAATGAAGAATGTTAAGTTCCCCAGCAAGAAAACCCAAAATTGTCACTCAAACAGAAAGAAGAACTAACGAAGAGTCACTGACAACAACCACAACTAAACAGGTGGGGTTTTAGGAGGGGTTCTGAAAGACACTATGGGGGTGTCCACTGAAAGTTGACTAGTAACAACAACAACTGGGTCCTAAAAGACACCCACCATGAGTGCAAACTAAATTTGCCCAAGAGGCAAACAAAAGAAAAACCCACAACAAAGATACAGGAATCAAACCAAAAAGTGGAGCAAAACAAAAACAGGGAAGATCAGATAAAGAATAGCACCTGGGCCAGCACAGGTGAAACACCTTCCCACTAACGAGATGGCAACCAGCACAGGTGTAACACATACTGCCTAACGAGGCGACACCAATCGGTGCGCTCTATGTGCTAAGGTCCTGTACGTGCTAAAGTCCCACCTCAAAACAAATGGAAAAACTAAAACCTTTAACACGGAATTATAACATAATGCAGCTCTAACTACAATACAGATCAGGTTGGGGACCAGGGGACACTTGTTTAACACATGAGTTGTGAAACAGTAGGTGGATGGTCTAGGGCACGTGTTAGTTATCGTGATGTTGATTATTCATTGCTCACCCCTGACATGATCTCCAAGTGAGGTCAGTCTGGTCGCAAGGGGTACAGGCAGAGATAGTACCAGAACCAGACAACATGTCACTTTGTGGACACTATTACAGTTCAGAGTTGCACCAGAGCCCTATACTACAAATCATGTTTGAGGAGTTAGTGAGGTAACTTTGGTCAACTCTGAGTTCAACTCAGGAGAACTGGTACGACAAAAGTGGCTCACCTTTTAGCCAGGTACATTTCTATGGCAATGAATCCTTCAGAACTAACCTGCTCCGGGGCAGGCTAACTCAGGAAAATTTTTGGCACATTCTCAGAACGTTGTATCATGGTCTTCTGGAGTTTTTTGTTTAGTTGCGGTGAAGATATGGTAAATCTACAACAAGTTACTGTATTTATACAGCTACATTAAGGTGTTAATGGACAGTATGCTGCTGTATGATGATTACTTGGGACTCAACCTCACAATCTCTTGGTTGCTAGTGTTGTGACTTTGGACATGGGGCACCATTAAGGGTTTTGATATAGAGAGACCCCTTGAATTAACTATATCAGTAGTTATCATTAACTGTTATATGCTTCTCTTGGCTGAGGTCCATATCCGGATCTTGATATGCTTTTTGATATGCTGAAAATAAGGACGATTTCTGATGCATTTTTTAGTTCAGCACATGCTCAATAATTTGTCAAATATGATTATTATTTTTTTCATGCACAAATCATTTTTGGATAACCCTCCAGATATAATACATTGTATGGCTGGATATTGAATCATTAGATATCCTGAGATAGGCCTATGTGCATCCAGGCTGCATCACATCTGGCCGTGATTGGGAGTCCCATAGGGCGACGCACAATTTGCCCAGCATCGTCCTGGTTTGGCCGGGGTAGGCCATTATTGTAAATAACAATTTGTTCTTAACTGACTTGCCTCGTTAAATAAAGGTTATATGTGGACATCTTATTTTCTCTATATGATGACAAATACTGACACAGGCCTACATACTATATTTTTTCAGCACATACAGTTGAAGTTGGAAGTTTACATACACTGTTAGCCCTTGGCAACGCAGACGCTCGTTGACGTGCGTGAGCAATGTCGGTGCAATAATTGAATAACACCGGTTCCTTAATTTATTTTGCAACGCTCGCGCACCCGACGCAAGCGGTGTAGTCAGGGTATTAGGTTAGTCATTAAAACTCTTTTTTCAAACACTCCACAAATTTCTTGTTAACAAACTATAGTTTTGGCAAGTCAGTTAGGACATCTACTTTGTACATGACACAAGTAATTTTTCGAACAATTGTTTACAGATGGATTATTTCACTTATAAATCACTGTATCACAATTCCAGTGGGTCAGAAGTTTACATACATTAAGTTGACTGTGCCTTTAAACAGCTTGGAAAATTCCAGAAAATTATGTCTTGGCTTTAGAAGCTTCTGATAGGCTAATTGATATCATTTGAGTCAATTGGAGGTGTACCTATGGATGTATTTCAAGGCCGACCTTCAAACTCAGTGCCTCTTTGTTGACATCATTGGGAAATCAAAAGAAATCAACCAAGACCTCAGAAAACAAATTGAAGTCTGGTATGGTTCATCCTTGGGAGCAATTTCCAAATGCCTGAAGGTACCACGTTCATCTGTACGAACAATAGTACGCAAGTATAAACACCATGGGACCAAGCAGCCGTCATACCGTTCGGGAGGGAGACGTGTTCTGTGTCCTAGAGATGAACGTACTTTGGTGCGAAAAGTGCAAATCAATCCCAGAACAACAGCAAAGGACCTTGTGAAGATGCTGGAGGAAACAGGTACAAAAGTATAGATATCCACAGTAAAACGAGTCCTATGTCGACATAACCTGAAAGGCCCCTCAGCAAGGAAGAAGCCACTGCTCCAAAACCGCCATAAAAAAAACAGACTACGGTTTGCAACTGCACATGGGGACAAAGATTGTACTTTTTGGAGAAATGTCCTCTGGTCTGATGAAACAAAAATTGAACTGTTTGGCCATAATGACCATTGTTATGTTTGGAGGAAAAAGGGGCAGGCTTGCAAGCCGAAGAACACCATCCCAACCGTGAAGCACGGGGGTGGCAGCATCATGTTGTGGGGGTGCTTTACTGCAGGAGGGACTGGTGCACTTCACAAAATAGATGGCATCACGAGGGAGGAAAATTATGTGGATATATTGAAGCAACATCTCAAGACATCAGTCAGGATGTAATAAATGTATCACTAGCCACTTTAAACAATGCCACTTTATATAATGTTTACATACCCTACATTACTCATCTCATATGTACATGTATATACTGTACTCTATACCATCTACTGCATCTTGCCTATGCCGTTCGGCCATCGCTCATCCATATATTTTTATGTACATATTCTTATTCATTCCTTTACACTTGTGTGTGTAAGGTAGTTGTTGTGAAATTGTTAGATTACTTGTTAGATATTACTACATGGTCGGAACTAGAAGCACAAGCATTTCGCTACACTTGCATTAACATCTGCGAACCATGTGTATGCGACAAATAAAATTTGATTTGATTTGAGGAAGTTAAAGCTTGGTCACAAATGGGTCTTCCAAATGGACAATGACAGCAAGCATACTTCCAAAGTTGTGGTTAAATGGCTTAAGGACAACAAAGTCAAGGTATTGGAGGGGCCATCACAAAGCCCTGACCTTAATCCTATAGAAAATTTGTGGGCAGAACTGAAAAAGCGTGCGCGAGAGAGGATGCCTACAAACCTGACTCAGTTACACCAGCTCTGTCAGGAGGAATGGGCCAAAATTCACCCAATTTATTGTGGGAAGCTTGTGGAAGGCTGCCCGAAACATTTGACCCAAGTTAAACAATTTAAAGGCAATGCTACCAAATACTAATTGAGTGTATGTAAACTTCTGACCCACTGGGAATGTGATGAAAGAAATAAAAGCTGAAATAAATCATTCTCTCTACTATTATTCTGAAATTTCACATTCTTAAAATAAAGTGGTGATCCTAACTGACCTAAGACAGGGAATGTTTACTCTGATTAAATGTCAGGAATTGTGAAAAACTGAGTTTAAATGTATTTGGCTAAGGTGTACAGTATGTAAACTTCGGACTTCAACTGTACAATGCTCTTGACTGAGGTCCATATCAGGATCTTGATATGCTAAATAAGGGCAATATCTGATGCTTATTTGAGTTGAGGACATGTAAATAAAATTGACAAATATTAAATCCATATAATTCTTTCAGACACTAGCTAAACATTTTGTATTCCGTCTGCTAAAAGACACGTGCAAACCACAAGCTAAAAGCACTGTAACTGGTAACGTTAGCCTAGCAACAAGAATTAGGTATTTTCTGCTGTGGAGTTCCCAACTGTAATTTTTTTATTTGGGTGCCACAAATTAGTTTGTAAACGGTGTGTGGTCGAACTGACAACTGGAGAAACAAAGAAGTGAGAAGCTGTTCAGAAAATACCTCAAAGAAGTTATCGTTAATGTGAGTAGCTAATTTGAGATGTATTATTTATCTTAGTCAATGGCATCAAGAACATTAGCTAATTTGGCCAGCAGACAGTAGGGATAGCTAGCTAGCTAGGATTGATAGAGGGGTAAAAGCTAACTGGTAGACTAGCTAGCTAACAAATAACAACATTCCCTTCAGGGATTTTTTTTACACCCTATCAAGCTTCAAGGTGATAGCTAACATTTTAAAACGTTTGGGCGTATTTTGTATTACTGGTTAATATCAGATAGTTAGCTAGCTAACTAACTTAGCTAATTGGAAACTTGGCTAGCTAGCTTGTTCCAGTTAGTTTTCTTGTCATGAATGAAGCAGGTATAGTAGCTACCTTGTGTATGGTTATGTGAAATGACAATATTTTCCTGCAATATCAACACAATTTTGATTCATGATTTATGCACTGACACAACGCCACATTCATAGAATATGTCCAATGTAACAGAAAAATGACTTGTGTGTCAATGTTGCCTCAGTGGGATTCCGTCAGGATGGGATGAGTGGTTGGAGGATGGTGGTCTCAGTCCCCCTCTCTCTCTTTCCAGTGGAGCTACAGTGGGCCGGAAATAGCTCACAGCAGAAGAAGTGATATCAACATCTTTCTCTCTTTGTTCTCAGTCCAGGAAGTTAAAGTCTATTAGAGTGGAAATTGTTCTTTCGCTGATCCCCCCGGGTTGTATTGCGAACTTGAATGAGCAACAGTGAACTCCGCAGGGTCCTCTTGAATGATTCTTCTGTCTGAGTAGGATAAGGCTTCCTCGATTGGTGATTTGGTTTGCAAGGAGATGGGATCATTCATCCAATGGGCGTGGCATTGCCTTGCGGAACTTGATCTAATTTCTGTTTAGTAAGTCCTCTAATTTATAGGGAGACTCACAGAAGGCGGACTTTAATGGCTGGACAGTGTCATTTGGACCGCCCTGTTGATTCTAAAGATTCAGGAAATCAATGTTCATATGAGATAAACCTGAGACTTACTCTTAATAAATTTGAAGACATAATCACTTGGTTGCTAGCAACCTGAAATATCCTGCTACGGTGCTATGTCAGCCAGTAAGCGCATTCGCTGAGTACGTGTCTGGCCCCACGGCCTTGTGAACGTTAACCATGTTTAAAGGTCTTACTCACATCGGCTACGGACATCGAGATCACACAGTAGTCTGGAACAACTGGCGCTCTCATGCATGGTTCAGTATTGCTTGCCTGGAAGACAGCATAAAACATTTACACTACCGGTCAAAAGTTTCAGAACACCTACTCCTTCAAGGATTATTCTTAATTTGTACTATTTTCTACATTGTAGATTAATAGTGAAGACATCAAAACTATTAAATAACACATATGGAATCATGTAGTAATGAAAAAAAGTGTTAAACTAATCAAAATATATTTTAGATTTGAAATTCTTCAAATAGCCACCCTATGCCTTGATGACAGCTTAGCACACTCTTGGCATTCTCTCAACAAGCTTCACCTGGAATGCTTTTCCAAACCATCTCAATTTGGTTGAGGTCGGGGGATTGTGGAGGCCAAGTCATCTGATGCAGCACTCAATCACTCTACTTCTTGGTAAAATAGCCCTTACACAGCCTGGAGGTGTGTTGTGTCATTGTCCTGTTGAAAAACAGATGATAGTCCAACTAAGTTCAAACTAGATGGGATGGCGTATCGCTGCAAACTGCTTTGGTAGCCATGCTGGTTAAGTGTGCCTTGAATAAAAAAAAAATCACAGACAGTGTCACCAGCAAAGCACCCCCACACCATAACACCTCCTCCTCCATGCTTTACAGTGGGAAATACACATGTGGAGGTCATCCATTCACCTACACCGCGTCTCACAAAGACAGGGTCGTTGGAACCAAAAATCTCCAATTTGGACTCCAGACCAAAGGACAAATTTCCACCGGTCTAATATCCATTGCTCGTGTTTCTTGGCCCAAGTAAGTCTCTTCTTCTTATTGATGGCCTTTAGTAGTGGTTTCTTTGCAGCAATTCAACCATGAAGGCCTGATTCACATAGTCTCCTCTGGACAGTTGATGTTGAGATGTGTCTGTTACTTGAACTCTGTGAAGGATTTATTTGTGCTGCATTTTCTGAGGCTAGTAACTCTAATGAACTTATCCTCTGCAGCAGAGGTAACTCTGGTCTTCCATTCTTGTCGCGGTCCTCATGAGAGCCAGTTTCTAAAACTTTTGACCGGTAGTGTAGATCGTCTGGTAGGCTCGCATCACTGGTCAGCTCGTGGCTGGGTTTCCCTTTGTAATCCGTGATAGTTTGCTACCCGGGTCACATCAGAATGCACTCCCAGGAATCCTAGTTCCACAATAAATAGTTGTTTTGTTCGATAATGTCAATTATTTATGTCCAAGTAGCTACTTTTGCTAGCGCGTTCAGTACACATTTCCAAACGCTCGTGCAAGTCCCGCATAACGTCGGACGAAAACTTCAAAAAGTTATATCACAGGTCAAACTAAGTAGAGAATCAATCTTCAGGATGTTGTTATCATATATATCCAATAACGTTCCAACCGGAGCATTCCTTCGTGTCTGTAGAAGTTATGGAACGCAAGGCGACATCATGAGGAATGCGCGTGACCAGGAACTGGCAATCTGCCAGACCATGACTCATCCCCTCTCATCCGGCCCCACAACACAGTATAAACTTCATTCAACGTCTTACAGACTGTTGACATCCAGTGGAAGGCGTAGGAAGTGCAAACAAATCCATCTTTCTGGGATTTGAATAGGCGATGAGTTGAACATCAACCAGCCTCAGAATTTCCACTTCCTGTTTGGAATTTGCCTGCCATATGAGTTCGTTATCTTCTTATGGCTGCACCCTACCGGGATCGATATGACAACAGCGAGTGAAAGTGCAGGGCGCCCAATTCAAACAACAGAAATCTCATAATTAAAATTCCTCAAACATACATGTGTTTTATATCATTTTAAAGTAATCTGTTGTTAATCCACCAAAGTGTCCGATTTCAAATATGCTTTTCAGCGAAAGCACTTCAAACGATTATGTTAGGTCACCATCAAACCACAATAAGCACACCATTTTCCAGCGAAAGATAGCAGTCAGAAAAAGCAGAAATAGAGATAAAATGAATCACTAACCTTTGATTATCTTTATCAAATGACACTCATAGGACTTCATGTTACACAATACATGCATGTTTTGTTTGATAAAGTTCATATTTATAACAAAAAATCTGAGTTTACATTGGCGCGTTACATTCACTAGTTCCAAAAACATCAAATGATTTTGCATAGCCACATCGTTTCAACAGAAATACTCATCATAAATGTAGATGATAATACAAGTTATACACATTAATTATAGATACAGTGAGAGAACAAGTATTTGATACACTGCCGATTTTGCAGGTTTTCCTACTTACAAAGCTGTAGAGGTCTGTAATTTTTATCATAGGTACACTTCAACTATGAGAGACGGAATCTAAAACAAAAATCCAGAAAATCACATTGTATGATTTTTAAGTAATTAATTTGCATTTTATTGCATGACATAAGTATTTGATACATCAGAAAAGCAGAACTTAATATTTGGTACAGAAACCTTTGTTGCAATTACAGAGATCATACGTTTCCTGTAGTCTTTGACTAGGTTTGCACACACTGCAGCAGGGATTTTGGCCCACTCCTCCCTACAGATCTTCTCCAGATCCTTCAGGTTTCGGGGCTGTCGCTGGGCAATACGGAGTTTCAGCTCCCTCCAAAGATTTTCTTTTGGGTTCAGGTCTGGAGACTGGCTAGGCCACTCCAGGACCTTGAGATGCTTCTTACGGAGCCACTCCTTTGCCATGGCTGTGTGCTTCGTGTCGTTGTCATGCTGGAAGACCCAGCCACGACCCATCTTCAATGCTCTTATGAGGGAAGGAGGTTGTTGGCCAAGATCTCGCGATACATGGCCCCATCCATCCTCCCTCAATACGGTGCAGTCGTCCTGTCCCTTTGCAGAAAAAGCATCCCAAAGAATGATGTTTCCACCTCCATGCTTCACGGTTGGGATGTGTTCTTGGGTTTACTCATACTTCTTCTTCCTCCAAACACGGCGAGTGGAGTTAGACCAAAAGCTCTATTTTTGTCTCATCAGACCACATGACCTTCTCCCATTCCTCCTCTGGATCATCCAGTGGTCATTGGCAAACTTCAGACAGGCCTGGACATGCACTGGCTTAAGCGAGGACCTTGCGTGCGCTGCAGGATTTTAATCCATGACGGCGTAGTGTTACTAATGGTTTTCTTTGAGACTGTGGTCCCGCTCTCTTCAGGTCATTGACCAGGTCCTGCCGTGTAGTTCTGGGCTGATCCCTCACCTTCTCATGATCATTGATCCCCACGAGGTGAAATCTTGCATGGAGCCCCAGACCAGGGTGATTGACCGTCATCTTGAACTTCTCCATTTCTAATATTGCGCCAACAGTTGTTTCCTTCTCACCAAGCTGCTTGCCTATTGTCCTGTAGCCCATCCCAGCCTTGTGCAGGTCTACAATTTTATCCCTGATGTCCTTACACAGCTCTCTGGTCTTGGCCTAGTGGAGAGTTGGAATCTGTTTGATTGAGTGTGGACAGGTGTCTTTTATACAGGTAACGATTCAAACAGGTACAGTTAATACAGGTAATGAGTGAGAAACAGGAGGCTTCTTAAAGAAAAACTAACAGGTCTGTGAGAGCCGGAATTCTTACTGGTTGGTAGGTGATCAAATACTTATGTCACGCTATAAAATGAAAATTAATTATTTAAAAATCATACAATGTGATTTTCTGGATTTTTGTTTTAGATTCCGTCTCTCACAGTTGAAGTGTACCTATGATAAAAATTACAGACCTCTACATGCTTTGTAAGTAGGAAAACCTGCAAAATCGGCAGTGTATCAAATACTTGTTCTCCCCACTGTATACCTCTCCTTAATGCAACCGCTGTGTCAGATTTCAAAAAAACTTTACGGAAAAAGCAAATCATGCAATAATCTGAGACGGAGCTCAGAACTATAGCCAAATTAGCCGCCATGTTGGGGTCAACAGAAACCAGAAAATACATGATAAATGTTTCCTTACCTTTGATGAACTTCATCGGAATGCAGTCCTAGGAATCCCAGGTCCACAATAAATGCTTGATTTGTTCGATAATGTCCGTTATTTATGTCCAATTAGCTACTTTGGTTAGCGCGTGACGAACTGTCCAAAAGTTCCATAACAGTCAGTAGAAACATGTCAAACGATGTACTGAATCAATCTTTAGAATGTTGTTAACATACATCTTGAATAACGTTCCAACCAGAGAATTAGATTGACTTCAGATGAGCGGTGGAACGGAGGTCCTCCTCATGTGAATGCGCATGTGAAAGCATGGTCAGCTCGTGGCAGTGATTACTCATTCCTGTCTCCTTCGACCCTCCTTCACATTAGAGTCACCAGACAAAGTTCTATTGACTGTTGACATCTAGTGGAAGCCGTAGGAAGTGAAAACTCATCAATATCTCGCTGTAATTTCAATGAGAACTTGGTTGAAAATCTGCCACCTCAGAAAAACTTCAAACAGGGAGTGGAACTTCTCAGGTTTTCGCCTGCCATATGAGTTCTGTTATACTCACAGACATAATTCAAACAGTTTTAGAAACTTCAGAGTGTTTTCTATCCAATACTAATAATAATATGCATATATTAGCATCTATGACTGAGGAGCAGGCCGTTTACTCTGGGCACCTCTGTGCACCCTTCATCCAAGCTACTCAATACTGCCCCTGCAGCCACAAGAAGTTAATGTTTTAGGGACTCCTGAGAAAACCAGCAAACCAGGCTGTCGTCTTGTGAAACAGTGGATGTAAAGAATCTAGCTAGCTAAAGCATTTACTGCAAATTGAATGTACAATTGTGTAAGCTTGCCTTGCAATGCAGCTGAAGTAACATAGCTAGCTAACTATGTACTTGATTATTGTGTAGTGGATGATACAAATAACTGTATGCCTATGCATGTGTAGCTAGCTATAGTATGTAGCTGATCTGTGTATGGACACTAGAAATGTTGGTATGAATATTAGTTCAGAACCTATCTATGAACCTCAGCTATCATAGTTGTTGTATCAACTTCAAGTCTGAATGGCATTAATGAAGCCTATGGATAGAGTAGAATATAAACGTTATTGTTCCAAGGATGCAAGTCCTATATACACGTACTGTAGTTATTACCACACATGAAATCCCCACATTGTAGCCTGTACATTGAATATATTCACTGATCATGTACTCTTCCTTGGCAAATAAAGGTACGGTTCAGGTATGAATCTCTGAGACATTATTTTTCAGTCATATCAAACTCCATTATTTGAATGATGCCGTGTCTGCATGTGTGTATTACAATTATACACTTCAACAGTGTTTACCACTCCTGCTCTTGGAACATCAATGATTACACATTGTAACTATGCAATATACTAGAAACATGATTGACTTGTAATTCATATATACAGAAAAAAACTATGCATATCTAACTCCCTTCATCTGCATTAATCTGAGGACACAGGATAGTATTTCAATGAGATACTTAATTTCAACCAGTGGAGAATGTGAAACGCTTTATTGAAAGAAGTTCATTATCCAGGTGTTATAAATACATAAATGCAGTATAATTATGATAATTGTAATATTATAAATACAAGTTCAATATGTACTTCAATGCACATATGGTGGGCATTATAAAACGAGGAAGAAAGACGAGGTGGGGAGAGAGGTGTAAGAAGAGGTAAGAACAGCGGCAGACAGCATATGATTCATGAAATACAGTGCTACCCAAATATTCTCTCAGTTCATCACAATTGCTATGTCTCCTAACTGGGCCCCCAGTTGGTACTTTCAAAATTCAAATGCAGACAAAACCCAGAAAAAATAACATTGATATTAACTCATGCTGAAATCTCAGACCATCATTGCAAACCATTCCTACACTTCTCACTCTCCCTTCAGGTTTTGAGATATTTCCCCCAAGAAAGTGCTATAATATTACATATGACAGATTCTCCAGACAGCACTTCCACATGCTAGTTTAACTTTCAGGTAACTCCCATATAAACCTGCACTGTATCTTCTATTTGCCTCAGGTTTTGGTCACTGGTCACGATAACAACACCCACCCGTAGCACGCGTTCCAGCAGGTATATCTCACTGGTCATCCCCAAAGCCAACACCTACTTTGGCCGCCTTTCCTTCCAGTTCTCTGCTGCCAATGACTGGAACGAATTGCAAAAATCGTTGAAGCTGGAGAATATCACTCACTAACTTTAAAACATCAGCTATCCGAGCAGCTAACCGATCGCTGCAGCTGTACATATCCCATCTGTAAATAGCCCATCCAATCTACCTACCTCATCCCCATATTGTTTTATTTACTTTTCTGCTCTTTTGCACACCAGTATTTCTACTTGCACATCATCATTTGTACATCTATCACTCCAGTGTTAATTTGCTAAATTGTAATATTGCCTTACCTCCTCACGCCATTTGCACACACTGTATATAGACTTTCTTTTTCCTATTGTGTTATTGACGTTTGTACGCTTGTTTATTCCATATGTAACTCTGTGTTGTTTTTGTTGCACTGCTTTGCTTTATCTTGGCCAGGTCGCAGTTGTAAATGAGAACTTGTTCTCAACTAGCCTACCTGGTTAAATAAAGGTCATAAATGTACCTTGGCCTTTCTGCATTTTATATTACATATTTAGTATTTTCAACAAATACAAAATATGACGCAGCGACTACAATCGAAGATCCAGTTTATCATGGTGATATGAGCATTTATTTTATATTTCACAGTATCCAACATTGGTGCACCAGTTTACCTACTGTAAGATTGCTGCCAGCAATCAATTGTTATTTGTTGTGAATGGCGGCACTGGATGTCCCAATACATTGAATGAAGTGAGTCAAATCTGACTTGAACATTTCCGCAAAATTTTATCAAATGTGTTCATTGTTGGATTCTATCAATAATTTGCAGACCTCACCTTGCGGTCATGCTCATTCAGAGCAATATAATGTTGACCTCAGAGGCGTCATGCTTTCTTTGAATAAGGAAGCACTGCCCAAGTCTGACACATGATGGCGCCGCAACCACAAGAGGTATAACAGGTACCCTAAAATAAGTAGAGAGAAGATTACTTTTATTGTCCAATTAATTGTACATAAGGTCCAACAGAAATTCCCCTTTGGCCTTTAAAAGCAGGAGTCTTCAAAAATTATTATGCTTCAATTCTTTTTTTGAGTTGTACAACAAGTAACATATGACAAGTAACCAACGACTTATCTACACAAATAAAAGATACCTGTCAGTGCCCTCTGTCATTACTGAACCTCGATATGTCGAGAACAGAATACTGCTAAGAGCACATCTCCCAAATATGGACAAGATATAGTTGGAGACTGAGAGGGTGGTAAGACTTTTGATGGGAGCCTGTGACTCAAAGGTGTGTTGACCTGATGATTAGCAGTGATTTATAGTCCATCCATTACAGTGGCAGATGGTGGCAAATGAAGGAGAGGCTCATGGGAGGTGGCATGTTTCTGTGCATGCTGGGACATTAGACTGGAGCAGACGGTTGAGGACCACAGGGTCACTGCACAGATTTACTAAGCGTTTGCACCAATAGGGGATAAAACAAGGCTATCGTTCACACCTACATTTTAATGTCTTATTCTTCCTCTTAACCTTTAGTTTAGTCTTTTATTCTGTCCTTAATGTTTAATTCCGTTTTGAAAAACAGGTGTAAATTTCGCACGTTGTGCACACGCCCTCCTTTCAGTCCCTGACTGGATAGATGACAGACAGGCGTGTGGTTGGTCCTCCTGGGAACCCTCTCACATGAAGGTCTCCCTGGTCATGGAGGTCTGCAGACACCTGCTCAATATGGATGTGATCATGACCAATGATGTGAATATGTATGTCTATGGTCATCCTGACTGAGGTATCCATCATACTCAGGAGATTGAGAGCTGTCAGAATAATATTATAATGATGAAAGGTGTGTCTGTGAATGACATGTACTTTCTAGTAGGCTTTGTGAGTCTTAACCTGATGTAGAGCATTGATTTGAGAGTTCCTCCAGATGCAATGACAATCTAAATAGTTTGGGATTTGTAAATGTTTATTTAATTGACTAAAAAATTGTAATCTGATTTTCAAGCAGCATGATTCCTGAGATTGTGACAGACTGTTGGGTCCTGACATTCGTTTTAGGGTCTAAAACAAATATGTCCGGCAGCTGCATCTTACAATATCTGCCACTGAAAAGTACCTATCACAGCAACTCCAAAGCATTCCAGAGATTCTCCAGCTCCTCTTGCACCAACATAACTCACAGAAGATCTTCATCTGACACAGTTTAGGCTGAGCTATGCATCTGGTGAGGCCTGGTAAATCTCAGTACTTAGCATGAATGCCCTAGCATTTTAGTTACCCAGAGTTCATGTTCTAGGTTTCAGAGGCCGGGGTGAGATGCCAAGCTGAATGGAATCCGCATCAGGTCATGGGCAGGTAGTAATGAGGTCAGAGATGGGGGGGGGGGGTGAATCTACTGGAGCTGGGTGGAGATTGGGATGTGAGGGATAGATAGCATGGTTCCGCTCAATGCTTGGGATGGAGCCATTGTTGGGTGCCAAGGTTGAAAAGAGACTCCGCAGTCCAATCAATGCATTTTATGCTCCCATGTGATTAATTTAACAACGTTTCGACCACTCGGGTCTTCATCAGGTCCAAGGGTCACATAACTCCATGTAGGGCCATAGAGTGGGACATTATGCCCCCTGTCCAGTGCATCTTTCTGTCAGTCACTGTGGGCCTGGAGATGGGGGCCGGAGGAATGTGAGAATAGTATGTGCAGAGAGTAATTTCTTATCTTATCCTTTGAAATGTTTGATTGGATGTTCTATATGGCATGTTTAGAGATACTTGTTGTCTATATCTGTTCTTTGGAACTCATGGGTTGTATCTGTAAGCTGCTTGAACAAAACCACATTCTGCTTTATCCTCCAATTTCACTTAGAAAGGAACCATTCTACTCCTTCACCACTAGAGGGCATACCAGAGCTTCTCAATGGTGAAGTACCCTGGCTGTCTAGCTGGCACACAAACGAGCACTCAAATTGGCATAAATTGTTGAGTGAAATTAAACCATTTTCCCCTCTTCACACTCTCTCAGCCTTTGTTTGTTTTTGCGCAAAAAAATTTTGCCTGCAGAATTTAAAGGTGCGTGTGTTCTCTCAAGGGCCAAGCCATGAAAATGACCCTGAATGTTTTGCACCATTTCCGCCATAAACTGCAGCTGTCCGCTCAGTGTTAAGACATCTCTGTATGGCTGCCTGGCTGAAGGACTGAATATTTATGTTGTAAAGTTTGTTTGTAATATGTAGGGGAGAGTGGGGTATTTTTAGGCATTTTTTTAATTCAGAATCATTACGTCAAGGGAAATATAGTATTCTTTCTAACAAAGACCGATATATACACTGCTCAAAAAAATAAAGGGAACACTAAAATAACACATCCTAGATCTGAATGAATGAAATATTCTTATTAAAAACTTTTTTCTTTACATAGTTGAATGTGCTGACAACAAAATCACACAAAAATTATCAATGGAAATCAAATTTATCAACCCATGGAGGTCTGGATTTGGAGTCACACTCAAAATTAAAGTGGAAAACCACACTACAGGCTGATCCAACTTTGATGTAATGTCCTTAAAACAAGTCAAAATGAGGCTCAGTAGTGTGTGTGTGGCCTCCACGTGCCTATATGACCTCCCTACAACCCCTGGGCATGCTCCTGATGAGGTGGCGGATGGTCTCCTGAGGGATCTCCTCCCAGACCTGGACTAAAGCATCCGCCAACTCCTGGACAGTCTGTGGTCAACGTGGCGTTGGTGGATGGAGCGAGACATGATGTCCCAGATGTGCTCAATTGGATTCAGGTCTGGGGAACGGGCGGGCCAGTCCATAGCATCAATGCCTTCCTCTTGCAGGAACTGCTGACACACTCCAGCCACATGAGGTCTAGCATTGTCTTGCATTAGGAGGAACCCAGGGCCAACCGCACCAGCATATGGTCTCACAAGGGGTCTGAGAAACTCATCTCGGTACCTAATGGCAGTCAGGCTACCTCTGGCGAACACATGGAGGCTGTGCGGCCCCCCAAAGAATGCCACCCCACACCATGACTGACCACCGCCAAACCGGTCATGCTGGAGGATGTTGCAGGCAGCAGAACGTTCTCCACGGCGTCTCCAGACTCTGTCACGTCTGTCACATGTGCTCATGTGCTCAGTGTGAACCTGCTTTCATCTGTGAAGAGCACAAGGCGCCAGTGGCAATTTGCCAATCTTGGTGTTCTCTGGCAAATGCCAAACGTCCTGCACGGTGTTGGGCTGTAAGCACAACCCCCACCTGTGGACGTCGGGCCCTCATACCACCCTCATGGAGTCTGTTTCTGACCGTTTGAGCAGACACATGCACATTTTGTGGCCTGCTGGAGGTCATTTTGCAGGGCCTCTGGCAGTGCTCCTCCTGCTCAAAGGCGGAGGTAGCGGTCCTGCTGCTGGGTTGTTGCCCTCCTACGGCCTCCTCCACGTCTCCTGATGTACTGGCCTGTCTCCTGGTAGCGCCTCCATGCTCTGGACACTACGCTGACAGACACAGCAAACCTTCTTGCCACAGCTTGCATTGATGTGCCATCCTGGATGAGCTGCACTACCTGAGCCTCTTGTGTGGGTTGTAGACTCCGTCTCATGCTACCACTAGAGTGAAAGCACCGCCAGCATTCAAAAGTGACCAACACATCAGCCAGGAAGCATAGGAACTGAGAAGTGGTCTGTGGTCACCACCTGCAGAACCACTCCTTTATTGGGGGTGTCTTGCTAATTGCCTATAATTTCCACCTGTTGTCTATTCCATTTGCACAACAGCATGTGGAATTTATTGTCAATCAGTGTTGCTTCCTAAGTGGACAGTTTGATTTCACAGAAGTGTGATTGACTTGGAGTTACATTGTGTTGTTTAAGTTTTCCCTTTATTTTTTTGAGCAGTGTATTTCGGGATGTTGTTTATCCCTGGAAATTCATGTCATCATTACAGTTTTGAAAACAGCTTGTACAAGAAAAGTGGTCTCTTGGCACAACTTACCCTGGGCAGTGGCAATTTTAGCATGTAAATCTTAGTAGGGACAAAAAAATAAAAAAGGGGAATGCATGCCAGCAAAGCCACTACACAACACAACACTAAACAATACATTAATTGCACTATAACAGTGGCAAACGGTGCACACAAACTGTTAGGGCCTACATAAAGCTGTCCCAAAAGCAGTCCCAACATCTTAACACTGCTACACCTGGCTATCAGCGGAGCCTTGTCTGGCAGCGAAACAGTTCATTCAGCCTCATTTACTGCCTTTAAAAAAAAACATAGCTGATATTGGCGCTGGACAAGCTGGTTGGGGAGTAGAAGCCGATGAGGCGTGAGAGCCTGATGGCCCAGCTGAAGCATGACGTGGGGTGGGCTCCTGCCGAGCCCACCTGGGCAAGAAAAACCTCTCGAGCCAGCTAGGACGTGGAAGCCCGACGAGCTAGGTGAGGCACCCCTGGGTTCCATCGACAACGGCACGATGTCACCAACAAAAACCCAGGCCTCCCTGATGCTTCCAATTTTGGTGTCAGCATTCTGTAAGGATCAACGCTGGAGACAGGAAGCAGGTACAGGGAGATCATTTAATGAATAACGGACATAAAACAAGACAGGACAGGGGACAAATAAATGGCATCAATGCTGACACGGGGATGAAACAGAGGAAACAGACAGATAAAGTGGAGGCAATCAAATAATGATGGAGTTCAGGTGGGTCCAATGAGGCGCAGGTGCGTGTAACGAAGGTGACAGGTGTGCATAATGATAGGCAGTCTGGAGCTCAAGGGAGAACGGGAGCAGGCGTGACAATGCCAGCAATAATGCCTTGCATTACGCCTGGGAAGAAAACACTTAAATTGTGGCCTTGTAGCTAATAATGGTGCCGGAGGGGATGACTACCATTTTACGAGCTCCTAACCAACTGAGCTATTTTATTTGTTTTTTTCCACTGTAACTCATTTTGTACATAATGTTGCTGCTACCGTCTCTTACGACCTAAAAGAGCTTCTGGACATCAGAACATCCAGAACGATTACTCACCTCAATCGTTTTCTTTAATGAGTGCAACATGAAGGATATATGTAACGCCCGTCGGAAGAAGTGAACCAAGGTGCAGCGTAGTACGTGTTCATGATACTTTATTTACTCAGAACACCCAAACCAAACAACAAAAGAATAACGAACATCACGTTCTGAAGGCTTCTCAGAGCTAACAAAAAACAATATCCTACAACCTAAGGTGGCAAAACAGGCTACCTAAGTATGATTCCCAATCAGAGACAACGATAGACAGCGGTCCCTGATTGAGAACCATACCCGGCCAAAACATAGAAACACAAAACATAGAATGCCCACCCCACATCACACCCTGACCTAACCACATAGAGAAATAAAACAGCTCTCTAAGGTCAGGGCGTGACAATATACTGCTTTTTTATTTTTTATTTGACCTTTATTTAACTAGGCAAGTCAGTTAAGAACAAATTCTTATTTTCAATGACGGCCTAAGAACAATGGGTAAACTGCCTTGTTCGGGGGCATAACGACAGATTTTTATCCTTGTCAGCTGTCTATTTACCACCACAAACCGATGCTGGCACTAAGACCGCACTCAACTAACTGTATAAGGCCATAAAAAAACTGCTTATCCAGAAGCGACGCTCCTAGTGGCCGGGGACTTTAATGCAGGCAAACTTAATTCCGTTTTACCT
This sequence comes from Salvelinus sp. IW2-2015, assembly GCF_002910315.2. Classification (NCBI taxonomy): domain Eukaryota; kingdom Metazoa; phylum Chordata; class Actinopteri; order Salmoniformes; family Salmonidae; genus Salvelinus; species Salvelinus sp. IW2-2015. Next base: position 32,558,881 of record NC_036875.1, on the reverse strand, counting down.
CATTTCTACCAGCATGTCACGTTCAACCAGAGGGAAAAAACTCAAGACTACCTTTACTCCACACACTCCACTCGCCTTCCATTTGGCAAATCTGACCACAATTTATTTTTTATTTTCTATTTAACCTTTATTTAACTAGGCAAGTCAGTTAAGAACAAATTCTTATTTACAATGACGGCCTACCAGAAGGTAAAAGGCCTAAAAAATATAGTACAAAACACACATCACGACAAGAGACACCACTACACTACACGAAGAGAGACCTAAGACGACAAAATAGCATGACAACAACATATGAAAACACAGCATGGTACCAACACAACATGACAACAACATGGTAGCAACAGAACATGGCAGCAGCACAACATGGTAGCAGCACAAAACATGGTACAAATATTATTTGGCACAGACAACTGGGCAAGAAGGTAAAGACAACCATACATCATGCGAAGCCGCCACAACTGTCAGTAAGAGTCTCCGTGATTGAGTCTTTGAATGAAGAGATGGAGATAAATTGATCCAGTCATACCCAAGAAGACTCAAGGCTGTACTTTGCTTCAACAATGTCCTGAGTAAAAGGTCTGAATACTGATGTAAATGTCATATTTCAGTGTTTTATTTTGGATAAATTAGCAAAACATTCTAAAAACCTGTTTTCGCTTTCCATTATGGGGTATTGTGTGTATATTGATGAGGGGAAAAACATATTTTATCCATTTTAGAATAACGTAACAAAATGTGGAAAAGTCAAGGGGTCTGAATACTTTCCGAAGGCACTTTATCACCATTATAATATGTTAATAATGTAGGTATTCATCGGTTATAACATGTTAACACTACACTACTAAACTGCCTTCATATACCAGTTATAATATGTTAATAATGTAGGTATTCATCAGTTATAACATGTTAACACTACACTTCTAAACTGCCTTCATATACCAGTTATAATATGCTAATGTAGGTATTCATCAGTTATAACATGTTAACACTACACTACTAAACTGCCTTCGTATACCTGTTATAATATGTTAATAATGTAGGTATTCATCAGTTATAACATGTTAACACTACACGTGTAATTCTATCCTCCACGATAATTCTATCCTCCTGATTCCTGTTTACAAGCAAAAACTAAAGCAGGAAGTACCAGTGACTCACTCAATACGAAAGTGGTCAGATGACTCGGATGCTACGCCACAGGACTGTTTTGCGAGCACAGACTGGAATATGTTTTGGGATTCCTCCAATGGCATTGAGGAGTATACCACCTCAGTCACTGGCTTCATCAATAAGTGCATCGACGACGTCATCCCCACAGTGACCATACGTACATATCCCAAACAGAAGCCATGGATTACAAGCAACATCCTCACCGAGCTAAAGGCTAGAGCTGCCGCTTTGAAGGTGCGGGACACTAATCTGGACGCTTATAAGAAATTCAGCTATGCCCTCAGACGAACCATCAAACAGGTAAAGCGTCAATACAGGAATAAGATTGAATCCTACTACACCGGCTCTGACGCTCGTCGGATGTGGCAGGGCTTGAAAACTATTACGGACTACAAAGGGAAACCCAGCCATGAACTGCCCAGCGACGCAAGCCTACCAGACGAGCTAAATGCCTTTTATGCTCGCTTCGAAGCAAGCAACACTGAAGCATGCATGAGAGCACAAGCTGTTCCGGACAACTGTGTGATCACGCTCTCCGTAGCCGATGTGAGCAAGACCTTTAAACAGGTCAATATTCACAAAGCCGCAGGGCCAGATGTATTACCAGGAAGTTTACTCAAAGCATGTGCGGACCAACTGGCAAGTGTCTTCACTGACATTTTCAACCTCTCCCTGACTGAGTCTGTAATACCTACACATTTCAAACAGACCACCATAGTCCCTGTGCCCAAGAAAGCAAAGGTAACCTGCCTAAATGATTACCGCCCTGTATCACTCACGTTGGTAGCCATGAAGTGCTTTGAAAGGATGGTCATGGCTCACATCAACACCATCATGCCAGAAACCCTAGACCCACTCCAATTCACATACCGCCCCAACAGATCCACAGATAATGCAATCTCAATCGCACTCCACACTTCCCTTTCCCACCTGGACAAAAGGAACACCTATGTGAGAATGCTGTTCATTGACTACAGCTCAGCGTTCAACACCATAGTACCCACAAAGCTCATCACTGAGCTATGGACCCTGGGACTAAACATCTTCCTCTGCAACTGGATCCTTGACTTCCTGACGGGCCTCCCACAGGGTAGGCAACAACACATTTGCCACGCTGATCCTTAACACGGGGCCCCTCAGGGGTACGTGCTTAGTCCCCTCCTGTACTCCCTGTTCACCCACGACTGCGTGGACAAGCACGACGCTAACACCATCAATAAGTTTGCTGACGGCATAACAGTGGTAGGCCTGGTCACCGACAACGATGAGACAGCCTACAGGGAGGAGGTCAGAGACCTGGCAGTGTGGTGCCAGGATAACAACCTCTCCCTCAATGTAAGCAAGACAAAGGAGCTGATCGTGGACTATAGGAAAAGGAAGGCCGAACGGGCCCCCGTTAACATCGACGGGGCTGTAGTGGAGCGGGTCGAGAGTTTCAAGTTCCTTGGTGTCCACATCACCAACGAACTATCATGGTCCAAACACACCAAGACAGTTGTGAAGAGGGCACGACAACACCTTTTCCCCCTCAGGAGACTGAAAAGATTTGTCATGGTTCCCCAGATCGTCAAAAAGTTCTACAGCTGCACCATCGAGAGCATCCTGACTGGTTGCATCACTGCCTGGTATGACAACTGCTCGGCATCTGACTGTAAATCTCTACAGAGGGTAGTGCGTACAGCTCAGGATATCACTGGGGCCAAGCTTCCTTACATCCAGGACCTATACACCAGTCGGTTTCAGAGCCCAACAATTTTTCAAAGACTCCTGTCACCCAAGTCATAGACTGTTCTCTCTACTACCGCACAGCAAGCGGTACCGGAGTGTCAAGTCTAGGACCAAAAGGCTCCTTAACAGCTTCTACCCCCAAGTCATAAGACTGCTGAAAAATTTATCAAATGGCCACCCGGACTATATACATTGACACCCCCCCTTCCTTCACAGACTCCATAAAATGACAACCTCTTCCTAAATATTTGGTAACTTTGTGTATGGTTACCTAGAAACAAGGGGTGGCTCAACTAATGATTTGGCACGACTTACCCGACTCCCCCATAGCATTTGTATAGTAATTACTCACATTGCATTTTCCAAATCATGCTGTTTCCACCATTACCAAGTCCACTGTTCTCTCAGTTGTAAATCCCAATAAGGTCCAGGCCAGTTTCCCACAACCCTTCAGTCAGCCAGCACCACAACGCTCCTCAAATGCGCCTAAAATACATTACCTCATTGACCCTTCCCTCTCACCCTCCAATCCATTGTCCCCTCTTTGAATTATAACCTCTGGGTTACACATGGTGCTAGGTTCCCTGGCCCTGGCCCTGGCCCTGGCCGTAGCACAATGTGAGGCTTGTGATTTAATTCTAATGGTAAACTTAAAGATGGCTTCTTCTGAGAGAGAAGGGAGCTGAGCTGGGTGGATTTATGGGCCTTGTCCTGGCCGCCGGCCTCACTCTGATCTGCTTTTACTCCAACAACCCCTGACCCCCAGGGTCATTAGAATGCTCTCTGAATGGTCCCATTGGCCCTCAGCCCATCTCACACTCACTCACTGCTTGTTTTTCGAATCAAATTACTCTATTTAACAGCCGCCGAGCCGCCTGGCCGGGCCAACTCCATCCAAACACACATCTGTTTGAAATTGTGACTTGCAATTATTTCATTTCATGAGCAAGTTTTTTTGGTCCCCCCCTCTCTTTTGTTTGTTGTTGTTTATTTTTCAGTAAATGTCTCTCTGTCTCTGGATCGCTAATGGCTAAAACAAGTGGGGACTCTGGCTCCTGGAACTGTGCTTTCAAAAAGGCTTGTGGTATGGCTAGATGGAGAAAAATAGAAAACCACAGTGGGGTGTTTAATTCTGATACACAAAGGAGGCTTTTTTATATTCTATTCAGAGTGAGAGAGCAGGTTTTTCAGACAGTCAGTAAGTAAGTCCACAAAGCCTCTCAGAGCAGGAGTGCTGATCTAGGATCAGTTTAGCCTTTTATATCATAACGGATAAGTTTAAATGGAAAGATTTTAGATCAGCACTTCTACTCTGAGACTGTCGATACGGGCTCTGGTATGTATCGCTGCCAGATCACATAATCACTTCATCTTGTATTTCATATTTGTTGGCTGATTCAAACTATAGTATTAAGCCATAAGTGTGCATGTGTGTGCTGTGTACAGTACATGCTCTCTCTCTCTAACGGAACATTCCTCACATTCTTTCTGCCACACAGTTGGACCACGTCTGTAGGACAATCCTCCCAGTTAAGTTCTACCCCCATTTATTCTGCTTACAGCTGGCTCTAGAACAGAAACCGTTGCGTCCTCTGAGACCTTGTTCAAACAGTGTACTTAGGGAACAGATCAAGCCAGCCCAACTCTCTCCCAAGATCCTCTGGTTATCCAGTGATAAAGATGTCTTCCGCAGATCTCTTTAGCCAGTGGTGGATATGGCAGAGGAGTGTGGTGGGTGGAGACATGTAATAAGACTAAGACATATGATATGTGCACATGGCTGGTAGATGAAGCGTCCAAGTATGTTAGACACAAGCACTAATGTAGAAATGTGGTGCAGCTTGCTGGGAGTCTACATTCTATTCTTGACACCCATAGATTAGGAAACATTTATTGAATCTTCCCCAGAATCAAACCAAGCTTCTTAGCCCTATAAACTGTGACTGGCCTAATCTCTGGCCCTTGGAATCACGTTCCCTCTGCAACAACTGGCCTGACCATCAAACTGGCCTATGATTAGCGGATGAAATGCGTAGTATTAACAATCATGAGGGATTTATAAAAAATTTAAAATATTGGTTGGTTGAAAATGTTCAGTTCATGTGTTTGATAACAAACTTATTCATATGCACAACATGATAAATATAAACTCAGCAAAAAAAGAAACGTCCCTTTTTCAGGACCCTGTCTTTCAAAGATAATTCGTAAAAATCCAAATAACTTCACAGATCTTCATTGTAAAGGGTTTAAACACTGTTTCCCATGCATGTTCAATGAACCATAAACAATTAATGAACATGCACCCGTGGAACGGTCGTTAAGACACTAACAGCTTACAGACGGTAGGCAATTAAGGTCACAGTTATGAAAACACTAAAGGACACTAAAGAGGCCTTTCTACTGACTCTGAAAAACCCAAAAAAAGATGCCCAGGGTCCCTGCTCATCTGCGTGAACGTGCCTTAGGCATGCTGCAAGGAGGCATGAGGACTGCAGATGTGGCCAGGGCAATAAATTGCAATGCCCGTACTGTAAGACGCCTAAGACAGCGCTACAGGGAGACAGGACGGACAGCTGATCACCCTCGCAGTGGCAGACCACCTGTAAGTGCTCTTCACTGACGAGTCGCGGTTTTGTCTCACCAGGGGTGATGGTCGAATTCGCGTTTATCGTCAAAGGAATGAGCGTTACACCGAGGCCTGTACTCTGGAGCGGGATTGATTTGGAGGTGGAGGGGCCGTCATGGTCTGGGGCGGTATCACAGCATCATCGGACTGAGCTTGTTGTCATTGCAGGCAATCTCAACGCTGTGCGTTACAGTGAAGACATCCACCTCCCTCATGTGGTACCCTTCCTGCAGGCTCATCCTGACATGACCCTCCAGCATGACAATGCCACCAGCCATTCTGCTCATTCTGTGCGTGACTTCCTGCAAGACAGGAATGTCAGTGTTCTGCCATGGCCAGCGAAGAGTCCGTATCGCAATACCATTGAGCACGTCTGGAACATGTTGGATAGGACGGGTCAAGGCTAGGGCCATTCCCCCAGAAATGTCCGGGAACTTGCAGGTGCCTTGGTGGAAGAGTGGGGTAACATCTCACAGCAAGAACTGGCAAATCTGGTGCAGTCCATGAGGTGGAGATGCATTACAGTACTTAATGCAGCTGGTGGCCACACCATATATTGACTGTTACTTTATATTTTGACCCCCCTCCCCTTTGTTCAGGGACACATTATTCCATTTATGTTAGTCACATGTCTGTGGAACTTGTTCAGTTTATGTCTCAGTTGTTGAATATTGTTATGTTCATACAAATATTTACACATGTTAAGTTTGCTGAAAATAAACGCAGTTGACAGTGAGAGGACATTTCTTTTTTTGCTGAGTTTATGTTTTTTAAGAGGAGAATCAGTGAGGAAAGCTACACTGTTAGCCGCTTTTGTAATTTTATCAGTAACTTACTGTATTAATTAACAGTATAATACTGTATACAGTTGATTACCGTAAAATGCACAGTAAAATTCTGTACATTTGTTATACATCACACTGTAAGTCCTTTCTGTAATTTCATAGGTAAAACACTGTAGAATGCAAAGTAAAACACTGTAACTGTGTTTTACAGTATTAATAATGGTGAATTGTGGGAAAATGTTGTGGGCAGTGAAAGAGTCTCTGGATAATTTACATATTTTAATGTGTGCCTTGTAAGAGGCTATATTTGTTGCACCCCTGAGTGAGAATGCTGTACGCACACAGAATAAGGTAATATACTGTAATTTAAGCATTTTGCAAACCTTGTCCTGAAAGTCTACAGTAGTTTACTGGCCAATTGCTGCCCGTAATTTACTGTTATTCAGAATACAGGACCATACTGCGTTTTTGGAGCTCCAAAAACAATTTGAGGACTACTGTAGTGTGTGTATGGTGGTGTTCTCACTCATTAACATATTTAGAGGCATGTTTTGCAAGAGGCTTAATTTGTAAGAGCCTCTATTTGTTGCACCTGTTAGTGAGAGTGCTGTAACAATTTAAGTTATATGTGGTAGTAATTACCTAACCATTTAATGTATATAGTGAACAGATCACGGTGGTTGTGGGTCTTAAACCTTTTAATGGTTGAATATTTACCCATGTCCATTTGATCTGTTTTGCCCTGTAATCAGTTTGGAAGCCTTTGTTTAGGCCTCTAGAAGTGAAAGTGATATAAAATACCTAGTATTCATTAATATGCTGTAATATGTAAATACCTACAGCCAACCAACTTGCTCTAATCACTTGGAATTGCAGAGGTTAATAGCTGTCAAATCGGTGAGCGGCTGCTCATGTGGTTGTCACGAAGCTACACCCCTCCCACTCGTGTTAGAAGTTCAGAATGAGAAAGTGTGAGTAGGCTGAATAGTCTATCGAAATAATGACACTCAAGTTTAAAATCATTAAACTAAATAATTAGGATTTATGTCAGCCTAATTGAGGTGTAGAAGCTGTATGGGATTATTACTAATGTGACCCGGTCCATCCAATGGCAGTGTCCGCAATAGCCTACCGTACAGGGCTGCTTGTGCACTTGACAGTTCTAATGCAGTTCCACCTCCGACAGACATCGCCAAAACAACCGCTTTGCTGATGTCGGCTACAGCTGATCTGATTGAATTGGGCCATTACTCTATGGTACTGTGTTTCATTGTTCTGCCATCAAATTACATTATCTCAGTATTGTATTGGCACTAACAAGAGAGTCAGAGATACACTATATATACAAAAGTATGTGGACTCCCCAAATTAGTGGATTCGGCTATTTAAGCCACACCGTTGCTGACAGGTGTATAATATCGAGCACACATCCATGCAATCTCAATAGACAAACATTGGCAGTAGAATGTCCTCGGTTGCCACCTTTCAAACAAGTCAGTTTGTCAAATTTATGCCCTGCTAGAGCTTTTTTTATTTTCATCACTCTTTGTTGCTGAGAATCTTCCTGCACAACAGGAAATGCAAACTTGTAGTGCGTTCAAGGTGTAAGTTTTAATGTCACGGGCACAAGTACAGTGAAATGCGTTTCAAAAGGCTTACGGCTTCTAAAGTTTGTGATTTCCACTTTAAAATGTCAGACTTGATTTGCCCTAATGAAAAATGAATCAACCCCCTACAAAGAAATGTCCATTAATTATAATCCACGTAATTCACATTTTCTGTTAGTGCAGGATTATTTTCATGCTGTAGCAAACTGGCTCAAATTAAGATCTTACATCTATCTGTACAACACTTTCAGTAACGGTTACAGAAACTTTTTACTTGCTTATGCAGTTTTTTTTTTAACAATCTTGGTTGAAGGCGCTGAATGCTAAGGACAAGCTAAAATACTAAATGACCAAAAATGTAAAAATGAAAACTTGCAAAGAACACTGGGTAATATGTTGCTGCATGGGCAATTCCAGTAATGCACTGTAAATCTTTTCAGTAACATTTATGATACCGTAAAATGGATAACTGTAAAATGGATTACCTTAGCTGTACTGTAAAATAAATTACAGTAACTTACTGGCTAACTGCTACCAATAAATTACTGTACATTTTACAGGAAATATTTTACAGTGTACTGTATAGCAGCTCACCTAATCTCCAGTAACAAGGATGTCTATCCAGGGGAATGAGCAGCCCCAGCCACAATGAGGGACAGAACTTCTACTAGTGATAATGCCAGTGTCAGTCCAGCTGTTTCTGCCTTGCACCCCCACCCAGGTTGATGTGATGTGTGAGAATGCTTTCCCACCTAAAATGGAGGGTTTTGACACACTGCTGGTGCTAAAAGCACAGATATTGGTGTGGGGTTTAGCACTGTTCTTAAATTACTCTAAAAAGGGCTAGTAAGTGTCTCCTCTTTCCATCCCTATGGGGAGAATGACTGAGGTGATTGTACATGTTTGTAATTTTGGGTTGGGGGGGGGTCATTGGTCAGACACACGGTCTCTTCTAACCTTCTCTACAGCTCACTGAGCTCAAACTGATGGGTCCTCTCTGCTTTCACATGGAGCCTGCATGAACAGCAATAGACATGACGCATTAAGCAGCACAAGTCACCATTTAGATGCAATACTTATACTTATACTGTAGAAGGAAAATACCTCAAGAAATAAAAGAACCACAAAGAACAAATATTGCCTTGCTAATGCAGATGCAATTAATTAATTAATTAGTTATTACAGTGTTATTTCAGTGTCTTGGACATATGCTAAATAATATATTAAATAGTGATCAGTTTCAGTAATGCGTATTCATCAAAGCTTGTTTTATGTCTTTATGTCTTAATAAACTCCAAGTGCAGCAGAGTCACTTAGACAGATGGAGGGTTATTGAACAACAGATGCTGATTTGCATAGGAGCATATTGTGAATATTTACAGGTGGATAATACTGTGACACCTATGGTCCCGGTGCCACAGGGGCAGACCTCTTTAGCTTCAGTGAAAATGCGTGTGAGTAAAAAATGTACTAATTTAAAAAAGATTTCTTTACATCATACAGCTGTTGAATATGTTTCTCCTTGCTCCCGAGTGGCACAGCGGTCTAAGGCACTGCATCTCAGTGCAAGAGGCGTCACTACAGTCCCTGGTTCAAATCCAGGCTGTATCACATCCGGCTGTGATTGGGAGTCCCATAGGGCGGTGCACAACTGGCCCAGCGTTGTCCGGTTTTGGCCGGGGTAGGCCGTCATTGTAAATAGAATTTGTCCTTAACTGACTTGCATGGTTAAATGAAAACTCTCCAGTCACATCCTTTAATAACCCTCTAGAGTCAATTGACGCACCGGTGCGTCAATCTAAGTTACATAACTAACTCAAAATCCATCAGTTTAAGCTAGAGATATCAGATTTTTTTGCATTGTACGCCACCGCATCCGCCAGTGTCACACTTCCACATCTACGAGAGCTTGAGCGATGTTTGTCAGGCCATGAGACATCCAGAAAACCGGTCTTCTAACAAAAATGTCTTTAGTGTCCGAACGGATCGACCTACACAATGGTGTTCTGGGCAAATTATTCTCTGCCTGGTATGGCAACTGCTCGGCCCCAACCGCAAGGCACTACAGAGGGTAGTTCGAACGGCCCTGTACATCACTGGGGCCAAGCTTCCTGCAATCCAGGACCTCTATACCGGGCGGTGTCAGAGGAAGGCCCTAAACATTTTCAAAGACTCCAGCCACCCTAATCATAGACTGTTCTCTCTGCTACCGCATGGCAAGTGGTACCGGAGCGTCAAGTCTAGGTCCAAGAGGCTTCTAAACAGCTTCTACCCCCAAGCCATAAGAGTCCTGAACATCTAATCAAATGGCTACCCAGACTATTTGCATTGCCCCCCCATCTCCCCCTCTTTACACCGCTGCTACTCTCTGTTGTTGTCATCTATGCATAGTCACTTCAATAACTCTACCTACATGTACATACTACCTTAACTAACTGGTGCCCCTGCACATTGATGCTGTACCGGTACCCCCCTGTATATAGTCTCGCTATTGTTGTTTTAGTGCTGCTCTTTAATTACTTGTTACTTTTATCTATTATTCTTGTCCGTATTTTTGAAACTGCATTATTGGTTGAGGGCTCGTAAGTAAGCGTTTCACTCTAAGGTCTACACCTGTTGTATGTGAATAATAACAATTGATTTGATTTGTTCTCCGTTTTGCTCTACGACCCCCACAAGGGTCAAGGGACTCGTCTGAAGGTAACCGGTACCAGAATAAAATAGAATGGAAGTACGAAGGTAGTGTTGTCTACCCCAAAAAAGTGGATTAAATATGTGTCAAAATAATTTTTTTCTCCAGATGTTCATTTTATATCTCCTAGATTTAGAACAGACACTTCAAAACCTTTCTTATTATTTATTTTTTGACTGCACTTTTTGCCATTTATTAATGTGTTATTCAATGCGTTTCTATGGGCTTTAGTAGTAAAGACCAAAATCAATATTTTATCAAATAATTTTTTTAAATATATTTTTGGGATACCTAAATTCTAAATAAAATAGCTAAATGATCCATAGTGGGACCCCCCCCCCCCCCCCCCCCCACAACGTTTTAGACTAAAGATATAAGGTACAGTATAATGAAAAGAAAAACATGAAACAGCAGTGGAATCTTTTGCCTAAGCTACAGAAGGTACTAGGCACCTCATCAGACAAATAACGAAAAAGGGCCTTCCTTGAGTTCCCTGTAAAATTATTGGCTGTGAGATGTTAGCATGGCTTACTCAGGAGGTGCTAAATGGTCCTGCTGGGGCTGGTTGTTGTTGGTACAGAGGCAGGTTTCCTGTGTGAGAAGGGGCAAATAAAGCGAGCGGGCAGGCGGGTGCTTTGTTGGACGGTTAAGCTAGTCAGCACTGCCAGGGTGCATCGCACCAGTTCTGGGTTCACATACTATTTACAATCATTGTGTGTGTGTGCGGTTGGTTTTAAAAAAACAAGGTGGGGGACATTTCGCTGGACCCCACAAGGAACAAGGCTATTTTAGGCTTAGGGGTTAGGTTTAGGGTTACGGTTGCAATCAGGGTTAGAGTTAGAATTAGGCTCAGGGGTTAGGTTTAGGTTTACAATTTGGGTTAGGGTTAGAATTAGGGTTTGGGTTAGAATTAAGGTTAGGAGTTACGGTTAAATTGAATCTTAGGGTTCGGGGTTAGGGTTAGATTTTGGTTTAGGGGTTAGGGAAAATAGGATTTTAATGCGACATTTTTTGGGGGTCCCCACAAGGATAGTACAACAAACTTGTGTGTGTGTGTTAGAGCGAGTGCAAGTGGTTTGAAAGAAGGAGCCTCCAAGTGGTTTGAAAGAAGAAGCCTCCAAGTGGTTTGAAAGAAGGAGCCTCCAAGTGGTTTGAAAGAAG